>NW_022103904.1:23968485-23975805 GCF_000313985.2 Echinops telfairi | reverse complement strand
CAGTAGCACCCTTTCCACTCCATTCATTTTTCTAGCTATCCCTTTCTGCTTCCTGAGCTTTCTTCCTGGGGCAAATGCTGCTGATCTCTTATGGTTGATTGTTCTAAGGAATTCATACCGCTCTAGTGTTATTATTTGCCTTATAGGCCTATCATTTGCTCCACATTTTTGTCCACTTTCTCTAGATCTCCTGTGGTGGCCCCTTGCAGGCAGTGGTAGCTAGACATCACTTGATCTTCTGGTCTGAGGGTTGTATGGTCCATTAGTCCTTTGGACTAGTTCTGTTAACAGTTTTCTTGGCACTTCATCCACATGCCAGACAATGCACGAATTAAGTCCTATCAAGTAGAGCTTTACAGTCATCACCATGATCAATTCTAGAGCATTTTCTTCTTCCTTGTGCCCCTTGTTATTCGTGTAATTATCCTTTAGAATTGTAGCAAAATATGCACAGCAAAACTCTCTCCAATTTCACAAGGCCTCCATATATAATTCAGTGCCATTGATCAAGCGCTTTGTGTTGTACAACCATTATTAATACCCTTTTCCAAATTATTCCACCACCATTAGCATAAACTCAACGCTCCCTAAGGACAAACTCTTTTTCCTTCACCCATGGTGACCAATGGTCACTTGGTTTCTTTTATTTTTTAGTAGTTTTCCTGCTATAATCACATATCATTCACTTCCATAGTTAAATCACGTTTAATGAGAGTTGAATATACATTATCACAATCAGTTCTAATGCTCCCTCCCCTCTAATTATTTCCACGAATCTTTGATGTTTTTCACTAGTTACTCCTTCAATGGCCACTCATAGAGTTGTTGTACAAACTTCCAGTCTTTAAAGTGATTCTCTTTTTAATAGAATTCTTTCTTTCTTTTCTTTTTTTGCTGCTGTTGAAAGTATACATGGCAAAGCACACACCAATTCAAGCATGTTTACATGTACAATTCAGTGACAGTGTCATGTTCCTCAGGTTGTACATCTTTTCTCACCCTCCCTTCCTGAGTTCTTCCCTCGCTGTTAACTAAACCCACTAATTCCTAAGCCTCTTTACCTCACCCTTTGCTTGCTTCTGTCAACTTGACCCTATGTCAGTCGCAAGAAGGGCACCACGTTCAAGTGATTTTCTTGAAATCTTTCTGTATTCACCTTGGGAAAAGGACAGCATCACCATCCTCTGATGATGAAGAGGGAGAGGAATAAGAAAAACAGCTGGTCATTACCTAGTGTAATTCTATGCTCATGATGTATTTTAATTCCTTTATTTCTGTGACAAGTCTACTGAATAGTACCATCACTAGTTATAGATGAAGAAACTGAGGTCGAGAGAGGATGTGAAATTCCCAAGATCACACAGTTAATGAGGGAAGAGCCAGAATCTGAGCCCAGACTGCTTGGCTCAGGGGCAGTAGGTTGCCTCAGCCTACCCTGAAAGCCAACCACCACTTCCCTCTCCTTTTATTTGAGGGGGGGTGGGGAGCGCATTTGTGAGACTGGAGGGAGAAGTGTTGGTGGGGACAAGACTAGTCTGCTCTGACCTTTCTTGGTAGTGACCGGTTCCAACTGCTGGATGCCTGCTGGCGACTCTCTGAGTTTGGTTTGAAGGCTATAGAGAGCTCTGGGTCTGTAGCTTTAGCCCTTGGCTGTGAGTCCAGATCTGGAGGAGAATCCCACTTAACGGATTTATGATGTTGTAGCTCAGCACTGTTGGCAGACCCTGCTCTTTGCTCAGAGCTGAGGTGGATGGCTTTTCTTCCTTTCCTGCCTACCCACATCCCATGCAGGGCAGCCCTCTTCTCTTCCATCTCTCCCACTCCCTTTTCTTTCGTGTCTGTTTGTTTTTCCCGGCCAAAGCCTCAAACCCTGGGCTAGCCTGACATTTCTCTTCTCTCCTACGCAGAAACTGCCAAGAGCTCCCTGAGACAATCTTGTAGCTAAACAATTATTATGAATTGGTAACTTTGGTTTCAGGTGCACTCCAAATGAAGTCATTGCTATCAAATCGATTCTGACCCTTAGTGACCTTATAGGACAGAGTAGAACTGCTTAGGGTTTCCAAGGCCGAGGAAATCTATAATCTTTGGAGAAGCAAACTGCCACCTATTTTGCTTCTCTCGTTCTTTCCAGCCCCTCCCCACCCTTCCCTCACTGTCACTGACACTAATTCAGGTCTTCCTCCTAATCCTTCGCTTGACGCTGTTCCCTTTTAAGTCTCCCTCATCTTGCTCCTCATTGCTGGGCTTTGACAAAGCCTATCTCTAACCATTGCCTCTACTTTCTCTTTGGGAGTGTTCGCCCTCAGTGCAGTGGAATCTGCCTGTCCTTCCCTCCCTCACTCTGCAAGGGCTTCAGTTGAGGTGCCCATGGCTTCCCCATAGAGGAACCCAACCGAGACTTGTGTCTTTATCTTGTGCGGCCACTCTCTTTGCTTTTAGTGCTGCTGCAGTGATCATCGCTGAACAAAATTTATGCTCTCATCATTTAAAAAGTCTGAATTCGGTAGCCCTGGTGGCCTAGGGGGTTACACATTGGGCTGCTAACCACAAGGTCAGCAGTTCGAAACCACCAGCTGCTCTGTGGGAGAAAGATGAGGCTTTCTACGCCATAACGAGTTACTGTCTTGGAAACCTGCGCGGCAGTTCTCCCTGTGCTATAGTGTCGCTCCGAGTTGGAATCGATTTGGTGACAGTGAGTATATTGTTGTTGGTACACGCCATGAAGTCGGTTCTGACTCAAACGTACGTGCAACAGAATGAAAGACCGGTTAGCCCTGGGCCAACCTCACAATGGTTCTTATTTTTGAGCCCATTACTGCAGTCACTGTGTCAATCCATCTCATTAAGGGCCTTCCTCTTTTGCGCTGCCCCTCTACTTTAGTAAGCACGATGTCCTTCTCCAGGGCCTGGTCTCTCGTGACAGCATGTCCAAAGTACGTGAGAGGAAATCTCACCATCTTTGCCTCTAAGGAACTTTCTGGCTGCCCTCCCATGGGATATTTGTTCTTTCCACAGTCTCACATACCTATGGGAGAGAACTTTGATCTCTCTTGAGTTTTCTATCCCTTGTATTGCTTTCTTTTACAATAAAGTTATATTTCCCACATTATCTATGATCATTGCAGAAAAACGTATAAAAAGAAAGAAAAAACTCACAATTTCATCACTGTTTCACTCTTTTAAAAATCATTGTGTTATTGCTGTTCATATTTGGTATATATTCCATATTATTATATTCATATATGCGTATAAAATACAAAAATGATATGTAGTAGTTTTTAACTTGCTTTGCGCATTTTACAATATATTGTAACCATGCTTCCACATTAATAAATATAGATCTGCATTGTAATTTTTAGTGGCATGTAAAGTGAGTTTATTGCAGCTTACAGTGTGGGGTGGGGGCAGGGGTTCAAAAAGTTTGTGGAAAATAGAGGGAAAAGATCATGAAAATTTCCCATGAACATTTTCAAGCCCCCTCATTCTTCATCAGTTTCTTCATTCTGCAATATTGACGTCTGCAGTTTTTCTTTTTACATTTTTATTGGCACCTGATCCACATATCATACAATTCAAGAGTTCAATTGTTCAATCACATCAAGAAGAATTGTGCAATCATTAGCACATGCGATGTTTTCTCTAATAACAGTGAGTAGAGCTCCTTGCGTGCTTGGCGAGGCCAAGCGTAGAATTGGGTGTAGTGGTGGAATGCTTATTTTCCACGTAGGAGACCCAGGTTTAATTCTGGGCCAGTGTACTTCAGGTGTAGCTCCCACTAGTCTGTCGGTGGAGATTTGTCTGCTGCTCTGATGCTGAGCGGGTTTCAGCAGAGCTTGCTGACTGCGATGGCCGAGGAAGAAAGGTCTGATGGGCTACTTCTGAAACAGGGATCAAGTTCTACATCGAGTCTCCCGTGTCGGAGCAGCTCAGCAGCCGCTGACAGCAACCTTCACATCGGGATTCCTTTTCTTTTCTAGAAGTTGTGCTTTCCTTTTGATTTTCTGTAGTGTGTTTAGACCTGTCATAAATAACTGGTTGTATTTCACCTATAAGAATTCAGCACACTAAATTTTATTATGTTAAGTTTGCAAGGTTTGCTTTGAATCTTGTTTGCTTATAAGTTCTTAAGAAACTGTCGGCCATGAGCAGGAACATAGGTGGCACAATGGCTAAGCGCGTGGCTGCTAATGGAAAGGTCCGTGGGTTGACCCCAATCCACTGGTGGAAAGATGTGGCAGTCTGCTTTCATAAAGATGAATACAGCCTTGGAAATCCAACGGGCTACTCTGTCCGAGAGGGTCACCGTGAGTTGGAATTTTCTCAATGGTACCAGGTTTGGTGTATAGGCAGTGACATGGTGCCAGCCGAGGAGGGTGGGAGGGTATGTAACTTATGGTCAAAAAATCCTTCTCTTGTCCTTCCTTCTCTGCCCTCCCCTGGAGATACTATAGCAGCAGCAACAACAAGCAACCAAACAGATGCTCGGTGCCCTGCCTCCCCATCTGTATGGCCCAGATCTTTCCAGCAGGCATAAGTGTTGCCCCTGGAGTGTTCGTTTCAGTGGGGCAGCCATGTCTTTATATTTAACTTAAGTGCGGCTCCACAGGACCTCACCCAGGATCTTTCCAATGAGGCACTTGGTTAGCCTTTGTGGAATACATGACTTTTACTTACGTTTTGTGATTTCGATGTGCATTAAATGAATGCATTTTAAAAATAGACATTGTTTTTCCAGAGAAAGGGGTGGGATGGAGGCCAATGGAAATAGTGTGGGGAAACATTCCGTTTTTGCTTAAGCCATGCCCTCGTGGACCCCTGGTGGCATAGGGGGTAACACGTTGGGCAAGGTCAGTGGTTCAAAAGCGCATTCTCCAAGGGAGCAAGAGCAAGCTTTCCACTCTCGTAAAGGGTTACAGTCTCCCAAACAGGGGAGTTCTGCTCTGTTCTCTAGGGTCCTTGGGGTTTGGATTTGCCCGGTTGGCGTTTTGCTGGTTTTTTGGGTTTTCTTGGTTGTTGCGGTGGGAGCAGGAAGGTTGAACTTCCTAGGAGGAAGGGGAGGCAAGTCCTGCAGACGTAGACTGAGATTAGAATCCTGGGAGCACATTCTTGGGGTGGAATTCCTCCCTCCAACATTGCAGAGTGCCAGATGAGGGGCAAGGATGATGATGATGATGAAGAAGAGACGTGATGTTTGGCGTCCAAATGGTGGCTGTGGATTTAGTCTTTAAAATGGATTCTCTTTTGTCTGGATGGACATGTGGCCCATAAGATGTCCTAATGCCTGTATTTTATTTGGAAAGAGGGCCTTTGGAGATGTTACCAGTGAACCTGAGGTCATTTCTGAAGCGAGTGTGTCCTAAGCCAACATGTCCTTAGAAAAGAGGAGAGACAGACAGACAGACACCAGAGGGAAGATGGCCATGCCAAGAGGGCAGCTTCTACAAGCCCAGAATCTCTGGTCATCACTAGAAGCCAGGAGAGAGGCTTGGAGCAGTTTCTTTCTGAGACCCCTCTGGGGGAAGCAACCTGCCCGACACTTTGACTTCAGACTTCTGCCGTCCAGAACTGCGAGAGAATAGATTCTTGTGTTATGAGCCACCTACTTTGTTACAATGACCCTATGAGATTAATGCCCTCGCTGTCTATCCAGGAGACCAGCATCTTTCTGTAATTTGTTGCTCTGTAATGGGAATGAAGAAGAACATCACTTTCAGATTTCAAGTTCAAATTCATTGGTGCACTGAATGGCCAGTCCGGGTTCCTATTAAATGTAGGCCTGCATTTGCACGTTTGGAATCCTGGAGTGGTCAAACTTGGCTGCTACATTGAAGAAATTGGAGGTGCCTCCCAAGCAAGATCTGGCAATCTACTGTAGAAAAACCAGCCTTTAAAACCCCCACGGAGGAGTGTGGGGTTGACATGCGTCTGAGTCAACCCGATGCCATCTGGCTATTTTCCATTTCAAGAAGGCAATTGTAACTTCTGGACAAGGAGAGGGAGTCAGTCCACGTCTCTGAGGGCTCTCCCTCTCTAATCGTCCAGGTCTGTGAACCCTCCCGGGAGCCCTGGAGGACTCATGGTTCCGCTGTGGGCTGCCCCACACAAGGGCAGCGGTTGGCAAGCCTGGGCTCTCTACTCCCGGGAAGAGTGACAGTCTCGTCTATCCTGTAGGGCTGCTGTGAGGCAGCACCGACTGGATGGCAGTGAGTTAGTTTGGTGTGAATCATCCCGAGACTGAGCCCTGGCGTGCGTACAAACCAGCCTGTGCTCCCTCTCTGGAGGGCCCTTTCCCTTGCCCCCCCACTCCCTCCACCCCCTCGCCCCCCACCCCCCCAGCTAACAGAACTTATTTGAAAAGTCCACCCCTGGAGACAAATTCAACCCGAAGCAGTGCGGGAGAAGGACGGGGTGGATGTGGAGCCTCCTGCAGCTTTTCACTCGCGACCCCCCAGGCCCCTCCATGGAAGGACACATGCCCTGCGCTGGACTCCATGTGGTCGCCTTCGTGAATGCTTGCTCATCAAGCGCCTTGTATTGAGGGCAGGGCAGGAGGAGCGTCATGGAAGGTTTGGGAGTTTTTCCAGCCCCCTCTCGCTTTTCTGGGTGCTACAAAGTGCTGGTTTGTTATTGGGCGCATGCGCCTTCAGGTCAGGCAACTCCATCCAGAACACATAGCTGATCCACCGCGGGCTCTGCCTGGCGCGGAATACCTCGTCTGCTGCAGACACACAGCAGGCCTCCATGCATGGAGTAGAAGGACTCTTTTGCTCCATTCACATGTGAATAAGACGCCTTTGTTCATGGGAGAGAAAAAGGCATTTCACTGTTTGGGAGCCGCCTGGATTTTAAATGAAACCCAGGGCCAGCTGGAGTCTCTTGAAGGGTGAGAGCGGGCTCGGCGCATACAGGTTTGGAGCCATAGGCCCGGTCTAGTGACATGTGTGCCTTTTGTTTTGAAGCCTGGTTATTTCATGTGAAAGATGCTGCATGTGTGCCAGCCATTGCCTTCCAGGGAATTGGTAGCAACACTGGATTACTTTAACTTTATTATTATATTTAACTTTAAAGTCCCTCTCGCCCACAGAGTCTCCAGGGTCTCTGGAGCTCCCCACTCTCGCTCCCCATGCCCTGCACCCAGCTTCGCCACGTGCTCTCCCGAACCACCTGGACTCCCAAGAAGCGGGCGTCACTCTTGCCCTCTGACGCCTCTGCTGGGGTTGCCCAACCCCGACAGGCCTGATGCGGCCGCACACTCCCGCACGCACAGCTGCGAGCTTGCAGGGGCCCAGGGTGGGAAGGGAGGTCATCTTTGGGCAC
>NW_022103904.1:23967656-23968385 GCF_000313985.2 Echinops telfairi | reverse complement strand
GAAGTGAGGTGACGGCATGGACAGCCACACGCTTGGTGTCAGCAGGACAGACTCTGGGCTGTAGAAACCTCATGTGCAGAGGTCCCTGGTGCGAGATGGAGCGATGGGGTGCGTGTTGGGCTGCCCACCCCAGGCCAACAGCTGGAACTCGCCAGCCACTCAGTGGGACAGGATGAGGCGGTCTCCTTCAGGAAGGTCCACAGCCGTGGAAACCCCCGGGTACGGCGCGTGGCTGCCCCTTCCATCGAGCCTGCTCAGGGGGTGGCTATGAGTCAAAATTGACTCCAGGGCAGTGGGCTTGGTCTGAGTTTGGCCACTTGAAAAGGATTGGGGTGGCCATCCCAGGTCCCCTTAAGCCAAGGGATTCAATGGGGCCAAGGCTCAAAACATCCTTCCTCCACTCCATTGACAGAGCAGAGTCTGTCAAGATCTTGGTGAACGCATGGATGAAGTTGCTTTTCTGTAAACAGCATGCACCGACATGGTAACTGGTTGTTTTCAGGTTGGGTCTGACTCCTGGGGACCTGCGTGCACAGAATAGAACTGCTCTTAGGAGATCCAAGGATGTGACCTTTTGGAAGGAAATCTCTAGGCCGTCTGCCAAGGTGCCCCGAGGTGGGTTGGAACGATCCAGTTTGGGGCGAGTAGTCAAACCCTGATTGTTCATGCCTCCAGATGCCTGAATGACTGAGTATTACACTGCAAACCCAACTCTAAAGCTACCGAGTC
>NW_022103904.1:23960278-23967556 GCF_000313985.2 Echinops telfairi | reverse complement strand
ACACAGATGTGCTGAAGAACCTGCTTTGGATCCACAGCCTCAGCGGGTTCCCGTGTCAGAAAAGCTACTCCTGCTTCCGATGGAGGCGGCCAGGCATGGCTTTCCTGCAGATTAGGATTAAAATAGCTCTGCAACTTCCCATCCCCAAGAGCAAGACCAAACAAACGACCCCAGCAGGGTTGTCATGTGCTAGTGTCATCTTGCCCTGAACCCACCCATGCTCTCGGTCTTACACACACACACACACACACACATACACCCCACACGGTGTGTATCTATAAAGCACATATACATATATGTATGTATATGTGTACACACACACCTCTCTCTCTCCCTCTGTCTCCATGCAGTCAGCGTTTTAATTCTTCACCTGTTCCCTCCCTGTCCATCTCCCTCCCTGCCATCTGTCTTCTGACCAGTTCCTTCCCAACCAGGTGTTGGTTTCCATAGACCACATCCCACCTTAAGGATGCTCATGAACTAGATGATTCCACTGTTAGCAATCTTTCTTCTGTTCTCCACATGTTAATCAGGTGCTGTCTTCTCCTTCCTTAACTGTAAAGCACCGTGAAACGAATGCTTTTAAAGTATGGCGTACACCCCTGGGTCTTCATGAGGAATCTAGATACTCCTTCTTTCCAGACAGCTTTCAACGACCGATGAAGGAGAGGCTCATAGTTAAGGTTCACAGAAGTTATACTTTCCCTGTGTGAGTCGATTTTCTCTGCCTACTTCACTGGTAATGTCTTCCGTGTTCTGTCTTCTACGAGCCGCCCATTAACTGCCAGCTAGAGTATGTGGAGCGATGGGGGTTCAAAGTGTCTTTGAGAAATGATTTGATCAAGACAGAACGTCATCAAAGCTTTTTGCTGTCCAGCTTCAACTCATGGCAACCCTGTGTGTGTCAGGCTAGAACTCTGATTTTTTCAGGAGATTGCCAGGCCTTTCTTCCGAGGTGCCTCTGGGCGGACTCAGAATAGGATCCCTATATCGGTGGACAGAGTAGAACTGCTCTGTCTGAAGTGTTTCTGAGACCAAGTCTTTGTGGAAGCTGACATCCTTCTCTCTCCCAAGGAGCAGTTGGTGCCTTTGACACACTGACCTCACGGTTAGCAGTCCAACACTTAGCTCTCATCCACACCAGGCCTCCTCCAGGGCACGGTAGGTGCTCCAGGAATCCTTGTTGAATGGAATTTCCCCATTTCCCCTAAGAGCAACCTGAGCAATCATGAATGAATAAAGACCGTACATGACTAATGAAGAGTGGTTGTGGAATTGAATACCCAGTACAGGCTGATGGACGTGGGCTGGCACTTGCTGGAGGGAGTTTCAGTTTGCGGTTGGTGAGGCACAGAGAAGACCACGAACAGCAATCAGTCACGAGAGGATGTCCTCCCAGCCTGACTCCCCCCGCCTGGGCTGCTCAGCGCCAGCTTCTTTGAGCTGCCTCGCTAGGGTGGGAAGAGTGTGTAAGAGAGTAGTGGTGCGGTGCTTAAGTGCTAACTGAAATGTGAACAGTTAGAACACACCAGCTGCTTCCCAAGAGAGAGGCAAGGGACTCTGCTTCTGTAGAGTCCCCCAAATCCAAACTCACTGCCATCGAGTCAGTGCTGACCCAGTGCGACCCTTTGTGAGTTTCCGAGACTGTAACTGTTTGTGGGAGCAGAAAGCTCAACTTTTCTCCCATGGACCTTGCTGCTGGTCTCAAACTGCTGACCATGCGGATTGCAGCCCAATGCGTACCCTCCTCTGTAAAGATGCGTGGCCTCAGAAATCCAGCAGGGCAGTTGTAGTCTGTCCTGTAGGGAGGTTATGATTCAAACTTGACTCCACGGCAGCAGGTTACAGAATATGTGCCAGGCCAGAAGAGTCCAGGAGCAAAAATGCCCGAAGCTGGAAGAATACTTTGAAAATAATGTTTTGCATATGACAAGATGGGACAGTTAGCACTATCCAGAAAAGTGACTTGTCTCCTCAGGCAGGTAGAAAAGGAAGCCTGTAGGAGTTATGCCTGAGACTCTAGGGCCAGGAGACCCAACTGTCCAAGAATCTCTCCCCGAGGGAGCTTTTCCCAGGGAAATTTCGGCTTTCCAGCCCCTGTGGAAACAAAAGCCAGCAAACCAAGCCTACAGCCATAGAGGCGGTTCTGACTCACAGCCGTGCTTTGTGGGGTTTCCGATGTTGTACATTTTTATGGAGGAGTTTGCCTCATTTTTCTTTCTCAGGTCAGCTTGTGGGTTTGAACTGTTGGCCTTGAAGTTAGCAGTTCAACCCCTAACCTCCAAGGCCAACGTGCACTGGAGAGGGTCAGTGATGTATTTCAGGGGTAGGTAAAACTAGAGCCAATCTAGTTGCCATCAAGTTGACTCTGGTGCTTGCCCACCTCATGTGAGTCAGAGTGAAGCAGCGCTCCAGGGCGTCCTTGATCTCCGGGAAGAAGGGGGCCTGGGTCTGTCTTTTGAGGAGCTTCTGGGTGCATTCAGCTGTCCAACGTTTCCGTTAGCACCCAAACATGCTCTTTGCCTGCCCAGGGACCCCGCTGGGGGCCAATGCAAACAAAACAAAACAAAAATAAAAGCAAAAAAAACAAACCCATTGCCGTCTGGTCAATTTCAACTCGTAGTGACCAAAAGTATAGGACAGCGTAGAATTGCTCCTTAGGGTTTCTGAGACTGTAAATCTCTGTGAGAGCAGACAGCCTCATCTTTCTCTGGCAGAGCAACAGGTGGGTTTGAACGGCCCACCTTTCCGTGACCAGCCGGGTGTTTAACTCCTGTACGACCCGGGCTCCATGTAGAACTCACGGCCAAGGTCCTGGTTCCAAGTCCTAGCAAGTCTGGAGTAGACTAGAACGTGCTCTTCGTGTTTCAGAGGCTTGATTTTTTTTTAAGTATCACCTTTTGTTGCTATATTTTTCTAAAAAGAAATGGAAATCATATAGTATAGAAAGGGTGTCATGCCAACAAAACAGCTGTTTAGATTGAATAACGTTTTGCGAGAAACTGATGGATAGGGTCACTATTTTTCTTATTGTGATACAGACTGCTTTATGTTAGTCGTTAGGACCATGCCTGCTCCTCAGTAGAAAGTGAGCACAGCTAATAGAAATGAGTGTAGGCTGGTCTTTCTCTAAATGCATGATCACACAATTACCTGGGTTACAGAGTGCCCGTGCCCTTACTATTGATCCCTCACAAATTTACTCACAAATTTACTCATCCGCTCTTGGCTAATTCGATTTCAAGCGAGGCTGTAAATTTTTATGGTTGCAGAAAGCCTCATCTTTCTCTTAAGAAACTTGGTGATTTCGAACTATTGACCTTTTGATTAGCAGCCTCACTCAGGACTCACTACACCGCCAGGGCTCGTTCTATGGGTGAAAGAGGGTGTTCTAGCTTCAGTTTGTTCTCAAATAGCTCAGGTTGTGGAGGGTAGGGGGTTTAGGGGAAATTTATGGTGGGTGGTTTTATTATTGTATGGCAATGACAGGAAATAAGTGTACCGGAATCATAATTGAGCAGCAATGATGCCCAACTATGAACGGTGGATAGTTGTCCCCCGCAGCTCGGAGAGCTGTGACCTGCGCTGAATAAACAGTGTTCATGGTGTGCTGGGCGCCTTATTTGGCCTTGGCTTGGGTGGCCTGCATGGCACATGGAATCGGAATGAATTCCACAGTGATGAGGGAGCGTGCTTGACTTCACAAAGGGCACTGGTTCTTTGGAAGGTGCTTTGCTTGAAAGCACCTGACTTCAGGTAGCAAGCTGTGGCTTTATCCTGGCCTGGGGGTGGGGGGCCCAGTGGAGGAGTGGGAGCTCATTAGCAGGCAAGAGTCTCCAATGGGAGTGGAGTCAGGATACCCACGCTCCCATCTTTTTGTTTGTTTGTTTGTTTGTTTTCTATTGGGTCAATTCCAGCTCATGGGACTCTCTCCTGTGTTAGAGTAGAACTGTGCTCCATGGGGCATTGAACAAACAAACAAATAGATGTCTATCTCGCTATATAAATTCTCAACAGCCAAACTAACTGTATATTTTCTCAACATCAAAACAAACTCACTCTCTCTATATAGTGTTTGTTTTTGATGTTGAGAATTTATATGGCAAGACATACAACAATTGAACGCTTTCTACATGTACAGTTTAGGGATATTGATGGCTCCTATTTTTGCTTGCCTCGGTCAGTTTGGTTCTGTGTGGGCGGCTGCTGAAAGCGAGCAGGCCTTCAGGCAGATCTCCTTTACCAGATAAACGAAACTGTTGTTTGATTGTAAGAAACCTCCAGGAGCTAGTGTTGGCTTAAGGTTTAAATATCATCTCAGGGAAGTCGTTTTGGGGTTTGTCCAGCATCCATGATGCCAGAAAGACTGGATTTCATGAGAATTTGGAATTCTATTCTACAGTTGAGTAAGGACTCCTTTTTTAAAGATGGGACCACTTGTATTGACTTACATTTAGTTTTATTACATTGTTATTTATATGAATAAATAAAAAGCTGCTCACTTATTGTCATTGCTTTAAGATAGTGATAAACCCCAAACTATTTATACTTAACAGCAAATAAAACTACAAACCCAATAAAATTAACATGAACATCAGTGAGTTAATGTTTTGAGTCATGGTCTGCTAAATCTAAATCACTGTTCTCAATGTGGTTTCATACACAGTTGTAAAATTCTAGCTCATTATCTTTGTTTCAAATGATGTTTATTTAATTCACTACAAAGCTATTTTCATGTTGAGAAAGTATCTATATAGCAGTGATTAATTTACCCACCAGGAACCATTTTCAGGCTCCTGAAATTGAAAATGTTTAATTGATTTCATATATATATATATATAAAAAAACCAGACCAAAGTGAACCATAGTATTGAATGATGCACACTTAGAGAGTGATCAGGGAGAACCAGAAAGATGCTTGCTTATTTTATTTGACTATACAAAGACATTATTCAACTCTGTTAACCATAATAACCTAGAGATGACATTCCGAGGAATGGAAATTCCAGAACACTTAATTGTGCTCATGTGGAACTTATCTAAAGAGCAAGAAGAAGTTGCTCAAACAGAAGAAGGAGCCCCTGTGTAACTTCAAATCAAGGAAGGTGTATGCCAGGGCTGTCTCCTTTCACCGTACTTATTCAACCGGCATCCTGAGCAGATCATCTGAGAAGCTGGACCCTCTGAGGAAGAGGAAGCGTCAGGATCGGAGGAAGACTAACAGTCTGAAACACGCAGACTCCACAGCCTATCTTGCTGAAACCAGAGAGGACTTCAAACACTTCTTGATGGAGATTGAAGACGGAAGCCTTCAGTGTAGATTGCAGTTCAATGATAAGAAAACAAATTTATTACAGCTGGACCAATAGACAGCATCATGATAAATGGATAAAATCTTGAAGTTATAAAGGATTTCGTTTTACTCAGATCCATAATCGACGCTCCCAGAAGCAGCAGTCAGGAAGTCAAATGAGATATTACCTTGGGTAAATCTACTGCACAAGATCTCTTTAAAGTGATAAAGAACAAAGAAGTCCCTTAGAGGTCTAAGGGGCTCCCAAGCTATGGGATTTCCAATCGCCTTATATGCATATGAAAGCTGGACAATGAATAAGGATGCCTAGAGAATCCTCCATACACTTGAATGATGGTGCTGGCGAAGAATCGTGGCGGTACCATACAATGACTGAAGGACAAACAAGTCTATCTTATTAGCAGGATAGCCAGAATGCGGCATGGAAGTGAGGATGGTGAGATTTGATCTCACGTACTTCGGACATGTTATCAAGAGAGACCCATCCCTGGAAAAGGACATGATGCCGTTAAAGTAACCCCTGCTGCCATCGAGTCGATTCCGACTCATGACGACCTTCCATCGGGTGTTCTAGGCAAACTCTGCCCTGGAACAACTTGCTTTCGTGACCTTGTGGTTATCAGGCGAATGCTCACTCTATAGCGGCACCAGAGCTCCTTTGCTGAAGGAGAGAGTCTGTGAAACCCTCAATGAGATGGGTTGACAAGGAGGTTGTAACAATGGGCTCAAACATAATTGGGAAAATGGTGCAGAATGAGGCAGTGTTTCATGGCCAAGTTGGAACCGACTGGATGACACCTAACAAGCTCAGGATCGTGACTTTGTAAGAGAGGAAGATGCAGGCAGTGGCGTTTCAGTAGAATTCTCACCTGTCATTCAGGAGGTTGAGTCCTGGCCAGTGCATCTCATGTGCAGCTACTACCCGTCTGTCAGTGGAGGCATGTGTGAGGCCATGATGCTGACCATTTTTCAGCAGAGCTTCCAGACTAAGATGGATGAGGAAGAAAGGCCTGGGAATCCTCTTCCCAAATTCAGCCAAGGAAAACTCCGTGTATCACAACTGCCTGAGCTGCAGCCGAGCCTGAGGATGGTAGAGGACTGGTCTGTGCGTCATTCCATTGAACAGAAGCTGGCCACAGTAGCAGTGAGAGCACAGAAGGGGTTCTACTGAGAAGATGTGGATATTTATTTCGTCAGTCTTCTCTCCACCCCCATGGTCATTTTAAGGTCCCAGTACCGTGTGTTGTTGAACAAAGCAAACAGTAAACACGAGGGTGGTCCCATCAAGGACCAGGTATGGAACAGAACCTGCGCCGAGACGCCTCCTGTACGTTCCTTCCTCTTAGTGCCCTCCCATCTCCCCACACAACCACTACTCTCCTCTTACTCTTGACAATCACTTATTGTCTTTCTAATTTATCTCAGTCTAAATATTGGTCCCCAAATACAATTTCCTTTTATTTATTTTTTAACCTGATTAAAACAAGGCCATCTTGTATCATTTCCTTTCTGTTTGGCTTCTTTTTATCTCATTTTTCAGATCCCTCCATGTTGTGCTTTGTAGCTGTGGTTCATTCATTGTTTTATTATTGGCTATCAAACTATTGTGTAACTATCCCATAATTTATGTCCCCCTTCTCTGTTGATGGACGTCTAGGTTGGTTTAAGTTTGGGCCTGTGATACAGGTACTACTCCGAGCACTCTTGTACATGTCTCCTGGGGCAAATACCTAGGAACAGAATTGTTGGGTTATATGATGTGCACCACTAGAAAAAGCCAAATTAACTATGCCCACAGAACTTGTGGGGGTTTTGTGTTTTCTCGATAGGCAGTCCCTAGATTATGAATGAGTTCTATCCTTAAGTCCGTCTTTAGGTAGAATTTCTACGTAAATCAGAGCAGTTAGGTAAGGTTCTCATCTAACATCAATTAGTAAAAAGTTTTTGTATAGAGTGTAAGGCGT
>NW_022103904.1:23946327-23960178 GCF_000313985.2 Echinops telfairi | reverse complement strand
TCTTTAGGTAGAATTTCTACGTAAATCAGAGCAGTTAGGTAAGGTTCTCATCTAACATCAATTAGTAAAAAGTTTTTGTATAGAGTGTAAGGCGTAAAAAATACTCCCAGAAACAATATACACCTTTATCATAATAATACAGTAATAATAATAATGTTTTAATACACATCACCAAGTAGGTCTGTTTGTTATTACATTCCCATTGTACACTCCCTTCATTTTTAATGAGTAAGCTTTAGGAGGGGTTGATCCTAACTATGTGTTGTTTGTAAATCGAATATTCGAAGCCCAATACTTTTAAAAAATACGTTTTTATTTTTGCCTTTTCATGGTCATCTGAGTGGTTTCAAGGCTTCCTAAGCAACCCTGAAGTCAGCCAGGCCTGCCCTCCGAAGCACGAAGCCCACGTCCTGACAGAGAGACGCAGCGGCTACCCCAGCGGTTACCCGAACCACCCCACAGAGTCCGGGGAAAGACCATGGCTGGTGTCCCGCAGCCTTCACCATAGCCCCACCGCACCAGGCCGGAGGGAGTGAGGAAAGCGAGAGAAACGGAGACAGTTCCCTGGCTGGCTTCTTCTCCATTGGTTTTGGAGTTTCTCCTCTGTCTTTGCTTGGCACGCTTGGAAGTGAGGACGCTCAGTATTGAGAGGAGGTGACGGTGCACCCTGCACACATGGCTGCTCTTGTGTGCCCTTTCCACATGAGCATGGGTTCCCGGGCTCTGATCATAGTGAAGACTATTGAGCCTCTTGCAGACCGCCAGAAGAATGGGCCAGCCAGCACGACGATCCTTCAGAAATAAGGAGGCTGCGAATGTGTGTCTCGTTGGCAGGAAGGACTGGTCTCTGAAGGAGGACATGGTCAGGGCCAAAGAGGAAGACCTCCAGGAGCTGACCCGGTGGGGGACTGACACCGTGGCAGCAGGGTCGGCTCGAACATGGCGAGGGGTGTGAGGCTGACGTGGGGCGGGCCAGCTTCAGTCTGTTGTACGCAGGCCACTGTGAGTTGGAAGTTACTAGCAACAGCAGTAAGCATCGCGGTGGGAGCAGCTCGCCAGGTCTTCTCTGCGCTTGTGCCACCAGGATTTCTTGGTGTGCGCAGTCAGGGAGCTCTCTCTCTCTCTCTTTTAGCAGGGGATGGACTGAGCCAAGCTTTCCTTCCTGAAAGCTTCCACACATACAAGCCACTGGCCTACTGCTGTCTACTTGCTTTAATGAACTTCTGCACTTGTTTGTTTTGTCATCACATTTCCAAAGTGGGATCAGATAGATTCACGCTTTTCATGGGCAACGTTTTGTTCCAGTGTCTTATTTTTATGGGGGCAGTTTTTTGTTTTTTAACATCATGACATTATGTCCCATATAATACCTGTGAAGTGATCTAGACAAATATAAGTTGTTAGGTGCCATCAAGTCTTTTCTGACTCAAAGCAACCTTATGAACAACAGAACGGAGCCCTGGTGGCCTAGTGGGTTATGTATTGGGCTGTTAATCAAAACATCAGAAGTTCAAAACCTCCAGACCCGCTGGGGGAGAAGGATGAGGCTTTCTTCTCTGTAAAAATTCTAGGAAACCCACAGGAGCATTCCTACTCTGTCCTATAGGGTCCTCCGGAGTCAGAATCAACTTGCTACAGTGAGGCTTTTTTAATAATTATTTTTTTGACGCACCACAGAATGAGACATTGACTGGTCCTGCAGCACCCTCACAGCGGTTGCGATGTTTGAGCTCATTCTTGCAGCCACTGTACCAATCTTCTTTTTCACTGCCCCTCCGCTTTACCAAGGGTGATGTCCGGGGACTGGTCTCTCTTGACAACATGTCCAAAGTACCTGACCCACTGTCTTGCCATCTGGCTTCCAAGGAGCATTCTGGTTGTACTTCTTCCAAGACAGATTTGTTTGGCAGTCCGAGGCACTATGCATATTTTTCACCAACACTATCATTTGTCTCCTTCTGGAAGCGATGACAACCCCTGCAGAGTATAGTTCAGCTGTAGCACACCCGGGTCACCATCAGCGGGAGTCTCCCTTGTGAACGAGCCATTCAGACGTCAGCTTTGCCGATTCCTTGGTCATTCTTTTTATCGTGCCCTCCCTCCTCTCATTGCTTCTCTAGCCCAGTCACTTTTTTTGAGCTTTATATAAGCAGCATCTTGTCCAATTCTCTGCTGCATTGAGAACTTTAAGACATCTCCTTTGAAACCAGGAGGAGGGAAGGGTAGGGAGGGAAGTGAGTGCAGTTATCACAGGGCAACAGGAAGGACCCCTGTGATGGAGCTACTCTGTGTGCTGACTGTGCTGGCTGTCAGGTCGTGAGGTTGTCCTATCATTTCGTCAGATGCTACCACGGGGACCACTGGGGACAGGAGACAAGGACTTGCACTCTATTACTGCATGTGAATCTGTGAAGCTGCAGCTGCCTCAAAATATAAAAAAAGTTAAATGCCTGGGTTAGTTCTCTTTCCCCCCAGGTCACTGTAAAGTTTTCTCTTTAACAGCTTCTCTCATGGTCCAGGCTTTCTTCACATGTCTATGCCTGTAGGTGTCTGTCGGTATTTAAGAATGAAAGCTTGCGTCTCTCTGTTTCTCCCCCATCCCGAGTACGGTTGCCTTCCAACTTCACAAAGACTGTCAGGACCAAGAGATTCCTGGCCAAGAAACAAAAGCAGAATCTGCCCATCGCCCCAGTGGATTCCGTAGAAAACTGGTAATCAGATCGGGCACAAGTCCAAGAGAAGACATTGGTGAAGAAGCAAGCTGGGTCTGTAAGGAGTGCCCTGTGTGATGGCATGCAGCGTTGACCTAGGTTCACTAGCAGTCTGTCATAGCGAGTTTAAGACTTTGCCACCATCTGACCAATTGAACTTGCATTGGCTAAATAGTGTGAGGCCTTTGGGTTTGACAAAACAAAAGCATGAAGGGCATGGTGAATTAGTGTAGGCAGCTAACTGAAGCTGTGTCTGTTTCTCCAGTAGTCTTTGCACCTGACTGGACTGTCTGCGTGAGGGCCGGGCAACGGGGACCCCTTCTTTCCCTTAAGTCAGTGTCCCTAGGACAACAGACAGGAAGGCTGGGAGCAAAGGATTTACCCCAGAATGGAGGGCTTTTGTTCTTGGGCAAGACTGCCTCTCCCTGTTTCCCAAAGGATCCAATGGGAATGTTTGGAAGGACTCAGTGGCAGTGAGGTAGTGCTTCTCTTGATTCTCTGTGTCCACTTTGGGGCCCAGCCCATTAAAGAAGTCCCCTCTATTAAAGAGAGTGAGACTCTGGCCTTAAACCTCTGGCCGACAACCCAGCTGCTTTGACGTAATGGGTACTAGTAATGGTTAATATTTCATGAGACTCAACGGTTTCAGGTTCTGTTCTAAAAGACGCCACACATAAATTCTTACAAGACAAATACTTCAAGGGGGCTTGAAAAAGTTCATGAAAAATTCCATTATCTTTTGGTTCTGTTGTGTGTATGTGTGAGCTTTTAAAAAACCCTTAATTTTATTATCATCTCATTCTTTTATGGAACATAAGGAATGGGAGGCCCATCTTGGAGACCTGCTGTTTTCCCAAAGTCATACATCTAGTTAGCCCTGGATGGGGGATTTTAACCAATAACTGCAGAACCTGTTCTTGGGGGTGGAACTCAGGCTCTGAGGGGTGTGTGAGGAAGCAGTGGGTTGTCTCCATTGACCCTTATTGGTTGTTTTCTATACACACCTGTTGACCGCTGCGGCCCACTCCAGTCCTTTTTATGTTTGTTTAGACTTGACGTTTCGTGGTATCTGCTTTGACCTTGGGAGGGAGTGTCTGCCACGTAGCCTCTTAGGTGGGTCTGCAGCGTCCTCAGCGTTCTGACCCCATCTGCTTTCTGTCTTTGGGGATTTCTCACCGTTTTGGATCTATTGCTGGCACTGCCGCTTGTTTTTCAGCCTTGTTCTGGGTGTGTCTGTCATACGCGTCTCTATCTTTACCAGTTTGTATAAAAGTACTTGGTCTACCAAGTAGACAGAGGTATAAGGTATAAAGAGGAAGATGTAGATATTTGACCTACGGACTTTTAAATCCCTCCTCATGCACATGCACGTACATGCACTCGATCCCTGAATATCCTTAGGCCTGGGCAGCTTATTCTCGCATGCAGCTGACAATTCTAGTATAATTTACAGTGGACTCTTGAACAACACGGGTTAGGACCATGAGGAGCGGCTTGTACTCTCTGCTGTGGTTGTTACCCAGGACCTGCTCCCCTGGAGATGATTGGCGTTGTAAGTGGATGCTCACAACACTGGAGCTCGCTGCAGTAGCAACAGTGGCCACGTGCACGGGTTTGTGCCAAGCAGAGCCTGTGTAGACGCGTCTCTGCCATCCGTGGAGGACGGCGGACACGCTCTCTCAGTGGTGCTCGTCTTCGCTTCAGTAGAGGGCCTTGAAAAAGGAGACCATCTCAACAGGGCCTTCTGGAATGTTTCACGGGCTCACGTGCCATTCTCGTGCAGGGACCACGCTCATCTGCTCTGTGTCCTTCCAGCTTTGGTACATGGGCTGCCCAAGCGGGCACTCAACAGCGACATTTGAGGAAATGGGCTTGACCAACTGAATTCCAGGCAGAGCGGTCAGCTCAGACGGCTATGGTTCTTACGATGATTATCAACTCAAAAGGGAGTGAGCTTGGTGTATTTTCCTACAAGGACACACAAGGATCCTGATGGCTTCATAGGAAGAAGTTTCAAGAAAATTGAAAGCCGTGTTGGCCAGGAAAAGGCCAGGAAAGTTTCACTGAGGGATTATTTTCACGACGACAGTGCATCTGCTCCGTCTTCCAGGGTAGCAGGCATTCGGCCCTGGGAGAATTTCCTCGATGAATCTTAGCCCTCCCAGCCCTGAGCTCACCTCTTCACTCTGTTCGTCTTTGTCCCACAAACTCGGAGGACATTGGCAAGGGACCATGGGGAGTTCCTTCAGGAGACTGCAACCACACTTGATGTCTCCTGTCAGTGGGGTTGCCCAGGACTTTATGCGAGTGATGTCTACTCCCAGGGGCCCTGTAGGACAGGGGCGTGCTGCCCAGTGTGTTCCCGAGATTGTGGCTCTTGATGGAAGTAGAAACCCCAGTCTTTCTTCCGAGGAGCGCTGGTGGTTTCAAACCTCCGACCTTGCAGTTATCTGCCCACTGCGTAACTACTTGTCCACCAGGGCCCTTGTCGTGGAAGGGCAGAGCGATGGAAACCCCTCCTTCAGAAGGAGTTAGACTTAGGGGGTTAGGGGGAGGACATGGGGAGAAACAATAGCTTCTCATTTTGATATTTTTGTTTCCTGAAGGTTCTACGCTTTGGTAGTAATATTTCTTGACACAAGCTTATACACGCATACACACATGTGTGTGGGTGCATGTTTGTGTGTGTGGTCATAGGGGGGAAACCCTCAGACCTTAAATTAAAATTCAGAGTATTTATGGTTTTCGAGAGCCAGCCAGCTGGCAAAAATCACCAGTAGATACAGGTGAGACATGGCAATTTCAGAGAGTGGGATGAAGTGAGGATAGGTATACAGGAAGGGATGAAGAGGTTATCGTAAAATCTCTGATGGGCTAATTTTGATCATAGTCACAAAAATGAGGGCTGAAGAGTGAGGAAAGGCTTGTAGTGTAAGGTGACCAGATGTCCCACTTTTGGCGGGACAGTTCCGATTTTTGGCGTTTTAAAATATTCCCAATTTTTGGAAAGAATGCACGACAAGCTAGGGAACGGTCTGTTTGGTCCATATAGACCAAATTTTTAATCAAGGCCCCCCCCCCCTGCTTTAAATCTGGTCACCTTAATGATACAAATGCTTCAATCGGTGAAGGCAGGGCACACCATTTTCAATTACAGTCTCAGACTGCTGCTGATGCAGATTTTTCAGAATGGGTGATAAGTAAGTCTGAAAATCATCGTAAAATCAAACAGGTGATAAACATTCACACTCAGGTACTTTCTTTAGAAAATGCTGGCTTAAGTGAAACTTGTTTGGTTGCCCAGGCAGCTCTAGATAAAAGGTCAGCTGTTCACAATAGATTATTTTACACCAATCTACCTGTGTTAGAGCCCCTTCCGTGGCGTTTGTTCCTTCTCGATCCTGGCTGGCCCACAAAGAAAGCTTTCCATTCATTAATTGTGACTGTACAGCTCCTGAACTGTAACAAAGTGGACACCTTTACACAACCACAAGTCCACTAGAGAATACAACATCACCAGCACCCCGGAAGGCTTCGTAATAGCCCTAAGTTAGTGGTAATAATTACACTGTCTTCTATCACATTAATGTTTCCGGTTCTTTTTTATGTTCAAACGTAATTCAAATAGAATCACTCAGCATGAGCGTCTTTCCATGTTATTTCTGAAATGTATCCATGTTGTGGTGTGTGCTAGTGCCATTGTTGTTGGTCTCTCCAGGTGAACTGTCCAAAGTACACGAGACGTCTTACTATCCTTGCTTCTAAGGAACATCCTGGCTATACTTCTGCCAAGTTAGGTTGGTCTGTGAATGTTTAATTTGAAGGCATTGCATTTTCTTCAGTCTTTATTGGCCATTGTTCATATTCCACACGCCAATGCTCCTGCCTGTCAGCCCTTCACCCTGTGGTGGCGACATGAAGCTGTGTCACTGGTATTCCACGGACCAGTCGCGCCCGCCACCCCACTGAACAGGTTTCTGCTGAGTTTTCAGACTAAGAACAGACTACAAGAAAGGGATCGGTGTCCACTTCTTAGGCAAGAGCCACTTTAAAAAACTTATGAATATTAGTGGGATTTTATAATGAGGTATGTAAAGTTAGAAATAGAAAAAGGAAGATTCTACTCAGCATATATGAAGCTGAAAGAAATACAGAAAAAAATTCAAGCCTCGAGTTGCAATATTGAAGTCTATGGGAAAATCCTATGAAATGGGAAACATCAAAAGAAGATGGAAGGAATTATACAGTCATGGTACCACAACTGACCATTCAACCATTTAAAGTGGTAGCGTTTGCTCAAGAACCAGCGATACTGATGGAAAAGTCCCTGCTACACTGACCGCGTTAGCATAAACAAGGCTATAGGAATTGATGGACTCCCGAGTGAAATCTTTCAACAAACTGATGAAGCACTGGAAGCTCTCACTCACCTGTGCCAAGGAATTTGGAAGACAGCTAGCTGGCCAATCAATCGAAAGAGATCCGTTTGTGCCTATTTCAAAGACCCCAGAGAATGCAGAAATACTCAAACAATATCCTTGATAGCACATACAAGAAACATTTGCTGAAGACAATAGATGTAATTGACTTGAATCCTGCGTTTTGTATCCTGCATGGTCCAAGTGTGCAGTCGGCCTGTATGTTGTCGGGGAGGATGTGGAGAGGCAGTGAGTAAGTTACTGGGTTTGAAAAACGCTGTCTGTTACCTGGGCGTGTGTGTGCCAGCAAGGCCGCATTGCCCACCTGCGGGTCCGTTGTGGTTTTCAGCATGACATCCCAATCACAGGCACTTATCAGTGCATCTCGACCACATGTTTGATCACTTTTAGATGGCAGACGTTGTTAGGAATCTTCAATTTTCTCCCCTTTGGAATTCGTGGTGTGTAAATTTTAATCATGGTGGTGTTAGCCACTCCTCCTTGTAGGCATATGCGTATTACTGATCTCTGACAGTGTGGTGTTTCCGGATAGACCGTGAATTGTTGTTTTTCAATGATGACCATACTGACATTCCTCTTGAATCTCTCATTGCCAGTGTAGGAAACCATATGGTTGTGTGATAAAAAATGGCAAATACCAATCAATTTTAGTTCACTAATGTCTAGGCTCTCCTTCTTTATGTGTTCCGTTTTACTTTTGGTGATTTCCAATTTCTCTAAACTCATACTCCATACATTCACGTTCCAATTATTAGTGGATGTTTACAGCCTTTCTCATTCGGAGGAGTTGTGTACCGGGGGTTTATGGCGAACCCTCCTTTGAGAGGCAGCTCCCCACTATTTGCATTTTGAGTGCCTTCTAACTTGAATGGCTCCTCTTTCGGCGCTTTATCTGCCAATATTCTGCCATCAGGTTTTCAGGAGCATGTCCTTCAGAAATGGACAGTCTGTTCATGTTTGGAAGTCTGTCCTTAGTCTGGAGGCTCTGCTGAAGCCTTGGGTTCACCCTGCTGGTATTCGAAATACCAGGGGCATAGTTTCCAGCATCACAGCCACACGGAAGCCACCACAGTGCCACCAGCTCACAGAGGAGTGGGGTCATGGCTTGTGCCCTCCATCATCTCTTGGGAAAAGTCAGCACCCTGTTACTATCCTCTATGGTAAGGAGTGTGTCTTCCAAAGAAGGATGGCCTTTGTCCGGCTCTGGGGAGGTAACCTGTAAATTGTTAGAATGTCCTTAGTAATAACAGCGTCTTTGTTATTCATGACGGTGCCCTCAAACCACGCCTGGTAGTTTGTTCCTGAGATGACTGGTGGGTGTGGTCACTCCCTAAAGTCTTAAAGTAGAGGCTGGTCACACTGAAAAGACTGACCATGTCATTGCAGGGTTGAGGCCTCCTAACTAACACGTGCTAGCAACCCAAACGCCAGGGCATATAACATGTGGGCAGTCAATCAGTCATGCCTGTGTAATGAAAAAAACCGACCAAACTCACTGTCATTGAGCTGATAATGACTCCTAGTGAACCTATACAGGACAGGGTAACCTGCCCCTGGGGGTTTCTGAGACTGTAACTGTTTACAGGAGTAGAAAGCCCAGTCGTTCTCCCAAGGAGCGACTGGTGGTTTCGAACTGTTGACCTTATGGTTGCAGCCTACTTAATGAAGTGTCAATAAAACATCTGGACCCAAAAGTTCAGGTGAACCTCCCAGGTTGTCGGTACTCCATAGATGTTCTCCCACACTGTTTCTGGGAGAGTTGTGTGTCCTGTGGGTGACAGAAGCATTGCCTGTAGAAAGTTTGCACGCTGCCCTGCGCGTGTTTTCATGTGAATCACTCTGTTTTGCATCCTTTCTTGTTAATAAATATGACTGAGTATAGTAGCTTTCAGTGATTTCCTGGAGTCTTTCTAGAGCCTTATCAAACCTGAGGGTGGATTTTGGGAATCCCTCAGACTGGCAGATGGTAGAAGTACGGGGCTGAGTAGGCATTCTGAAGGACTGCGCCTTAACCTCTTAGTGTAGGGCTTTCTGGGGATGTAGCTCCTTTCAATGAAGTGGGGTTTTCTGTTTGTTTATTTTGAAGTCTCCTTATCTTCGGTCTTCATTACGTGACTGCTGTGCCTAAGCGTGGTTTTCTTTGTATTTGCTCAGCTTGGTTGTGCTACCGGAGTGTCAGGTTCTAGCCTTCCCAAAATATTTACTCTGAGAGGCACAGAAAAGGGTTGTTTGCACAGAGAAATTTCATTGTGTGTCTCTTGGGAGAGAAACCATTCCCCCAGACTGCAGAAGTCTCTAGGGCTTCTCTCCACTGCCCCCCGCCCCCCCAAACGCAGGCACGCACGCGCGCACACACACACATGCACACACTCGGGAACAAAACAAAGCAGACATTTTTACATCTTGGAGAAGGAGACTGTTGGCAAGTGCTGTTTACACGGTCCTTCGGAGTAGCAAGAGTGTCTTGAGAAATGCAGTCCCAAGAGATGGCACCAATTCTGCGCACGCTCAGACCAGATCCCAGACCACCTTCACTCTCAGATCCTACCCGGTGTCTGGAGGAGCTTGAATCCGTAGCTTGATATTTTTGTTTGTTTGTTTTTAATAACTTTGCCGTCTTCGATATGACATCGTATTACATCATTCTCTGTCCTCTTCGTTCTGGGGTCCTGAATCACATGAATTAGTGTGAAGTTCAGTTCCGGGTTGTCTGGGGGGTGTGGGGGGTGGGGGATGGGGGGACTAGCAAGCTCTTGAACCCGTGTGGTTTGTTAGGGTCCAGAGATAAGCTCGTTCACACACACATACACACACAGAGTAAGCCACAAGTTGATTAAAGCGTAGAGTCACTTCAGAAGCGATGGAGCGGGTCCCTCTCTGGAGCTGGGAAGGGCACCTTAAGCACAGGCAGACAAACTCCATCCAGGTGCGCAGCCGGACTGCCCTTGAGTCGAGAGGAGACAATCCATTTCCAAAGGGGGCGGGCAGGGGTTCCCCGCAGTGACTCAGACCACCCTTGGGTCTCCTGCCTCCTCCCTCTCAGTTTCCTCTGGGCCGCTGCCTGGGTCGGCCTGGCTCAGATTTCTCTCGGAGGACAGCCCCGCGTCAGCATGTTACTGGGGCCTGGCCTCAAGGTGAAGGTGTCAGACCAGCCAGTTCTCAGAGTCCTTTGTCCATCCCCTTAGCAGACAGGGCAGACGTCCCCGTCCTGTCCCCGTCCTGGACAGAGTGAAAACATGAACATGCATGTGATTATATGCAGTGCTACCTCACTTGTTGAACTCAATTCATTCCAAATTTGTGTTCGAACACTGAAAAGTTCAAAAAGTGAACATATTTTTTCCATAAGAAATCATGGAAAAGCAAATAATTGGCTCTGATGCTCCATGATTCCACTTATAAATTCATTTTACCAGGGCTTTAAACCACACATACCAGTCTCAGGTAGGCTATCGCCATTAAGTTGTTTCTGATGTATCCAAATGAACAGTCTCTCGTCAGCCTCTTCAGTGGCCTGGGTTCTTTGCTTCATGTTAAGGTTGCACGCCTTTCGTCTCCGTAGCTGTTCTCATCATTTTGAATGTTGCCCGGACCACCTTGTGTTCAGCAGCCAAGTCAGATGAGGGACCTGTTCAAATTTCGCAATTACTTCTTCCTTTAAGTGTATTGTTCTCAGTTTTCCTCTTGGTTTTACTGCGAGTATCACTAACTTCCTTTGGAGTCATGGTTACAATATTTTAAGCAAATAAAGAGCAAAAAAACCCCAAACCAAAACCCCCAAACAAAGAGAAGCACAATGACAGATGTTTAACTCAACACCACAAGCACTATATGTTGCCTGAGCCAGAGCAGCGCTCAGCGCGGGTCGCTGGGTCACCTTTGTGTGAGGAGGGACGTGTCGCTCACTCTTGGCCTGGCTAATCTTCGGTTTCACTATCGAGCAAAGTGTATGAACTCTGAGCAGGTTTATTTTTCCAACTTTGCTGTTCAAGTAGTGGAACGTTCAAGCTTGGAGCTGTTCTACAACCGAGGTATCTCTGTGTATGTATATGTGTATGTATATGTACATATATATGTATATGTATATGTATATGTGGGTGTCAGGAGCCCTGGTGGGGTAGTGGTTACGCAATGGGCTGCGGTCTGGAACGTGGACAGTTTGAAACCACTGTCAACTCTGCGGGAGAAGGACTGGACTTTCTACTTCCGTAAACAGTCTCAGAAACGCACAGGGGGTCACTACGAGTCAACATTGATATGATGGCAGTGAGAGTTGTGTGTGTGTGTGTGTGTGATAGAAATGAAGCTGGAGATCATGTGACAGAATTTTGCGCAACTAATGACTTGATCATAGCACATACCGTTTTCAACCACACAGGAGGTGACTGTGCACATGGAGTTTCCCCGAGGGAACACTCAGAAATCAAATTGATTACATCTGGAGGAAGACACAATGGAGATGCTCGATATCAGCAGCTAAACCTAGGCCAGGAGCCGACTGTGGAACACACCATCGATTGCTGATCTATGAGTTCAGGATAAAGCTAAAGAAAATTCAAACAAGACCAGAAGAGCCAAAATACAACCCTGAGTGTGTCCCGCCTGAATTTTGAGGGAATCTCAGGAACAGACTTGACACACGGAACCTAAGGTCAGAGACCTGATGAGCTGTGGGAGGACATCAAGGACCTGATGTATGAAAAAAGCCAAAGGGCATTAGAAAGACAAGAAGAAAAGATCAAAGGGGATGTCAGAAGAAACTCTGAAACTTGCTCTTATTGTAGAGTAGCTAAAGCAAACGGACCAAAGGATGCAGTCAAGGAGCTGAATGGACCACTTCAAAGGGCAGCTCGAGAAGACAAAGCCAAATATTATGATGAAATGTGCAAAGACCTAGAGTTAGAAGACCAAAAGGGAAGACCACATGCAGCCTGTCTGAAATGGAACAAAAACTCAAGAAGAAAAGTCAAGATTGGAGTTGCAATCTTGAAAAATTCTATGAGCCAAATCTTGAACGATGCAGGAAGCATTAAGGGATGGAAAGAATGCACAGAATCAGTGTACCAAAAAGAACAAGTCGACAGTCCACCATTTCAGGAGGTAGCATATGATCAAGAATTAAAGGCGCTTAAGGAAGAAATTTAGATTGTGCTGAATGCATTAGCCCAAACCGCGGCACCGGAAATTTATGTAATACCAATTGAAGTGTTTCAGCGAGCTGAGGAAATGCTGGAAGCACTCACTGGTTTATACCAGGAAATTTGGGAGACAGTTACTTGGCCAACTGACTGGAAGAGATCCCTAATTGTGCACATTCCAAAGAAAGGTGACCAAACGCAATGCTCAAATTATAGAAAAAATATTATTGATATCACATGCAAGTAAAATTTTGCATAAAGTCGTCCAACAACAGTTGTAGTAGTACATTGACAGGGAACTGCCAGAAGTTCAGGACAGATTCAGAAGACGTGGAACGAGAAATATCATTGCTGATGTCAGATGGTTCTTGGCACAAAGTAGAGAATACCAGAAGGATGCTTCCTTGTGTTTCATTGGCTTTGCAGAGGCATTTGATTGTGTGGACCATAATAAACTATAGGTAACCGTGAGAAGAATGGGAATTCTAGACTACTCCATTGTACTCACGAGGACCTTGCACATGGATCAAGAGACAGTTGTGAGAACAGAACAAGGGCATGCTGCACGGTTGAGAATCAGGAAAGGTGTGTGCTTGCTGAGCAGATCCTCAGATGAGCTGGGTCATATGAATAAGGATGTAACAAGATTGAAAGACATCCTATGACCAACCTGCAATATGTACATGACACAACTTTGCTGAAAGTACAGAGGGCTTGAACTTGCTAATGAAGAGTGAGGATTGTAGCTTTCAGTATGGATTATAACTCAAAGTAAGGAAGACCAAAATTCTCACAACTGGACCAATAGGGAATATTATGATAAATGGAGAAAAGGTTGAAGTTACCAAAGATTTTGTTTTACTTGGATCCACAATCAATGCTTATGGACGCAACAGTCAATAGATCAAAAGAAGTATCACATTAGGTAAATCTACTGCACAAGACCTCTTTAACGTGTTGAAAAGCAAGAGTGTTACTTTGAGGACTAAAGTGTGCCTGACCAAAGCAATGGTATTTTCCATTGCATCATGCGCATGTGAATGTTGGACACTGGATAAGGAAGACCAAAGAAGAATCCATGCATCTGAACGGTGGTGCTGGAGAAGAGTATTGAAAGTACCACGGACTGCTGAAAGGACTATCTGATCTGTGTTGGAAGAAGGAAGGCCAGCGTGCTAGGCAAGGATGGCCAGACTTCATCCTACATACTTTGGACCTGTTCTGAGGAGTGAGCAGTCCCTGGAGAAGGACATCAAGCTTGGTACCATGGAGGGGCAGCAAATGATGGGAAGACCCTCAATGAGCTATTGATACAGTGGCTGTGTCGATGGGCTCAGACAGAGGAACGATTGTGAGAACGGCGCAGGGCTGTGCAGTGTTTCCTTCTGTTGTGCATAGGGTCACTATGGGTCAGAGTTGGCCTGAAAGCATTTAACAACCACATATATATTTACGTCTTTATATATATGTATATAAAGACACATATATACATGTATATGTATACACCCACATATATACATACATATATTAGGACATTTCATCCATTTAGATACTTTCTTTTTT
>NW_022103904.1:23942889-23945559 GCF_000313985.2 Echinops telfairi | reverse complement strand
TTCTTATGAGAAGGTCACAACCACAAGGAGGCACCATCATGCCTTCAAGTTGACATGAAAATTATGAAATAACCACACAGTTTTTTAATTTTTCATCTAGAATTCTCATTTGTTCTGCTTTCTAATCCTTTGGTGGAATTGTACAATACCATCTATTTTCTTGAACATGTCATTCATAGTTCTTTTAAAGACCATTTCGATAGCCTCCATGTTGGAGCTCCCTATTAGTTTATTGCTACTATCATTTTATCTTCTTGTCTTAGCCTGATATGCTAGGGGATTTAAAGGAATATTTTTATTGGCCTATAATTTACATATCATATAACTCTACATTCATATTAAGAAAAGCTGTCTAATCATCACCACAATCCACTTTAGAACATTTTCTTCTTTTTCGTATTTGTTGTTGTTAACTCCTCATTTCCCCCAACTTCCCCTGCCATGTCCCATGGTAATTACTAATGCAGCTACTGCCTCTCTAGATTTACCCATCCTGGGTTGCATATACAGAAGCACATCAAAAAACAAAAAACCCAAACTGAAAAACGAGAAACAAAGCCAACAACAGTGACAAAATAAAAGAAAGCAGAGCATATTGAAATTTGGAACACATTTAAAATGGGTCTGGAGGATGCGGTGTGAAGTGGAGGTAGTACTGGGCATAGCATCTTCCTCCAGAAAAGATTGAGTTCTGTTCTGAAGGTTCCTATGGGTGAAGCCTGACCATCTTGATAGAAAGAGTGTTGTAAGGGTTCAACATTGGCTTTCAGGCTTCATGTGGCCATGTCTACGTTTGCGTTTACTCCTCATTCATAACCCTTCAGAGATTCAGCGAAAAGCCCAAGGCATTTGTCAAGATTTCTCTTTACTGAGTTGGTCAGCATTGAACTCCAAATTTTGTCTCTTGATCACTGTGATGCTGCAAAAATCCCTCCTGCGTTCTGTAGCCTTTAAGCAGCCCTTTTCTGTTGGAGTCTTAGTATCTCGCTTCGTGCATAGCTCAGTTTAGGAATTGTCAAAAGTCTTTAGAGGAAATTGCACACAGCCTGTCAAGTTTACTTCGCTATACTTCTCCCTGCCTGCCCCCCTGGAATTTTGGCCTCTTCCATCATGGTTTCCTTGGTTACGGACCACTCCGTTTTCCTCTCCGCAGCCCAGTGAGACTGGTTTCAGGCTGGCGCTTTATGCACAGCCCTTCTCTCCTTCTCCAAAGGTAAAAAATCAAGGTGAATGCAGCTCACTTCAGTACATTCCCCTTCTTAATGGTTCGGGATTTTAGACCCTCAGAGCTTGGCTGCGGCTCTCTGATGCCCTCAGAGATTTTTATTTTTAGTTTGAAGTGATTTTGGATTTAGAGAAAAGTTACAAAACTGGTACACAAAGTTCATATATATGCTGCACTCATCTTTTAATGTTAACAACTTTACATAAACAACGGTACCCTTTGGACTGAAAGTTGAGTGTTTCATGGTTGCCACACGGTTAAAAGCAGAGTACAATTGCCAACTGGTTGAAAGAAAAAGACGAAGGAGCCCAGGAGAGAGGGGGGCATTTTTGGTGTTGGGGGGGGGGCTTCTTAGGAGGTTCATCACAACAGTAGTCCTCTGAGATTTCCCCTTAAATTAGAAATCTCCCATGGCCAACTCGGTGTGGGAAAGCTACATCCTATATCTACCCCTTTGGGAATTCATATCTCCATTACCATTTTAAAGCCTCTACAGAGTCTTCTGATAAAAATATCTGCTTAGTTTTGATTATCCCACTGTTTTTAAATTGAGCTGGTCATAGAAACTATGACTCTGGAGCAATTTCTAAAATCCTGAGGTATAAATTTTGCTCTTTTACATTTTCTCCTAGGTTCTGGCTTTCTTGCTGCTTAATTGGAGAAGCCAAGGTCTCTTTGAAAACAGATATTTGTACACGAAGAGGGCCACGGCTGTGCTAACATTTACCATGGAATACCTAACACATCTAGATGCAACACCAGAGGCAAAGGGTCATGTTCCCCAAATCAATGTCATCTGCCATTTTGTTGCTGCTCTGTTGTCGTCTTTGGAAATGTTCTTCTGTTTCATGATTATGATTACTGTGGACATTGAAGTCTCACAGGAAGGAAACGTGTACCAGGCGTTTATCTCTGACTGTAGCAGTAGGGCATCCTGAGATAGGCTTAATTTTCCGCTTCAATCCTCTTTTCCACTGAGGAACGATCCCATGAGCCCCATTGATTTAGTCATACATTTGTAGTTTGGATTTGCAACTTTCACCTAGAGAGTCCGGGTCAGGAGCACTATTTGTGATGGGGAAGCTGGCTCGATGAGGGTCAGTGTGGGCAGTTAGAAGGAATTTTGAGTGAGAATTTGACACGCTCTTCCCCAGTCTGCGTCTTTATACATTTGTATCCCTATCTCCTAGGGGAGCTCCCGGTTCATCTTCTAGTCCCTTTCAGTATATTCTCACCTGTGCAACCAGCATGGTCTTTGTGAAGTGCAGATCTGACCGGATTGCTCACCTGCTTAACCGTTTCCGTTGCCCCCAGGATCAAGTTCAGCATCATGATCATTTGGGTCCTGCCTGTATGCTCATTTCCATTAGAGCCAATTTCCTATCAGTTACCCTCAGTGAATTATACTATGGTATTTCCTGAATGCCCCGTACATGCGTCTTTTC
>NW_022103904.1:23919721-23942499 GCF_000313985.2 Echinops telfairi | reverse complement strand
ATTTCAGTGTTGCTGAGTTGAAATTCTTTCTACTTTTCTATTAGGGCTTCATTTTTACAATTTATATTCATCGTGGTGTTGAGAACTGACAATTGTACAATTTCTGCATGCGCAGACAGCGACATTGATTGTGTACTTCAGTTTTTGTAAAAGTTCTCCCCCTGTTTTGAGTTCTTCCTTACCCATTAACATAAACTCACAGCCCCCGAAGTTTCCAATCTAATCTTTCCGGTTGCTGTTACCAAGTTCATCTCCGATAGATAGATCTTTCTAGGCAGACATGCTTTATGGTTAAGCTATTGTTTGGCTTTCAGAAACTGTCAGGAGATAATTTTGGCTCGTGGCGTAATGGTTATATCAGGACAATGGAATCAGGATTCTTCTTTGATCAAAACTTTCAGTAATGGTAGCCGGGCACCATCTATTTCTTCTGGTCTCACTGTAAAGGGGACAGTGGTTCATGGAGGCAGTTATCCATGCATTCCATAGCCTTCCTCTACTCCTGACTCTCCTTCCTTTGTTTCTCCAGGTGAATAGAGACCAATATTGCACCTGGCTGGCACTTGTACACTTTTAAGACCCCAAACAGTGTGCAATGGGTTAGGAGGTAGGACAGAAGAATCAAGCATGGTATTAAGTCAAATAACCGGGTGTACCATGAAGCCATGGCCCTAAAACTCCAAACCAAGGAACCAAATCCTGTGAGATGTGTGTTTGTTTATAAGCAGATTCAGTACTTACCCTTTTGTTGTTGTTGTTTTTGTCATGAGTATATTTATCACTTAACTTTAGCCAATTCAACTTTTTACAGATGTATAACATAGTGATGACAATTAAAACAATTGGTTGTACCACCTGGTCCTTAATTAATGTGATTTTTATGTCATTGTAAATCAAAACTCTGTACTTTATAAATAATAACCTCCCCTTTTCCCTCCTTTCTCTGGTACCCTATAGTAAACTTTGGTTTTTATGCATTTATCTGTTCTTATCTTTTTTATATAAGCAAAGTAGAGGATTCTTTTTTGATTCATTGCTACTTAAGACCAAATTCTGAAATTCTGGCATATTACTTAATTATTTTTATTATCAATATCCAATTTAACTGCATTATAGCCAAAGAACATGTTCAACATGATTTTATGACTTAATATACCATCATTTTTTGGTAATGCTTTATGTGTATTTGTGAAGAATTGGCATTTTCTATTAATTCGATAGAGAAATTTGTATGTATAGGCACACATTTGATCAAGTTTCTTAATTTGGTGATTCAAATAATCAAATCCTTTTAACATTTTTATTCATTTATTGTGTTTGTTAGTTTTCTGATAGAGTTGTGTTAAAAGCTACTAAAGTAGCTTTTGTTTTGTTTTACATATTTTAAGGCAATGCCCTACAGTGAAGTGAATTACTTAATATGGTGATTCTTGTCATGGTCTATGTGACTCCTGAATGGAGATTGGCTGGGATTATGGGGTTTTTTTGGACAGCTTGCTAATACAGATAGTTATATTGAGTCTGTGTTAAGGTTATATGGCAAGTGGTCTGGGCCAAAACGTTCAGTGGGTTGGCAATTTTGTAATGATGTAATTAGGCAGTTATATAGCGATGTAGTCAACTTCCATTTATTGGTTTGATATAATTGCCCTCCATTTTGTGATCTGATGTAATTATCTTCCATTCTGTGATACATTGTAAATCCTCGCCTCTATGCCTGTGGTGATGGTTCCATATGGGAGTTAGCGGTTATATTATTAGGTTTATGAAGGAAGATTAGGGTGGGATGTATTTTGAGTCTTACTAGAATATGTGACTCGGTCACCACCCTTATTCTAGTCACCACCCTGCCCACTCCAGTCAGATCACACTCTTGTACTACTTTGCTCAAGTGGGGAAATTTCATTGAGGACATGATCTGTTCCACACACACTCATCAATGTGTAACCCACGACTGGCAAACGTTTCCTCTCTTCCTCTAGATCCTGCAAACGGTTCTCATGATCTGATCTCCAGTTCTTTAGGTAGCAGAGTCTGTTAGTCCGACTTGCTGATTTGAGTTTGTCAGCCTCTGCCATAACGCGTGTCAGGAAAGGGCTCCAGCTTAAATTCCTGACCCACGGATGTGGGACTTGCCAGCCTCCACAACCAGAAGCTAGCTATTTCTTTGACAGTTCACAAGTTCTGTAAGATGTCGCAGCAAACTGTAGAACTCAAAGGCTAAAGGGAGAAGACGGAGAAGGGGAGTCGTAGTTGATGTCAGAGATGATGCAGTGATATTAGTTTCTCAGAGTTGGCTATTTGGGATTTCTTTAACTTCCAAGGCATAGTAAATAGCTTTGGGCCGATTCTTCTGAAAGAAAGTATTCATTCATACTGTTAGGTGGATACAAAGCCGTTGTTGCTTTTTGGGGGTGACTTGTTCTATTTTATTTTTTTTGGTTGAGTTTCTATACTTATTAATGCTTTTCCTTAGAGCAGAGGTTCTTAACCTGTGGGTCACGATCCCTTTGGGGATCGAACGACCCTTTCACAGGGGTCGCCGGATTCATAACAGTAGCAAAATTACAGTTATGAAGTAGCAATACTTATTTTTAAATAAGTAGCCAATCATTTTATGCTTGGGGAGTCACCACAACATGAGGAACTGTATTAAAAGAGGAACTGCCTTAGAGTCTTTAATGTCTGATATGATTACCACCACCGTTACTTGAATAGTATTTTCCCCTATGTGTATTGTATCCATTTGTTTTTGAAATCTTTCTGCATGGGTTTGTTTTAGGTGTATCTCTTAGAAACAGCATACAACGAGATCTAAACACTCCAGTCTAATAATTAATTCCTTAAAATGTTCCATTTAATCCATTTACATAGCTAATGACTGCTGATCTATGTCGATGTATTATTGTCATTGTAAGTAGCCCTGCTTCTCTTAGCTGCTGACTGACAGGTTGGTGGCTGACCCCCTCCCCCCAAGCCCCTGCCACCGGCACCTGTGGGAGAAAAGCCCTCCTGATCTGCTCTTATTCTGATTGTAGTTCAGGAAGCCAAGTGGGATGATTCTACTCTACAATACAGGGCTTGACTCGATGGCACACAACCCAAACAGCAGAATCGCTGTCTCCTTTGCAGCCCTTTGTGCCCTTTCCTCCTCTTTGTCCTTGTTTCCCTTTGGATTGGAAAGCATTGTTTTTAACTGCTGTGCCGACATGGGTAGTAGGTTGTAATATACGTAGCATTACACAATCCAGCTATGCACCTTGCATGGTTTTGACAATGCAAGTGGGGTGCATTTCTCACCTCCGTCTGAGCTCACGTGCACCTTGACCGAAAAGAGAGCCACGCCCCACAGTGATTGAGTGAAACTGCCTGTCCAAGGCTGTGCTGTTCCTGGAAGCAGATTGCCACAGCTTTCTCCCGCAGAACCGCTGGTGGTTTGGAAGCATCAGCCTTTCCGTTGGCAGCGGGACACTCTATCCCTGTGCTCCAGGGTTTCTGCCCTCCTCCAGCTCTGCCATCAGGTGCAGTCTGACACCCAGGGATCTGATAGGACAGCGAAGGGTTGCTCCTCTGGGTTTCTGCTGCTGCAGATCTTTCTGGGAGTGGGAAGGCTCATCTTTCTCCTGAGGAGCACCTGGTAGGTTCCGTTGCCAACCTTGCATGTAGGCAGGCATTACCTACGATGCCATTGGGACTCCTCACCCTGTCATGCTCCAAATACCCATGGAACACCCTGTCTTGTTCCTAGCTTATTGTTATTGTTTAAGGCTTAAGTATTTTCTTTCTGTAAACTCAGATATGTGATTTTTTGCTCCCTTACTTGTTTTTCGTCAACAGCTAAATTTCCCACCATAACTCATCAATGTTAGTTTGTCGCCATGGGTCCCTGTGGTGGCGCCTATTTCTCCTCTCGGTTCATTTTTTATTTCCTTGATGAAAACCCCCCGTGAACATCACTTTTAATGTCGTCCTCTTTCTTAACCAATGGTTTAGGGCAGCACCACATTCGAGATTCCAGTTAATTTCTTCTCAGTATTTGGAAGCTAATACTTTGTTGTCTGCAGACATCTACTGTTGCCGATGAGAAATCTGCTGTCAGTCTTATTGTAGCTTTGGTTTTCCCTCCCCTTCTGTATAGCATTTTTAGAATATTTTACTCTTGACATCTTGATGCATCTTGGGGTGAATTCATATCTATCTGACTGCTCGAGTGTACATTCGATCTGTGGTTTCATACTTCCAATTTTAGGGGTGGGAAAGAACTATTGTCTTTTAGTATATTTCGTCCCCTATATTTTGCTTTTTTTCTCCTGGGGTGCTTATCATATATATACTGGAATCTCTCAATTAGCCTGAATATTACATAGCTAATATTATGACGCAGGACCCATATGTTTCGGTAAAGCACTTGGTTAGTTTTTATTCGTTTGTTCTTTGAATGAGTTCCTTGGTATTGCCAGGTGCTATTGATTTGGTCCTGGGTTATAGAGCCCTCATGCACCACAGAACAAAACACTGCGAGACCTAACAACAACAACAACAACAACAACAAGAATGATTTGGATCGGAGCTATCTATATCTGCCCTGAATTTCAAGCCTACTGACTAGGTCTGCAGGAACATCTGCCTGGGATGTCCTAAAGGAAAAGACAGTCACATGAAATTGTGTGAGAAAGACCAGGGTCCTGTGTCATCATGTTAGACAACTGTCTCTGACTCCTGCCACTTTCTCCCAGTTTCTTCACATCGTCATGACCACGCTGCGCAGGAGGTCGTGATGTAGCGAAGGCGTGGAGGTCAGTAGTCCCTTCACGTCCTTGTTCCCGTGAGCTTAGAATGTATTATGCATGCAACTGCTTGAGCCAAACTTCCGGCTAGCTGCACCCAGACAGAAAGTGTAAGTAGGAGAGGTCTTCAGCACACAGTGATGGTGTCATGGGCAAGTGCAAAGACAGACTGAACGCAGTGAGCAGCCGCAGACCAGTGCCGTGTACTCACTGCTGTGAGCACTGTGAGGCCGCAGTAGGGAGCCAGAACCATTAGTGACTGTATTATTTAAATAAGTAAATGCATGATTCATATCCAGAAGCTGCTTCTCCAATGAATGGATTCCAAGCAGCTTTGTGACAAAGACTCTTCGGTTTTCTCCTGAGGCTGCTTGACTTTCTTTTAAACTGTTCTCTGTGGCTTTCTAACTCCATTGAGCCACCGCGGATTTATTCAGATGATTGTACTTGAAGTCTTGATATGAAAAATTATTTGATCCTAGACATCTACATTTGTTTCTGTTCAGCTGATCTCGTTCGTTTCAGTCATTTATGCTGAACTGTGAAGGTCATTTGGACTCCAGATTCTACCACCGCACATCGTGGAACCCTCCACCAACTTTCATAATTCATGAAATTAATATGTTCTCTTATTAAATCTTTATGTTATATTTTTCACATAAGTGGTTACATTTTTAAGCCTGGAATCAAGTTAAGTCAAGATCAGTCAATACCAACCAAACACCAACCAACCCACAGAGTAGCAATCCAGGAGAAAAAAAACAGCAAAATAAAGCAATAGATTTACATCAGTATCAGAGACTTGAACTGTTCTGAGGGATCTCCCGGCAGGTTGGTATTGCATCATTTTGCATCATTTTGAAATATGCTGTAAAACTTTCAACCCACGCTATGCTCACTCAACTGTGCTGACACCACACTCCAGTTCACTAAACCCTCCAATGGACATCATGTGGAACTGTATCAAATATATATTGCAGGAATCATACACATTACACTTGGAAGGAATCCGCATTTTAAGATACAATAATTTATGTACATTTGCATGAATCACTGACAGCATGTGTATAGTTTATATTTATATTAAAATGTCACATCCCCTAAAACAAACAAACAAACAAACAAACAACAAACAAACAAACAAACAACCCCGCCAGGTCTTGCCCCATGCTCACCATCGTGGTGATGCGGAAGCCCATTGTTGCAGCCCCTGGAACAGTCCATTCTGTGGGGGATTTTCGTTTTTTCACATTGAGTTGCCCTCCATACTGAAGGCTGCAGTCTTTGACCTTCATCAGCACATACCTCAAGTCTTCGTGGCTTTCAGCAAGTGAGGTAGTGTTATCTGCATATTGTTTATGTTAGCGAACCTTCCTTGATTCCTGATGTCGAGGTCTTCTTTAAATAGTCCCGTTTCTCCATGTATTTGCTCAGCTTATACATCGAACAAGTACGCTGGATGGAATCAACCCTGACACACCTTCTCTCACTTGAAACCATACAGCTTTTCTTTGTTCTCTTTGACCAGCTGCCTCTTGGTCTATGTACAGGTTCCACATGAGCACAATGAAGTGTCCTGGAATCCTCAGTTTTTGCAATATTATTCATAGTTTATGATCCACACAGTTGAAATGACTTGGCACAGTCAATAACCACAAGTGGGTATCTTTCTGATCTTTCTGGTATTCTCTGCTCTCAGCCAAGATTTATCTGACATCAGCAATGATGTCTGTCATTCTACATCATCTAATGAATACTCTGTGCGTGCATATGGCCTTTGTTTCATCGTTTCTTAAAATCCGTATCAACAGAAGTTAATTCGTGTTCTGATCAGTGATTTTGTAGGCATACATTTTTGGGATCATATTTATTCCTGTGCATTAGGATGCAGGTTGTTAGGATTAATGTTCCTTGGGGAGAGGTAGCTCGCTGTGCTCACAACTACGATTTCTTCCCTCCGGCTTTCCAAGGCTCCCGAGTAGAACAGAGCTTTCTATCCTGTGGTGATCCGGAGGCTGTCTAAACTTAGGCACAGAGGTGAGGCATAACTGCCTTGATTCTTTGCTCTCACATCTCCCAACATGCAACAGTGGATTGCTTCTAGACTTTCCCCCAGCATCCTTTTCCTTTTTTTTTGATATATCATTTTATTGGGGGCTCTTACAGCTCTTATAACAATCCATACATCCATTTTGCCAAGCCCATTTGTATGTATGTTGCCATCATCAATTTCAAAACATTTTCTTTCTACTTGAGCCCTTGGTGTCAGCTCCTCCTTTTTTTCTCCTCCTTCCCCCCACCCTCCCACCCTCGTGAACCCTTGATAAATTATAAACTATTATTAATTGCATGTCTTATTCGATGTATAAGCTGAGCAAATACATGGAGAAACGGGACTATTTAAAGAAGACCTCGACATCAGGAAACCACGTTTCCCTTCACCCACGTTTCTGTTGTTTGTTCCCCTTAGGAGAGGGGGAGGGTTATGCATTGTTCATCGTGATCGGTTCCCCCTTCCTCTCCTTCTCCCCCCATCTGTTTATTCTCTCTTGGAGCATTGCTTATCTTCCTTGTTTTCCATATTGATCTTCAGTGTGTGAGGTAGTTAGTTTATTGTGCCAACCTGGCTGATAAACACATGTGGGGCTAATTGAAGGGCAGAGATATAAATGGCTCAGTGAGCCTCGCCTTTCTAGTTCTTGGGTCTCTTGCTTTGTGATGGTCGGACTAGGGTGCAGCTGCCTTAGCAGTTCCTTGCCTCAGCTGGCAAGGCTCACTTCCGGCAAGACATCTCCAAGGAGAAGCCGCATGGACCTACCCCGATGCAGCCCTGGGTGCTGGAGCAGCCGTGTGGAGACCCCTGCCAGCGCTGAGATACTTACACATTCACGGATTTGGCTTTCCTCCTGCAGTGGGTGTCATAGTGTGTTTTGTGAGATGGAGGAGGATTTTGTGGATTGGTGTTGGACATATGGGTTCATTAATGTTGGACTCGTGGGCTTGGGCAGCACTGGGTTGGGATGGTTTCTTGATGTGCACTTAACCTTTATCTAAAACTCTCTCTTATACGTGAGTCTCTGTGGACTTGTGTCTCTAAAGTCCTAGACTGACACGGTGTGTGATCACTCTACTCAGAGCAGAGGGCATGCACAAGGTTGGGTTTATGTAGTCATCCTGACCAGAAGTTCAAGCTTGAGCATTTATTTGTAGCTTTCCGTGCTTTAAAGAAATGAGATTGACCTTCCTCTGAAGCTGGGGCCTTTATCTGTGGAATGATCCCAGGGCACTAAAGTGTCTCTGTCTTCTATTTTGACACATGTTCTGAGAATCCTTTTTGACATCAACTGCATGCCCTAACCTTCCGAAGCTCAATCAGATCCTACAGGTTGAAGGACACCATCCTTCAGACTGTCTGGCCTTCCTCAGATGTGAGATATCAGCTGTGAACTTCAGTGTCCCCAGGGGCCCCTCGCTTTTGATATACTGGCTATCAACCTGTGTTAGACAGGGTTCTGTAGAGAGATAAAACCAAATTCCTGATAACATAATATATTTATTTATAAAGATAATTAATATATAACAAGAAATGAAATGTTAAATCATAAAGATAATTAGATATATAACGAGAAATGAAATGTTAAATCATATACAGATAAATATACAATACAAGAAATAAACAGTTAAATTAGAAGCACTATAAATGGCTTAGTGCAACTCACGTCCGTGAGAGAAAGTTGAGAGACTAGCAGTCCTTTAAGTCTCTATCTGATGCCAGGTCTTCCTCTATTTGTAGAGAGAGCTAGGTTATGTCAGCACAGCAGCCAATCACAAGGCAGGTCACCAATAGCCAGTCCCCAGCTCCAGAGAAGTCTTAAAGGGACCTCAACTTACAGCAACACAGTCCACAGGCTAGGCGTCCCACAGGCTGTGTAGCCTTTAAATTGAGGCACAGAACAAGCAAGGCAGCTGCACACTGGTCCGATGATCACAGAGCGAGAGGCAAGAAAGGCAAGGCTTGCCAAGCCATCCATCTCTCCGCCCCTCAGTCAATCCCACCTGTGTTTATCAGCCAGGCTGGCACAATAAACTGTCTCACAACCCAAGGGTTCTGACTCTTCCCTTAAGATATTGACGTCAAGGGGGCATCTCATATCTAACCCCATGGCTACAACATCATGGACACCCATTCCCAGCTCAATAATTCAGTGGAGCCACTTAACACAACTCCCACACTTTAATTATGACAGCCCTAGCAAAAGGAGACAAATGAAGAGATTCACTGGTGAGATCTGGGGGGGCCTTTAATGCAGAGCGTCCATGTCCTGCGACCATATCACCCTCCTGGAAGCTTTTGAGGTTCAATCCTCTGAGGGTTTTTTAAACCATTTTATTGGGGGCTCTTACAGCTCTTATAACATTCCATATATCAATTGTACCGAGCATCTTTGTACATAAGTTGCCATCATCATTTTCAAAACATTTTTTACGTGAGCCCTTCGTATAAACACTCTTTCCCCCCTCCCTCCCTTACCTTCATGAATCCTTATCAATTATATATTGTTATTATTATTCCCTCCCTTACACTGTCCGTTGTCTCCCCTTCACCCACATATCCGTTATTCATCCCCTTCTGGGGGGTCTATATATCCAACCTAGTGATGGGTTCCCCCTCTCTCCCCCTTCCCCCTTCCTGACCATCTCCCACCCTTATGAAATCGTTATTCAGTCCTCTGAGTTTTTAGATGTGTTTCATGACATAGACATGAGTAATTGAGTAATTGTTCGTGTGGTTGAACTCAGTTTCTAGTCCCTCTGAAGAGGTGTGCTGAAACCGTCTTTCTGGCATGGCAAGCCCCCACCCAAGAGTCACGCCTGTCAGCATAACCTGTCAGGTATGATTTGGAATCCCCCTATGAATAACAAACACTGCCGTCCCTGGGGAATTTACAAGGATCCAGAGACCACCTTCCAGGAACTAGGGACACGTGTTAAAATTTTAATGTAAAGGTAATTGCTCACCCCACAGACCCTGCAGGGATCAGACATATATTTTTCTTCTTTCTATCTCAAGTACCTACCATGGTACCTCGCACATAGTAGGCTCTTACCAATATTTGTTAAATGGTGAATTATTGAGTATGGCATAATGGTCTAAATAATGTAATGTGTGCATTTGCACTTACTGTATCAACATAGCTGAATTCACTGGGGAATTCAGGAAAAACTGAAAAATGGCCCTGACTCATATCTGTGAGTTGTGTTGAGAACAAGAGCTCCATATTGTCTCCTTTCAGACAGGAAAGGAGCAGTCATCTCACCAGTTTCCATTCTTGAGAGGAGGCCGAAAACCTCCCCTTGTACGAGACATTTTGATTTCTGCAAAACCCATAACTGGAAACCTTTCAGAGTAAGGAGGCTTCCATCTAACTACCAACGCTAAAGGGGTTTACAAATAGATCTTTTAAAATCGCTCTATATCTTGACATCAGGCTTTCCAGCAAACCTTTGGAATTAGAGACAAACTATCAATTGGAGAGTGGTCCTGATGGCGTAGTGGTTATGTGTTGGACTGCAATCTGCAAGGTCAGCAGTTTGAAGCCACCAGTGGATCCTCAGGAGAAAGAGTTTTTTTTTTTTTACTCTTGCAGACAGTTCATAGTCTCGGAAACTCACAGTGGCAATTCTACCCTGTCTTGTAGGGATGCGATGAGTCAGTCAGCATTGACTCGGTGGCAGTGAGTTTTCTGAATATCAATTTGTGCTTGCTTAAAAAAAGAAAGAAAAAAGTATTCCCAAACAAGTGGTTGAGAATTAAAGCCAGGTATTTAGGTCTTAATTCTTTGGGTAAACAATTTGGGCAAGGCTCCCTGGCTGCTGATCCCTGGCTGATGTAGGGGGTAGCCTCATGGGTTAGTGGTCAGATGACAGGTAAGCTGGGGTGGGGTGTTGGATGACATATCTCTGCTCTAAGTGGTTTTTCAGGACCCTAGGTGACACAGACATTTAAGTGCTCAGTTACTGACCAGAAGGTTGAGAGTTCAAACACATTCAGAAGGGCCTTAGCACAAGGCCTGGTGATTAAAGCCATGAAAACCCGTATGCAGAGGCTCTGCTCTGCCACGCTTGGGCTCACCATGAGCCAGAACACACTTGCTGGCCATGGACTGGATTTTTGTTTTGGGTAATTGGTTTTTTTATGCTCCAACAGGCAGTGGTTAGCTGCTATCTGGTAGGTACCCACATCATGTCCATCCCAATGTTCAATGGCATGAAACGCTTAAAGCTTAAAGATGATCTCAGGACAATAGTTTTGGATGTTTGACTAGCCTCAATGGCTCTGCAAAGATTGGTTGTGGATTGGACCATTATGACCCATAGGGATGTTGCTGGCTGATTATTTAGAAGTGGACACCAGGCCTTTCCTTCTACACCATCTGAGCCTGGGAACTGCTGAAATCTGTTCAGCATTGTAGTCACCTGCAAGCCTCCACTGACAGATGGATACTGACTGCGCAGGAGGGGCACTGGCCAGGAACTGAATCTGGGTCTCCCACATGCAAGATGAGAATTCTATTAGTGGACCACAAGTAGCCCCTCCAGCAGGCTAGCCCAGGCTTATTCATGCCCTTGTGGTGTTAATGGACCTCAGAGCATGAGCAGAGGGCTCTCAAACATCTTTATATTCAAGTGCATACGCAGGGCTCACATAGGGTTGCTTATGCCGTTTTCCACTGGGCAAAGCAAGTCACGGTTGGAGAAAAAGGCTCCACTTCTTGATTTTTGAGATTTGGGTGCAAATAGACACAGTCATACATGAGGACAATTGTCACAGGACAGCTCAGCGGTATTGATTGCTGATATTGAGAATAATCAACGATATTGATTACAGTCTCACCATCGTTCACTGAACTGTTTCACGGCCATCGAAGAAAACTTAACTACCCTCCAGATTCTTATCTACCTGCATGGATAGTTCTTTTTAAAAGCACAATTCTCACGGGAGAGATACTTATTATATTTAGTTCAAACAAGGTCCTTATTATTTTTGATTCAAAAAAGACTTTGGCGAGGGGGGATAGTTTGGGTTTAAGGTTTAAAGTTTCAATGCTACCTAAGAGTCATAGTTTCAGGGTTAACGAGATCTAGCTTCAATGGTTTCAGGAAGTCGGACACCCATTGAGAATTTGACATCTGGTGCCACCTTTGCCCCGTATGGAGCAGGACTTCTGTAGACTCTCTCCCGGCAGTGGCTGGCAATGGTTAGGCACCACTTCACGATGGGAGGGACTACAGAGCATTGTGCTCATTTTTGCATTTTACCAAGGCAACAAAATAGGAAGTTCTTTTGTGGAGAGAGTCTTTGTTATTTTCCCTCGAGTCTCTTAAAAATATTGGTTCTTTGGCCCCAACACCTAGTATTTTTAAGATTTCAGTACTGAACAACAACAATGTTTAGAGAGCTTGGCTGATGGATATACCTGTGTAAGACACTTCCCTGTGTGGGGCAGGGGGATTCTTGGTTGTTGCTATTGAAGGTAACTTGTATCAAGGCAGTAGGAGAATCCTCTCTGACTTCACAACACCAGGCCTTCAGGTCAGCTAGGTGGCTCTGCTTGCCAGGATGAGGGTGTCACTCTCCAGCAAGCTAGACTGGGCTTGTTTACAGGGTGCTAGCCTAGGTTAGGGAGATTAAGTGGAAGCACCCACAAGTTCTTAAGACCCAGGCTCTTTTCTGTTGGCTGAAACAAGTTCACAAGCCCAGGCCAAATTCATGGGGTGGGGATATAGACTAACTTGGAGAAACTACAAAATCAGATGGTAAAGAAGCTTAGATAGAGCGAAGGGGGGAGGATTGTGACCATTTTCAGCATGTGCACTCGTAGTCACTATGTGCAATATTAGTCTAATTCTCCTAAAGAGCTAAGCTATTTAGTATAGAGCTCACGCTTCTGTGAATTATTCAAGTAGGCTGGACTCAGCTGGGGTTTTTTCTTGCTTTACCTGTTATCTGATTGACTGTGCATCTGGTAGCTTCAAGTCACCTAGTTGGCTCGAATCCTGGGCCTTGGCTGGTCACATATCTCTACTATCATCCAACAGGCTAACCTGGGCTTGCTCATGTAGTGGCATCGGGATTCCAAGTGGGTGAGTGGATGCACGCAAGGCCCAAGACTGGCAGGCAGCACCTTCTGCCACCTTGTAGGAGCCAAAAAAGTGTCAAGACAAATCCAGCCTCAGTGGGTGAAAGGGTAGATTCTTAACTTTGGATGGGTGGAATTGCAAAGTCATTGGTACAAGGGAGATGGAGAATTGTGGCCATTTTTGTAGTCTCCATAGCCATGCTCTATAAATAATTTCTTTTCACAGTTCAAAATAAGTTAAATACTGTCTATCTTCATTTACGTTACTTCTTATCGATGATCACATAAGGGCCAGTCAAAAAGTATTGCTACCAAACAGTAGAAACCTTTATTCAATAAAATATCAGCACGTGAAGCTCTCGTTTCTTGACAGTCTCCATCTGGGTCCGTGCACTTCTGAAGGGGGTGATGCCACGTCTCTGACTCTTCTTAGAGGAATCGGGCACTCTTGAACATCTGCGAGGGACCCCACTCCTGCTCCTTTGCAGTGGTCTTCGATTTGGGGGAACAAAAAGAAGTTTGAAGGGGCCAGATCAGGGCTGGATGGGGCAAAGGTTCCCCAGCGAAGTCCTCGCAGGACAGCCCTTGCTGCTCTGAAAGAACGAGCAGGGGCATTGTCATGATGGACACAAAGTCCTCGGCACGACACTCCTGGTCTTCCCCCACCCCACTCCCCTAATCTGTGCGTTTTTCAATTTCCTGACAACATTTTCATAATCAGCCTCCACGATTATCCTTTGCCCTTTGAGAAAAGTTATCAGTATGTGGAATTCCCTTTGGATTCCCGAAGGACAGTATTCCTTTGGATACCCTTCTGAGCCGACCTCACTGCCTTGCATGTAACTGGCTCAGGAGAACCCCTTTTGAAGCCACTGCCGCGACTGGACCATTTTTGAAGTATGCTAACGAGGCTGAGACAAGTGTCTTATGGAGAGATTTTGTCTGCAGCCATCCACTGCTCACAGAGACATCCTTAGGCATGTTTTGTTTGGAATGTTTGCATCTATGAACTGGAATCGGAGGAGCAATACTTTTTGACTTACCCTCATGATCCCAATAGTAGTAGAACACCGCACGTGGATTTAAAACAAGCCACAGCTCTCTTACCACTAAGCGATAACTCCGAACCAAATGGATGCTGACTCATAGCGACCCTACAGGACGGGGTAGAATTGCCCCTGTGAGTTTCCACGACTGTAACTATTAACCGGAGTAGAAAGCCTCCTCCTCCTCCCACGGAGTGGCTGATGGTTTTGAACTGCCATCCTCTTGGATTGTTGCCCAATGTGTAACCACGATGCCACCAGAGCTCCTCCATTAATGGTACCTACTTTATTACTGATTTTTATCTTCATATAAAGATGTTAAAGTTATGAACAATGCATGTTGATGCAGTTTCTTAGAGAGATTTAGTAGTTTTTCTTTCTACCTATCCTCCTTGTTCCCTAGACCAACACAAAGTAGTGCCAGAGTTGCCTTCCAAGAAAGGCTTCTGACTGCATCATGTTCCAAGGAGAATCTTTAGAGGCTCCTCAGTCATGCCTGTGAGCTTGGCATTCAGGAGTGTGATCTGGCCCTTCCCTGCCTTTCCGATTGAACTTTCTTTCATTGTCCCTTAAGAGTGATTTGTTACCACGAAACCAAATCCCATGCGCTTTCTTGAGTCCATTGCCCTCCATCAGTGTTTTACAATTAGAAACAGCTTCATCCCTCTAGTCTAGAGGCATTTGGCAATGTCTGAAGACAATTCTGGTTGTCTCACCTGGGAGTGGGGATGGTGCTACTGGCATCTAATAGGCCAGAGAGGCTGCCAAACACCTTAAAACACATAGGGCGGGTCCCTCAACGCCACAGAAGGCACCGCAAAGAGGAATGGTCTCCCTGCCGCCGGAGAAACCCTGTCGTGCACACTCTCGCTCCGGGTCTTCGCTTCATGCTGCTTCACCCTGGAAGGGCTTTCGTTCAGCGCTACCTGTTGAAGTGCCCCTTAAATGCCATGTCTTATAGGAAACAGGTCCGGGATGCTTCCCTTCCTCCAACCCATGCTGGAATCTCTCAGAATCCCCCCTGGGCACCACTGAATTGCTGATCACTTAGGATGTTTATAATAATTTCATTCAGAGAAATTATTAGAATATTCAATACTGCTCTCATTTTTATATTGTTCCTCTCTAGTATTTAGTTGTATGTTTAGTTATTAACTCTGCCCTAGACTGTGTACTTCTGGACAGTAAGGATCCTATCTTATGTTTCCATGTTACTAGCCTACCTCAAGCTGAGCCTCTTGACTCATAGTGACCTTAATTATACAGGGTTTCTGCAGCTGTACATCTTTACAGGACTGGAAAGCCTCATGTTTCTCCCAGGAAGTGATTGATAGATTTGAACTGCTGACCTTAAAGTCAGCATTCCAATGTCTAATCCACAGTGCCACCAGGGCTCATGCCACACACAGTTTTAAAAAAACAAAAAACTCAACTCACTGCTACGGAGTCTATTCCGACTTACAGTGAGCCCTGTAAGACAAGTAGAACTGCCCTGCTGGTTTCTGAGATCATGAGTCTTTATTAAAGCAGAGAACATCAGCTTCCTCCCTCAGCCCAGCTGGCGGTTTCAAACCGCAAAATAAACACCTGTTGATTCCCTCCAGGAATTATCTCTTTTTAAAAGGACTTAGCTTTTAAAAAGTGGAATCTTTTTGTTTTAAAAATAATTTAGGTTAGAAAAAACTGTAAAAGAAATAATTATACAAAAAAGAGAGAAATATTAATACAATGCAATTTTTCTCCCCCTGCAGCTCATTAGTGAAAAACTAAGCGGTATTGAAGGGACGAAACTAGATAATGAATTTCTCAACATGGAAAAGGTAAGAGAATGTTTTCATCCAAATTGACTTTCATTGTGAAATGCGCTATAATTTAGGATGTTGAAACAGACACATGAATATGGAATTCAAAAGGGCACTTTTTCCCAATTCCCAGCTGAAATAAACCCTTCAAGTAATTCCACATTCAGTCTAAGCAGCTTCATGGAGACAGGAAGTGGCTAACTTGGGCCCTGGTTCCCTCTAGTGGAAAGAAGCTGAGATGCTCAAAAGACGGGTAATCTTAATTGCCACGAGGAAAGGCCTAAGTAATTGTGTCTTGGAGAACTAAGATGCATTTTGGGGTAAGACTCTTTACATCTATAAAGATGAACTCAGGCACATTGTGAGTCTGTTTCCCACGTGTTTTAGGAGTGCATAACATACAGCTTGTATCCTGGTTCTGCTGTCAGAACTAGCGGTGTGAACTCGGCAAGCTACTTCATCTTTTCTAACTGTAACACAAGGACGCTGGTGTGAACTTGGCTTTCCTCACACGAATAATGCAAAAATGAATTACTGAAAACATTTGGGGAAATTGGATGGGGTTAGTACCGGCGGTTGCAGTACACCCCCCAGAGGGCTGCCCTGTTAGGTGTGTAGATTAAATGTAGGTGGAGGGGGAACTGGGGTCACCAGTTTTGCCCAACTTCCTCAATTGCCTTGGACTCTGTAACATATCATTGCTTTAATAACTAGATTGCTCGGCCGAGAGTGAGAGGCTCTAGAGCAAAGTGCGTGCCCTGACATGACGTGATAGAGATGTTGGGGAGGTTATGCAGTGCTCCAGGTTGTGGCTTGGGAAGTTCTTTCTCCAGGAGGCTTGATCCGGCCACCCACCGTGTTCCCCGTTTCCTCTGGGGGCGATCTAAGCGCCTTGAGGGGTTAAACGTTAGTTTGAGTTTTCTCTCACAAAAGTTGATTTCTGAAAGTTGTAGGCTATGACGACGTTTGGACATCATTTACACACCTAAAACGTTTTTTTTCATACCTGGATGTTTTGAGGTATATTTAATTTATAACTCACAAAAAGAGTCCGTTAAAATTTAAATTTAAAAGCACATTTCAGAGTTTGGGTTGAAGTTGATGGGGGGAGGCCCATCGTTATTACCTTTTCTGTTTTCCCAGTTCTTAGCGAAGAACCAGAGAAATATAGAATTAAAATCCTAGTCATAAAACAGCAGTGAGTGAAAATCATGGAAACACAGGATAAGTCCGTCCGTCCGAAGAAGTAAGGACTTTTTTTGGAGTGAGATGAATTAGCTCGGGTTTGGCTGACCTAACACATGACACAGAAATGGTAGAGAAAGATATCCTGTGACAAATATAACCATACAAAAATGGGAAACAAGAGTCACATCAGGTAAATTTGATGCAAAAAAGCACTGAACTGAAAAGGAGTCTAAAAAATTATGTAAGGATACAGTTTTTAGTCTATTAGAACATTATAGCCATTATGAGTGATTATGGACATGATATAACATCTAAATGTATGAGTTAAAAGCTATCATGTATGGACAATTGACAAGGATTAGAGTAGAAGGTTTCATATACCTTTCTAACAAAAGAGTAATTAACAAAAACTAAAAGGCCTTATGGAGTATTTGCATAAATAAAATTAGTAACTTGATTATAAATAGATGAAGACATCTATATTTCCCAAATAGAGAATGCACATTATTTTTCAAATATCAATGGAATAATTACAATCACCAATCATATACTAGGTCAAAAACTAGGTGGTGGAGTGAGGGGTGTAACTCATTAGATTTCCAAAAGTAATATTATAGAGACCAGATTCTTTTTTTTTTTTTTGAGACCAGATTCTATGATCACAAGAAAGGCCTAACATTCTTCCAGTTCTGGGCTTTTAGAAATTTAAAAGCATGTAAAAATGATTCTTAGTTTAAAATTTGGAAAAGTACAGTTACAGATTATGTAATCGTGAATGACAAAATTATACACATCAGAACCTTACATGGTTAAATATTAAATATAATTAATATGAAATTAAAACTGGGAGAAAATGAATTACTCAAGGCAAGAAGCTGGGGCAGGGGACCAAGTTAAATAATGCTAGGTAGAAGGAAGAAATTAGTACAGATAAATGGAGAGATTAATGAGATAGAAAATCTGACAAAAAGAGAATCAATAAGTGAACCCAAGAACTGTTAGTTTGAAAAGCCATAAAATCAAGTCTTACCAAGAGAACAAAGGGGGAGAAACATCAATAAATTGCTGAAGGATGATAGTATAACTAGAGCCATTTTTTCCCTTCTTATCCCACTTTTCCACCTTCTCTTCTTCTTCCATTCAACATCCATCATAAACCAAGAGGGGTAGCTTCATGTTAACACAAGGCTAACGCTGGCTTGCTTTACTGTGAGAGTTGGTAGCCAAGTTGACACACAATCCAATCACAGCGGGTGAGTTCAGCTCCGGACCTGGAGGGTGACAAAGGGCCTTAGTCTTGGGTGTTCTATCAATCTCTATCCTCCCAGTAGGCCTGGCCTTTTCTATGATTTTTAAGTTTTGTTCCACATTTTGTTACCTCACTCTTTTCAGTAGTTCGAATGAGATCCTTTTCAAAGCAATTTCTGGTCTCGGGCCATGGAGGCTGATGTTCACATGACCCATTAGCACACTGGCCTAATTATTTCCATGCATCTTCAGCGACATTCACTATCCTTTGGCCAGACAAGGCATCTTAGAAAGCCATTCATGAGCTTTTAGGGCCCTAGCCTATACTCACAAAAGTAAGATGCAGAACATTGTCTGTGTAGACTATGTTATGCCAATTGACTTTGGTATGCCCCGAGACCGTGGTTCTGAGCCACCAGGCCCAAGGTAGTTGGTTATGCCTAAGAAGATTTTGTAACACTGCCCCTTGTATATTTTACCACATTCATGGATATAATTGCAGCACAGGTAAGTGTACATGTGGAAATATCCTTTATTAAACCTATATGTACTCATGGGTATAGGCCTACTCTCTCTCCCACTCTAAAAATAATTTTCATCATTAGATTTCATTAATTCCTAAGTTTAATAGTTTAGAACCTTAAACATTTAACACGATGTAAATGATTATGCAAATTACATGAGACATTTCAGTCAGTAATCATGAACACGGCGCATCAGCTTCTTTAAAATTTCAGATCCGCTTCTACTGAGACAGGCATACAAAGAGCCAAAACAATTTTCCTCAGCAGTTAAAAACATTTTTTGTAGCTCTGTTAACGCCTAAGTATTTAGGTGATCAGAGTCTCTTAAGCATTTCAAAGGTCCTCCTAAACAAGAGAACGTACCAACGTACTTTGAGCAAAGATGGCAGACTCTGACGAGTACAAATGCACACAGCGTACACACCTGATAGTAACATGAGTTTAATTTCATTTCACTTTTTTCTTGTGGTCGGACCTCTATTTAACAAAACATCATTTCAGCCATTTTAAGGCAGTAGTTCTCAACCATCCTAATGCTGTGACCTTTTAATACAGTTAGTTCCTCATGTTGTAGTGACCCTACCCAAGCACAAAATGATTTCTGCTGCTACTTCATCACTGTAATTTTGCTACTCTTATGAATCAGGTGACCCCTGTGAAAGGGTCATTCGACCCCTAAAGGGGTCGTGACCCACAGGTTGAGAACCACTGTTTTAAGGTATCTACTTCAGTGGCATTCTTTATGTTCGTTACATTTACATGTTGTACAACCACTAACTATTCATTTCTAAAGGTTTTTCATCCCCCTATACACTAATCTGTCTCTCCTCAGCAATAACTCCCCATTTCCCCTTTCTAGCTGATGACCACCACTTATTAATTTTTGCCTCCTATGAGTGGGAGCAGACAAAAATCACCCTTTAGTGATTGATTGACTTACTCACTCCTCATCCAGAATGGTTTTCAGGTTCACCCATGATGGAAATTGATCAGAACTCCATTTCTACTTATGACCAAACAAGAATCCTTTGCATTATCCAATCTTCTGATGCTGGACAAAATTGGGCCTGTCTTCATTTCCATATCGAATTTTTAAACCTCCCACCAAATAAACAAACTCACGGCCATTGAGTTGATTCTGACTCATGTCGATCCCACAGGACAGACTAGGACTGCCCTGGGGCTTCTGCGATTGTAACTCTGTTTTCTCAGGTTGTAGAGACCATGTTTCTCTATAAGGCCAAAGAGACTTTTCTCTCGAAGGCTTTAAGGGAGTAGAAAGCTTCACTTTTCTCCTGGTGGTTTCAGACAGCTGGCCTTTCGGTTAGCAGTCTGACCCACAACCTCTATGCCACCAGGTCTCCTTTAAACCTTCCCAGGACCAGAACATTAGCCCAGGGGTCCAGTGACAATTCCAGGTGAAGAGCGAGTGCTTGCTTGAAACCCCTTCTGACCTAGGGCACTGGGCGAGGACCGTCACAACAGAATGTTCTTAGCATTGCAAGCAGCACCTGTTTTTCTCTATAAACCACCCTGAAGCTTTTTTTCCTTTAGCAAAATGCATTGTGCTAAACCCTAGACACACAGTTCTCTTTTCTCCTTCTTTCCCTCTCGACTACAGAGTACTCCTTTATTTGAATGTTTCACAATTTATCCAACCAGCCTCCTATTGATTATTCATCGGACTGTTTTCAACCTTTAATGCTGCATAAAAGGCTCTAAGAAACATATTGTTAGACTGCTTCACCTTGCTTTTGTAAGTCTGTAAGACAATTGCTAGAAGTATCCTGGTTGGCTCAAAATGCACACTCATTAATAGGTAATTTCATCTTAATCTCCAAAACTGTTTATTGTTTTCCATTCCATTGTATCTGAAGGGGTTCATTACTTACTCCAACTGGTATGAAACTTAAAATTAGGCCCAATTAATGTTTTAACATTTTTATATCAACTTTTTGGAATGAGAATGCTCTTTCAAACTTTCATTTCTTTTGAATATCTTAAAAAATGTTTACAGGCAAGTTGTGCTTTTTGTCAACTTTGAGTTGTCAATTTGTACCCTTTTTGATTTGCGTTTTTCTTGTTTTAGGGGCGTTCTCGCTGTGATGAATATTAACCTTTTCCTCATCAATTTTCCTTTCTGCTTCTCACTTTTGTTAAATTGTGCATCCTGTCTTTCATGGTTCCATTTTAAAATTTGGGGCAGTCAGATTTGGTGATCTTTCCCTTTAAGATACGTGGGCATCAAACATGCATGGAAAGTGCCTTTCTAGCCCTGGATTAAATAATACTCTCTTCTAAACCTGAGGCCTTTGCATCGTTTGTTTTTAGGCCTGCATTTTTTATCTCATATGCCCTGTGGAATATGGATTTTGCTTTATGATCAATTGGCTAGATTTCTAACAAGCACAGAAAAAGAAAGCACCTCTCTATTTGAATTAATTTTATTTATTAATTTGGCAAGGACTTCACACCTTTCCAGAGCCCTGGTGATGTAGTAGTCATGAATTGGGGTGCTACTCACAAGGCCGCCAGCTTGTGCAGAAGAGCCACGCTGTCTATTCCTATGAGGAACGATGGTCTGGGGAAGTCGCCAGGGCAGTTTTCCCTGTCCTATAACACCTTCTTTCAGGCTACCGATGGCATGCAATAAAGTTATTGACATTTGCATGTTTAACTTTCTTGAATATTCTCCTATTAGAGATGGCTTTGGAGTAGGAAAGATTCAATCTTAACCTGTCAGGGAAACCTTGAAGCTAATTTCTTCTGATCACATCACAAGGGAACATGCGTATTTTATTATGGTCCTAGTGGTGATTCTTCTATTGCTGATTTATTGAGGTACCTCTAATATGCTTAATGCTTATGCTATCATTATTTAAATGGTATGCATTCAAGTTTACCCCGCAGGTTAGGGAAGTTTGGCTCAGTGATGCCGATTCTTGGGTTCGAGAGCCCTTAAAGGGACAGGAGAAGCAGCCCTGGTGGCATCCTGGGTTGGGGTTTGAAGGTCAGCGAGGTCACCAGTGTGACTCTCCCCGTGGCTCTGCAGGAGAAGGATGAGGCTTTCTGCTCACGTAAAGGTTAACAGCCTCAAACACCCACAGGGGCAGTGCTGCTCTGCCTTACAGAGTCGATAAGTCGGACTGCACCACTTGTATCAAAACTATCATGGTGGTTTTATAAGCATTAAATAAATGAAAATTATGACTGTTTCTTTTGCTTTATTATTTAGTAACATTTTCATGTGTGTGTGTTTTTCTTGTTGTCTTTAAGAAAATAGACACTACCAATAAAGCTGTTGCAGAAATTCTTTCAAAAGCTACAGAATATCTCCAGCCAAATCCAGGTAATGTTAGAAATTGTCTTGAAATATTCTCTCATCAGTATAATTCTACCCTTTCAACCGTCCTGACCTCCAATAACCCACGTTTGTTTGGTGACACAGTGGTTGAATGATGAGCTGCTCAGTGACTCAAACCCACCACTGAGGGAGAAAGAAGTGACAGGCAGTTTCTACGGAGATTTACAGCCTCGGAAACTCTTGGGGGGCAGTTCTACTGTATCCTGTGGGGTGGATATGAGTTAGCATGGACTCCGTAGCATTGTGTTTTTCAAATTTTTGGTTGTTTTGTTTTGGCTTGCCACATGGGTGACATTGAGGTACAGTCAATTAAGACAGCTTTTCTAGCCACAATTCTTTATGTGATGTTTTGTAATGCTGGATAGTAGGCCTGTGGCTATTGCGTCCATTTTGGGGGGAGTTCTCTGTTACAGGATTAAGGCCAGATTATCAGGAGGGCCAGTCCCTGGAAAAGGACATCAAGTTTTTTGTTTTTAAATCATTTCACTGGTGGCTCATACAACTTTTATCACAATCCATACATACATCAATTGTATAAAGCACATTTGTACATTCTTTACCCTAATCAGTCTCAAACATTTGCTCTCGATGTAAGCCTCTGGCCTCAGCTCCTCATTTTTTCCCCCTCTCTCCCCGTTCCCCCCTCCCTCATGAACCCTTGATCATTTATAAATTATT
>NW_022103904.1:23916252-23917845 GCF_000313985.2 Echinops telfairi | reverse complement strand
TATTCTTGTGTTGACCCTCTCCTCCTCTTGCTGAGTCAACGGAACTGCGAGGCAGAGTGACAGGCAGGCTGGCCTGCTGGCCTGTGGAGCATGTGGGTGAGAGACTGAGGACCAGACAGAGACTGGGGCTGCCGGCTGAGGAGAGCTGTTGTTGTTGTGGACCACTGACGATCTCCGTGTTGTTGGCTGATGCTGGCTTGTGCTAAACTATTAGCCTCTCGAATAAGCCTCCTTAACTGTGAGTTGTGTCTGTGGATTCTGTGTCCGGAGTAGAGTCCTGGGGAAGGAATAGTTGGTGTCAGAACAGGGTACAGAAAGATGGAGGGTGAAGGCATGTCTGAACCCTGCTTTGTGGCAAGAGAGAAGCCAGAGGAGGTCAACTATGCCCCCTCCCATTGCTATTTAAAGCAGGCACAATCTAGAATGTTCTTTGTGTTCCAACAATGAGATTCAGATAAAGCTGTATCTCCAGTGACCAAAGATGGCCCCAGGCGTGCATCTCAGTTTATGACAGTGCTTCTCAACTTTCCTCATGCCGTGACCCTTTGATACAGTTCCTCAGGTTGTGGTGAACCCCCCCAACCATAAAATTCTTTTTGTTCAGATGACCCCTGTGAAAGGGTCGTTCGACCCCCAAAGGGGTTGCGACCCACGATTGAGAACCGCCGGTTTCTGAGCATCAGAGCAGATACCCCCGTGGGAGTCACGGCAACATTGTTGGGAGGAGTCTTGGTCCTAAAACACAAAAGCTAATGAAAGGCTCTCTTTCAAGAGATGCTTCAGAGACTCCGTCACCTGTTGTGCATCTATTTCCTTTGTCTGTTGCCACCCTGTCTGGGAGGTGGCTGTCCACTTGAAAGGACTTTCAGTTCACGGCTCCAATGCCGGAAACAAGCGTGATAGACCTGCGAGCCGCAGGCGGAAGTCCAGTGTAACATCAGCTCCTGTATGTCTTCTGGTCCCTCGCAGCAACCTTGGTGAGGTTTCGCTGGGTTGTAAACAGCAGTTTGGAAATGAAACGATGTATTGCATTGGGCACGTCTGCTGCACAGAACTTATTTTAAGGGATGGAAAAGCCAAAGACGCCACCTTGAACATTTGGTTGCACCTGGCCTGAGCCATGGTATTGTCCATCATCTCCTGTGCATGCAGAAACTGGATGAATCAGGAAGACCGCCGAAGCAGTGGTGCCTCTGAATCATGGTGCGTTAGTCCAGGTAGACGAGAGAAACAAATCCTGGTAGACTTATATGTGTCTAAGAAAGCTTTTTTTCAAGAGCAATTGAATATTGAGAAAACATCCCAGCCCTGTCCAGATCAAGTCCCTGAGTCCGATATTAGCCCATTTGTCTGGTACCAATCTATAAGTTCCCTTTCAGACTCATGAAACACATGCAATGATGCCGAATGCAGAAAGATCACTGGCCAGTGGGTGGAAAGTCTTGTGAATCCAGTGGTGGTAGAGGCATCTCAGCACCGGCAGGGGTCTCCACGTGGTTCCCTCAGCTCCAGGGCTCTAGCGCAGCTCCATGTGTCTTGTCAACAAGCATGCCTCTTAGGGAGTGAGCCTGTGTCCCACCTCCAGTGAGCTAT
>NW_022103904.1:23913695-23914994 GCF_000313985.2 Echinops telfairi | reverse complement strand
AAGCGAAGAACCACACAAGTTCCTGTCCTGAGAATGAACAAGTATTGGATACGTGCTCAGGGATCTCTGGGTGCTGGGATGGATCATTAGGGTAGAAGTACACCCTGTCCTCAAAAAGTTGGCCAAGAAAAGTGTCCACTTGGCTGGAGGCTTCCTGCTGTGTCCTGAGAAGAGCAAGAGAGACCTGCTGTTGTGTGCTGCCATCGGCATCCTGTGGGACTGAGTAGAACTGCCTCTCTTTCCCCCATGGCATGACTGGTGCATGCCAACCACAGACTAGAAGGTTAGCGGTCCTGCACTGAAATATTGTTTCACCAGGGTCTCCCAGCAACCTCTAATCCAGTTTAATGGCCTGTACTCTTACCTGTTCTGTGTCCCACCCAGACTGGAAAAGAGGAGTGTATGTTCATCTGCATTAGGAAGTGTGTGTGTGTGTGGGGTGGGGTGGGGTGATGGGGTTTAGGTAAAGGAGTATGATCCCGTCCGGGTGGGGCTATGAGGGGTCAAAAAGGCTGACACTGTACACATCAATACTTGCTACTCAAAGGGTAGCCCGTCGACCTGGATGGAGGTTCTCCTCAAATGCTACCTGTCCTCCAGAGAGGCACAATCTTATGCTCACCCCAAACTGACTTGGACTCACTTAAGCAGAACCTCCGGGTATTTTGCATGCACACAAAACCTTACCCTTTTACTGCCTAAAGGGATCTCAGCTACCTCCAGCTAATGATGGGACTTACTCTCTGAGCTGCACAAGAAAACCCCCAATCCTTAGCTTGGTGCTCCCATAGGTCTCTCCCACTGCTTCTGGTATCCATTTCTTCCAAGGGCAAACAGCCTACCCCTTGTACACTGGGTATGTTCGCTGTGAGCTAAACTTTAACTTACACCATTTCTGCCCTTCCAGGGGCACCTTCCCATCTTTCCTATTCCCCACTCCACGCCAAACGTCCGTCTTCAGGATTGGATCAGGTGTCCTCTACCTGTCCAGAGTGAGGACAAGGGCTTTCCGAGGCCGGAACTGGGGATGAGTAAACATGATTAAAAATAAGAAAATACCTAATCCTTACTTGGGAGGCTTGGGTGATGTCCCTGATTAATCCTGTCGGCTGCTAACCAAACCATTGATGTGAGTTATAGCCCACCCAGAGATTCCTAGGAAGAAAAGCCCAGCCGGCTACTTCTGGGTGCTCAGCCACTGCTAGCCTCTGTGGCAGGTGTCCCCCGAAACACAGTCACCGGGAGGTGGGGCTGAGGAATCTTTCACCCTGCTGGCTCAGTGACCAAGCCCTTGGCTGC
>NW_022103904.1:23908879-23913354 GCF_000313985.2 Echinops telfairi | reverse complement strand
CAGAAGAGAAGCTCTCCAGCAGCGGCTCTCACTCCCTGGGGACTGGGGGCCAGCGAGCTGCCCTGGAGGGGCTGGCAGGAACAAGGCTGGTGACCTCCACGGGCAGTCCCAGGTCCTCCGCGTGGAGCTGCTGCCTGCACAGGAGCAGCAGCCCTCAGTCACAAGGGGCAGAAAGGATCCGTGTGAATGGCCAGTTGATGATGAGAAGCACACTGGTCACCATGACTTTCAAACATTATTATTTTATTGTGGTTAAAATACTCACACCTCACCTATCAACCCTCTCTGTCTCCGACATTTCTGACAGTACTAAAAAAAAAAAAATTCTACTCCCTGACTATCTTGCCCATGAACCACGAACCTTTTCCATGAACCACGAACACCAGGCTGTGCCACACGTAGAAATACCAAATGCGAGTAACACTGGCTGTGATGGTTGAAGTTGGGTGTCCATTGTAACATATTACACTGTAGCCTGTAAGGACAGTCATTACAATCATTGCCATTAGCAATTTCCAAAACTTTTTCATTGCCCCCCAAAGAAACTCTGTTCCCATTACACATGACTCCCTCTCTCCATTACACATGACTCCCTCTCTCCCTCCCTGGAGCCGCTGGTGGCCACCAACATGTCTGTGTTTTCACTGATTTGCCTACTAGAGACATTTCACAAAAGTGGGTCATCCGATATTTGACCTTTGTTTCGGACTCATTCCGCCCCGCGTGACATGCTCCAGGTTGGTCTGTGTGGCAGCATGCAGCAGGCCTTCCTCTCTCTTTCCGAGTGAGTGCTACTCCAATTTAGAGGTAGGCAGCATTTTGCTTCCACACCCATTTACCTATGGAAAGTTGGGTTGTTTCCACCTTTTGCTATTGTGAATAATGCTGCAATGAACGTCAAATTGAGGGTCTGCCAAACTCTGACCTTCAGGCCAATTTCGACTTCGAGTGACCCTCCAGGACAGAGTAGAACATTGGAGCCCATCAGCATTCCAAGGCTGAGATCTTCATGGAAACAGACCGACAGACACATCTTTCTCCCAGTAGTGGCGGGTGGGCTTCAACCACTGACTTTTCAGTAGCAACTCTGTGCTTTAACCACGAGGCCACCAGGAACCTCAAGAAACAGCCAAAACTCAAACAAACCTCACTGCCGTGGCGTCGACTCCTAGTGACTCTGTAGCATTGGGTAGAACTGCCCCTGAGGGCTTCCGAGTCTGTAACTCTCAATAGGAGTAGAAAGCCTCATCTTTCTCCCGTGGAGCAGCTGGTGGTTTTGAACTGCTGACCCCGAGTTCAGCAGCCCAATGTATGACCACTACCTAGGCTCCTGTACCAGGGATCCTCCAGCAATGTTATGCTTAGATGATCATTGGTCCCTGGGAAAACCATCTAGTCACATGTCTATGTCTGGCTTATGAAGGCGTTAGTATTTATAAGCATTCCCCGGGGTCTCGCTCTGGGGTGATGCTTGCTAACAGCACCTGCTAGTGTGCTTTGGAGTCGACAGTGTCCACTGTATTTTCTGTTTTCCATGATGGCTGTGCACCGGTGCCCTTAGCACCAACCTTGAAAATCAAGACTAAGTGAATTCGGATGCACATGGCCTTTTGGTGCCTTCGATTTGGTCTTGGGTGTCGTGGCTTTTGGCAGTTGCATTTGTTCAGTGCCGCCCCGCCTCCTTGTAACTTGAAGGGATGACAAATGATGTTGTCTTTAAGCATACAGAGCTAAGCTGGGGATGCTCAACACTGTGTCGAAGATCCGAGGGCAGGTGAAAACGACCGGCTACCCACAGACAGAAGGCTTGCTGGGCGACTGCATGCTGAAATATGGGAAGGAGCTTGGGGAACAGTCGGAATTTGGTGAGCACTCACACGTCCCCTGAGAATACTCCCCTGCTGGTTTCACGTCATGCACCACACTATGAGTATGACCACTATGACTTAATATTCCCTCAGGAATGCATGTATGTTCATGACAGAACCTTTACAGGCAAGTAGAATAAAGGGGTATGTGAACGTGACTCAGAGTTCCACAACCCAGGAGACTGTCCCTAGCGAACTTGGGCCATCCTCACAAACAGTGTCCTTAGGCGGCTCCGGTGGTTAAGCGCTTGATTACTGGCCACAGAGTTGGTGGTTTGGACCCACCCAAATGGAGCCATGGTGGCAATTTGGCGTCTAACCTCGAAGTCAGCAGTTTGAAACCACCAGCTGATCCTTGGGAGAAAGCTGAAACGTTCTACTCCCGTAAAGAGTTAGTCTTTAGAATCCTCAGGGGGCGGTCCTACCTTGTCGCTTCGAGTTGGAATTGACTTGGTGGCAGTGCGTCTGGTTTGAGAGGTGTCCTAGAAGACAAGGCTCCTTCCACAGATTTGAAAGCCATTCGCAGAAGTTCTATTCACGGGGCCATCATGAGTTGAAAACACTCAACTAACAAACAATCACAACAACACGGTCTTCTGAAAGCTATTTTCTTTCACTCAGGATGTCCATTACCTGTGTTATAAAGTAATTCTAAAATATTGTTTTTCAAGGCTGCATATTATTTCATGTTTGTTCAACCAATCCCAGTTTTGGAAAACTTAGATATTTTTCTTCACATAAAATTAGAAAAACATATTACATAATATTTCTAGGGACCCTCTTCATAAGGAAGTCTTTGGAGGATGACTTAGATGCAATTGTTGGAAGTGAAATTGCTAGGTCAGGTTTTTGAAGCATCTTCCTAAATGACCCTCTAGAAACCCACAGCCATCAAGTTGATTCCAACACATAGCAGCTCGTTTTAGGGTCTCCAGCCTCATCTTTCTCCCGAGGAGCTGCTGGTGGTTTCAAACTCTTGACCTTGGCATTAGCAGCCCAACATGTAGCACTCTCTGCCACCAGGGCTCCAAGACTTTTTAGAAAGGGGTGATTACCAACTCAACAATCTTGTCAGGAGTGAGAGTATCAGAGTATATTTCCCAACAAAATTCTAATCTTGGGAATTATCTTCTAAGTTTACGTTTATATTGCTAGGCAATATATGAAAATAATATCTCGATGCTACTTCGATTTCTTTTTATCTACTTATTTAATTATGCACGAGGGTGGACTTCTCTCATGGTGTCATTTTTGTGAATTCTACTCTTGTGTATTTGCCTGTTCTCCCATTAGGGTGTTCCTTTGCCCTCGCTGATTTATGCACTCTTCAAATGGTGAGGATATTTGTGTTACGCCCACTTTACAAGTGCAGGGGGCTTTGTCGCAGATAGGCTGACGTCATAGGTGGCATTTTAATGGAGAAAGATTTTCCTTTTTATATAATGGAGTGCTTTATTCTCCTTTCTGGCCTCCGGCTTTGACATCATGCTGAGAAAGACTTTTTCCACCCCACCTTGCAGCCTTGCCTTACACCATTTATATAAACGGTGATTTTTACATTTCTGGGGAGGATACCTTATGATTCCTTTTCTTCTCCTTTTAGTTTCAAGCTCTTGAATTTTTCGGATACATTCTGTGCAATAGGGTTAGAGAATGTGTACTGTGTAACAAATAATTAGCCGGTTGTTCCAGCACATTATTATAAAGCCCAGTCTTTCCGCCCTGATTTGAGATCGCCCATTTGTTACAGACCAAAGATTTTATCTTTTTCTTTTGTTTTTGGTCTTTCTCTGCTGTTTTTTTTGCTATGTGTATCTGTTTTTCCTTCAGTTAATATTGTTTTAAGCATTGTAGCTTTAAAATAGATTAGAATGTATTTTGCTAAAATTTACCCTCATTATTTTATTGCCAAACTTTCTTAAAAATCCCCGTCCATTTCCCAGATGAAACTTGTTGTTAGAAGTCAGGGAGTCAGTCCAGACCCCCCAGTAACCCTGTGGACAAGAGGATGAAACAATGCCCGGTCCATTTTAAATTTCCCCCTGTTAAAATAGGACAAAAACAAGTATAAACCAAAACACTAAGTTTTGATGGCTGTGGTTTTAAATTGATAAATTCAATTACAGGAGAACTGACTTCAATGCATTAAATCTTCCAGGAGAATTGGGCACGCTGCTGCTTACGGGTGGTAACAAACAGGGTATATAAATTAAAAGTTAAACTATTGGGCCCCCATAATTAATCTAGAAAATTGACCATGGAGGGAAGCTTTCCAAAAAAAAATTTAATAGCAAATATTGAAACATTAAAATAGAGGATAACACTGTCCTTTATATGAATATCATGCAGGTTTTATTTTATTCCATGGGTGATAGCTTATTTCCTATCCTGAAGGCAAATCACTTAGAAGGGAACCAAGCGAGCCTGCAGGAAGACCTGGGAATCCAAGGACAATGCTGCCATTCCCCTGACCACAGTGCCTGGGCAAGGGGCTTGGCTGGCCGGACAGTTTGGTACCTTCACAGGAGCTCTGAGATGTAAGGAGCGGAGCTGCTGTCAGGAGGGCAGGAATGGACAACGTGTTTGCTGTGTGGAGGATGAAGCTGG
>NW_022103904.1:23905870-23907376 GCF_000313985.2 Echinops telfairi | reverse complement strand
AAGTGTCTCCCACCTCCAAGGAGGAAATACAGGAGTTCCCAGAATCCTCAGGAGAAGGCCATGCCCACACAGAGGCCTCATTGGCTATGACCCGATTGACAGACTAGACTCTACCCCATCACTCTTAATCCTTTCAAGTCCCAAATTGACACCAGATTATGTAACTGCCACAGGTACCTTTTATCAGTGAATATTTAGCCCCTAGTAATTGAGTTCCCTTTGTGGTGGTTGTTTTTGAAGAAGGATTCTTATTCATGAGCTTCTAAGGAACCCTTGGTGCCAGGCGTTTTCAAAAAGGCCCTCCCTCCTGTTTTGTTTTGAGTTCTAAGAAGTTTTGTCTCCATCTAGTGGCCCAAGTGTTCCGTGTCAGCAGCCGGAGGATTTTGTTTTCAGTGTCCCTGGAAGTGCAGAATGTCATTGAGACCCCAAGGATCAGAGAGAGTTTCTTTTTTTTCTTTTTTCTCTCCCGGGGCCAGAGATTCAAAGGCCCCAGGAGCAAGGGCCTTCTTGCTCTGTCACCTACACATTTTAGAGATAAAACTACCGTAACTGACTCTCAGTGCGACAGTTCTTTGAATGCTTGCCCGAAGAACACTTTTTGTTCTGTTTTGAGTTCTCCACTCCTCCCATGCTTTCGGGAAGAACGTTTTTCATTTCACTGTGTTTTGAATTCCCTATTCCAGGCAGTGCGCTGGTGGAAGTTGGCGAAACCATGAAGCTAATGGCTGAGGTGAAAGACTCCCTTGATATTAATGTAAAGCAAACGTTTATTGATCCGCTTCAGTTACTACAAGACAAAGATTTAAAAGAGATCGGGGTAAGCCTTCCAGGCTCTGCCTGTTCCTCTTGCTTCATGAGGCATTTCTATTTAAAACCTTTCTGTGGGGACCTGGGGAGCGCATCCTTTTAGTGTGGGTGGTGACAAAACAACAAAGTATAGCTCAGTTATATTGATCTGAGGTCAATGTGTGGGAAGTATCAGGATCTGTCTGCCCTATCTGTCATGGATGTGGGCACGGGGTGATGGCCGACTGTGTCTCACATCCCTCCACGTCATTCCCAGCTTTAAAATTCTGACTTATGGAAGGCTGCCGTGGAGGCTCAAGGGTCAGGCGCTTTGTGTTAGACAGGGTTCTCTAGAGAAACAAAGCCAGGACACTTATGATTATATATGTGTGTGTATATATATATATACAGCATGAAGGAATATAACAGCTAATTAGTCCACACAGCATTACAGAGGGCTCAGTTCAACTCACTTCCATGGAACAGTTAATTTCCTGGAATCCCTTCAACTCAAGAGGGTTGCTGGGTCCAAGGTCAAGGAAGCATACAGCTGAGTCTTCCGTAGAGCAATATAGGCAGTCCAGCCACAGGCAGCAAACAGCAGGGCAGGTCACCAACAGTCAGCCAGATGATAGGATCTGACAGTCCACAGCTTAGGTGATGTATACACCAGCAGCGTGGCAAAGCAGGTCTCGAAGGAACCTCAAGCTCTAGCGACAA
>NW_022103904.1:23904567-23905502 GCF_000313985.2 Echinops telfairi | reverse complement strand
GCTTGATTGATAACTGACACATTGAAGCATCCAATGGCGACATAAGAGGAAGGCCCAGTTACCTGCTTCCTGCACATGAAGAAACCCTTCTGACTTTGGGACCACCAGGAACAGGGTCCACAGCACAGCACTCAGAATGGGCTCCTTCTCCCTACAGCCTATTGCTCTTCCTCTCCTCCCTTGAACTCTGTCCACGTGCACGGAAGTGCCTGTCCTTCCTCAGAGACGTTTTGCTTTTTTGCCATTGGTGATTTGTCCGTCTCCTTTTACCCTTTCTCCTGGCTTCGTCAGTCCATCTCTCAGATCTCAGCCCAGAGATGCTTTTCTTTGGAGAACTCTCTGATCTCTCCCCAGACTTAACTGGGTGCTCGGCCATGACACCCTCCCCACTCCGGGGTCCATGTGCTATAGAACGTCTGCTCTCATCAGTGTGTCTTTTCCTTCTGTGAAGTCAGTCCCAGGCCCTGTTCACTGTGGGAGCTACCGGGTGTGGTACGTGGTACGTGCTCACTCATACTTACTGAATGAATGACGCTAGAGCCCAAGTGATAGTCTGAGTTGGGGGTGGGTTGGGGAATCTTACACAATGCAAGGTCTTAAAAACAAATGTCTTTCTTTGGTGAAATATACAAATATATACGAGAGCAACCGGAAGGTATTACAACAAAACCATAGAAATTGTTCTTAAACAAAAGTACCATGGAGTGAAGATATTAGTTCCCAATATATAGCTCCAATCTAGGTCTATACCTGGGAGCCCTGGTGGCATAGTGGTTACACATTGGGCTGCTAACTGCAGCATCAAATGTTTGATATCACCAGCTGCTCCATGGGAGAAAGGCAAGAGTTATAATCTCAGAAACCCACAGGGGCAGTCCCCCCTGCCTATGGGGTTGCAATGCATTGGAATTGACTTGATGGTAGTGAGTTTTTTT
>NW_022103904.1:23901578-23903587 GCF_000313985.2 Echinops telfairi | reverse complement strand
GGTAAGTGGTATAGTGGGTTGCATGTTGGCTGCTAACCTCAAGGTCAGCAATTCAAATCAACTGGCTGTTGAGAACTCTGAACACTTTCTATTTCTGGAAAGATTTACAGCCATAGAAACCCACAGGGACAGTTCTACTCTGCCCCTCTATGGTTGCTATGAGTCACGGCCACCCACTGTGATGCTATAGATTGCCGAGACTGGAACCATTTGCCAGATAGAAAGCCCAGTCTTTCTCCTGAGGAGCTGCTGGTGGTTTTGAACTGCCGACCATGCAGATCACAGCCCAATTCATAACCAATATACCACCAGGCCTCCTGTGTATATTTATACACTTACACACACATGTGTGTTGTGAGGTGTTATCGAGTGAGTTCTAACTCATAGGAACTGTGTGTGGTGAAATGCTGCCTGGTACCGCGCCATCCTCACAATCATTATGCTTGAGCCCCTGTTGGGGCCGTTGAACCCCCTGTATCAATCCCACCTTGTCTGGGGTCTTCCTTTTTTATGTTCACTGACCCTGGTCTTCTCTAGGCAGGTCCCTCCTGGTAACCTGTCCAAAGTACGTGCAGTGAAGTCTGGGTGCCCTTGCTTCTAAGGAGCATTCTGACTGTACATCTTTTAAGACAGACTTGTTCTTCTGATAGTCTATATTAATTTTAATATTCTTTGCCAACACCCTAATTCAAATGCATCTGCCATGCATGCCTATGCATGGACACACATACGTATACAGTTGACATTGAGTTCACCCTGATGCATGGCCAGCCCATGTGTATCAGAGTAGAACAGACAACTCTATACAGTTTTCAATGACTGATTTTTCCAAAATCAGTCTGGGTGGACCTAAACCTCCAACCTTTCAGTCAGCAGCCAGGCATGTTAGCCATTTGCACCACCCAGGATCCTGGAGGATTAAAGCCTAAGTCGTGCAGATGATCAAGGGTCAAGAGTCTGAGACTCGGAAAGCCTTTCACAGTCTCATTTATTTGGTCTGGATCTCAGCAATCAGTGCTGGAGGGCCTGCTCAGTTGCCACATGACCTACTTCTGTCTAAACAGTCTAACAGGGTTTTATGGTGGTTCACAAACATCTCTTCATCCACAAGTCACCAAATGAGCCCTCCTTGCCCTCATTTTACACACACACACACACACACACACACACACACACACACACACACACACACACACACACACACACACCGGGGGTAGAGGGGTCCAGGACTTGCCCAAAGTCACAGAACATATGAAGGAGCTTCAAAAAGTTCACGAGAGAACTTTCTTATCTTAACAATTCTGTTCTTCCGTGAGCTTCTGAGCCCTCGTCCAAGAGGGCTTCTTCTTTCTGAGGCTCTTCCCTTCGTCTTGAGGGAGATGAGAACCAGTGCGTCCCACTGGAATGACCCAATCGCGCAAGTTGCCTGCATGCTCACTAGGGCCCTCTGTTTTCATGAGATGATGAAAATTGATATGAACTATCAGTTTTCTATGGATTATATCATAAGCTCTTTGAGGCCCCTCCCTGGCTCTGTACGTGTGTCACGTTTCAGAGCCCTCTGCTTGCACACTGGCCGTGCCAGGGAACTTACTACCACATGAGCAGCTCATTCCATGGAAGGACCGCTCTGCTGGTTAAAGGGACTTTATGGTTTTTCAGTGGTTGCCTGTGAATCACTCTCCCCTGTGTGTAGCACATGCACGAAGAGCATTTGCTTCCCCGTATGCTGCATTTGTTTGGGAACTTTATGGAAGATCCATAAGGATTGGGGAGGAGACTAGAAATGTGTGTTTTTCTATGATGCTTGTTAGTTGTTGACCGTAGGTACAAGAGAAGTGTCCCTGTTTTTGCTGAAGGTAATTTTGTCTGAAATTGAGCATTAACAGAACTGAAATGAAGGTTTCTACAAAGAACTCTGGAGAATGCAGCCTTAACACCAACATTGCAACCTTGGGTTTCAGCAGTTCACTGATCCATCCACTGACACACCCAGCCACCCAGCCACC
>NW_022103904.1:23867357-23901107 GCF_000313985.2 Echinops telfairi | reverse complement strand
CCATCCATCCACTGACACATCCATCCATCCATCCATCCATCCATCCATCCATCCATCCATCCATCCACTGACACACCCATCCATCCACTCCTGCACACCTTCAGTTGTTCATCACCTCTAATAAATAGTCCTTGAGTATCCGCAATGAGGTGAGCCTCCACCATGTGCTGAGGTGCAAACAAAGGAAGTGGAAAATGGGTTCCTGCCCCCGAGGATTCAGAGAGAGAAAAATCAATGACTTTTTAAAAACAACAATGATTGCTTTGAGTTCCCTGAGGGGCTTGTTTTTCCCTTGTAGCACCACCTGAAGAAGCTGGAAGGCCGCCGCCTGGATTATGATTATAAAAAGAGGCGAGTAGGTAAGATACCAGATGAAGACATCAGACAAGCAGCAGAAAAATTTCAAGAGTCAAAGGAGTTGGCTGAAAGAAGCATGTTTAATTTTTTAGAAAACGATGTAAGTATTTGAAGCCAACAGGAGACTTTTCCTGTAAATAAACAAAACAATGACTGTGTGAAGGGCATCGGCCGCTTGAGAAGTTCTAGGGCCCGATTTGTTACCCAAGTTTCTGGAATTTGCTGTAGTCCTCTCTTGCCTCAGAGAGACTCTCAGACAGTCGGGACACCTTGACTGGGATCTCTTGGGAAACCCTTGTGCTGGAGACGACCCCGGGGGAGGTGGGGCTGTCTTAGGGCAACTTCACAGTTGGCTTTCTTACAAGGGCAAGTCACAGATCACAGCCACCTTGATTCAACAAAAAGAGCAGAACTCGAAGCCATTGTTTCTCAACATCTCCTCCATCTAGGTCCATGCGCTTCTGAAGGTGGTCTTTTCCATCTGGTGTGCTCTTTCCTGAAGGAGTGTGCTCTGACCTGCACCACGTCCCAACAGCAGTTTGGCCACCCTTGGGGGGACTCCCATGGGGTTCCTTCTGATAATGTCCTTTGAGTTTGGGGCAAGATCAAGGTGGCTTGGTGGATGGAGTACGATTTCCTAACCACGTTATCAGCCCAGCTACCCTAAAACATGGCAGGAGCATTATTGAGATTGGGAGGAAAAATACTTGGTGCAACTTTCCTGGCTGGTTTCTCACTAGCAGTTTCTGACTTTCTTAAAAGTTCTCCATATAAGCCCCTGTGATAGTCCTGTGTCCTTTGAAAAAAGACTCTGTTACGTATACTCATTTGGAATCCCCCAAAGCAGTCATTCACCATCGCCTTCTGAACTGACCTCTCCAGCTTGAATTTCACTGCCCCCGGGAAATCCCCTAGGAAACCTCTGCTTTGATTGGATCTCTTTCTGTAGGCATCTGGACAAGACCAGGGAGTATCACTGAGAGAAGTGGTCTGACTATGTGAAGGGGGTCGACATGTTGAGAAGCTCTAGGGTCCGCTTTGTGACCAAAGTTTCCAGAGTTTTCTGAAGACTGAATCTCCTGCCTCTGAGCTTCTCTGAGAGACAACATGTTCTCTCTGGGAGAGAACACCCACCCAGTCAGCACCGAGGCATGTTTAGGCATGGTTAAGCATGCTGTGTTCGAAACAACTCTGAATAGATGAACCAGAACTCCCAGTAGGAAGACTTTTGATTTGCCGTCATAGGTGAGGCCACAGCGTTCGGGATTTCACAGGAAATGGAAATCCCATGTCACAATGTCCTTTGTGGGAAGCCGTCGAGGTCGGCAGGCGGGTCTCTTAACCAGTCAGAGATCCTGCTCATCGCCCTCCCTCCAATCCCTGGACTGGTCATGGCTGAGCGTTCAGGAAGGGAAGCAGGACTCGGAATTTTCAATGTGCCCTCATGGTGAGTGGGGGCTTAGGGATTGAGAGGATCTTAGGGACCTCTCCCTCAGAAATGCCAGGTCTCCATTGTACTGTGATTCTGGCTAGCCAGCTTTTCTTTTGTTAGGGCAGGTCAGCTGAAGGGGAGCTGGAGGAGATAGGGAATTCGTCATGAACCCTTTCGGCTTGGCTACGAACTGAAAGATTGGAGGTTTGCGTGCACCCAGAGGGGTCTGGAAGAAGCGCTTGGCCATCTACTATATGTTTCAATCATGGAGCTTACAGATCTTTCAACAGGCACACACACACATAATAGAGTGAACACGTCATAGAGTGAATGGGCAATACAATAAGCGGGCAATAGAGTCAGAGGCCTGCCCTAGGATGCCCCTGAGTGCTCCCCAGGGGAACAATCTATGATCAGTCTCCGCAGGAGACGTCAGAAGGGAGTTAGCTACTCTGTAGGGTGGGATGGGCAATAGAACCTGGTTGCTCTTAACTTGGTAATCCTCAGGAATATAGCGAACAGTCAGGCGCATCTTCTATGACAGCTCCTTTATGGAGGGACATAGTGGAGACTATTTTCAGTCATGAGAATGTGTATTAAGAATCACTTTTATTTCATAACTGTGAGTCTTCTCCCACTGGAGTCAGCTCTCCAGCCCTGGTCATGATGTGCACCGGGAATTGGGCTGTGAGCATCCTCATCCAGGCCCGCGGTCCCCGCGCCTGGGAGGCAAGTAGAGTCACCATGACTTGCAATTGACTGGGTGATGAGGGAATGAAGCCGGTTGTTTTATTTCGAAGCCTAGTGACCTTATAAAGGGGACTGTGACCCCCAGCTGGCAGCAAGCTGACTGAGGGCCGGCCGCCCACTTTTGCCTTGGGGGGTGTTTCTGGTGTTTTTGCTGCCTGAGTGGAAAAGGCTTCCACTCCTTGTCTCCCTCTCAAGTCCCTGCCCTGAGCCTGACCTTGGCGACTGGGCGAGCCGTCTCCCCTGGGAGTAGGTCTGGGCCCGTCTGCTATGCTCTCAAACTGGCAGGGACAAGTCCGAGGATTAATTTCTCCTCACACCGCCTTGTACTGATCGCAGTTTATCAAAAGACTCATTGACGTCTTGAATCTTTTGATTCCAGTCAACCCAACCAGCCTAATCACCTTTCGTGTGCCAGGATGGAGTGCCGTGAATGCCGGGCCCACTGTTGACCAGGCAGCAGCCCTGGAAGAGCCCACTTGAAATCCCTGCTCCCCATGAAACCCCCAAGTGCTGAAAAGGACCTTACTTTAGGTGGCTTTCTTTTAAACTTCCCATGTTTTAAAAAACACTATAAGAAATAGGAAGAGGTAGGATAGTTCGCTCTGTTTTTATTTTGTTTTTTTTCTGAAATATGTTCATGTTTCTCTTGATCCTCTCTCCAAGCCATTTGTTTTCGCTCAGATGGCAATCTTTGACATCTCTCCTGGTGAGTGGGCAAGTCAGTCCCACCCACAAGGAGGCCTTCCGTTCACCCCTTCGGCCTGAACGGCTCATGCTGAAGTTGCCTCATATTTGTGCAGAAAGACTTGAGGGAGGACAGAGGGACAATCCACGGTGGGTGGATCCGATGTCATACTTATAGCCCCTCTTCCACGCTTCTGTAGAGACCAGACAAAGGCCAATGGTCTGCAGCCCCAGGATCCCAACTTCCTGCTCCCTCTGCGTCTCCAACTGTATGTCCAACGGAAGTCACAGTCTCTCATGTGCATGGTTCCTGTCCTGGTGGGACGCTCTGCATGAAGACATGTGCTTCTCCCATTGCCTACTGGATTGGACAAACTTCCACCTGACTGGGCACCCATGGGAGACAGGTGCGCTCCTACTTCCTGAGTAGATCGTCAAGCACATGCTCTCAGGGGAACATGGTGGTAAATGACAGAGGCCCTGACGTTTCTTCCAAACAATGTGTATGTCCAAAAACCAGTTGCCATCTAGTCCATGCCAACTGATGCTGGCTGCACGTGCATCAGAGCAGAGCTGTGCTCCCTAAGGCTTTCACGGGCTGGGCTTTCAGAAAGCGATCACCCGGCCTTTCTTTCAAGGTACCTCTGAGTGACTCGAACCACCAACCTTTTGGCCGGCAGACAAGAGCCCATCTGCTTTTACCACCACATGGTTAGGCTTCTCTTCTTGTGAGCTGGAGTTTGGGGGAGTACCCATTGATATGTTGTTGTGTTTGTTTATTTGTTTGTTGACCAACCTCACCTTCAGATTGAGGCCAATTGAAGATCCAGAAAGCCAGTGATGCTTCTTTTGTAACTGCCGGTAACCCCCTGGGATTGCATATACAGGGCTCCTGGCAAACTAGCTTGGAAGGTATGGCTTGGATCTGAAGTCAACCTCAACTGATGGGAGGGGCTTCCAGCAGAGGCCACAGAACTCACCCACCCAGGCACAATCTGGGAAGCCGGCAGTGGAGAGCAGGCCTCTCCTATCATCTGGATAGGGGCCTCCAGGGTTTGAGGACAGAGTAACTAAGGCACACCCTCAGTCTCATCTGTAGGAGCAGGAGGAGTAAGAGGAGATGAAGAGAGGGTCAGGGAATTCTCACTCTAAATGCAAGGGGATAAGGAGAGTAAAGGGAAGTGATTGGCAGTGGTAGGCCTGGTGCTCTCAGCTCACCTGCTGATCTCTGGCACGGACAAGCCAAAGGCCCAGGTGCCCCAGACAGTAGTTGATGCTTTCTCCAGCCCTCTCCAGTCCCACCAAGGAGCTTCCTCATCACCGACGAGCTGCCCTCATGCAGCAGGTGGATTTTCTCCACCCAGAGAGATGGCGGGTGGGAGTAATGCTTCTTTTCTGGACAAGGTTTGCCTCTTTGAGTTTACTCTTTCATTTAGGGTTTTCCTGTGCAGACAGTTGAGTCCACTTGTGGTCTGGGAAGCAGAGACCACTGACTGGACCCCAACATGGAGCTCAGAGTTCCTTGTCTGAGAGGCAACTAGAAGTTTCCATTTTCTGGCATAGAGAGAAGATCACTTCTTTGCGGCACCACGTTGTCATCACTCACTGAGTTCCCTTCAGTGTTTGCCTTGAGCCCCTACTAGGTGCCGCCCTGTGTAGTACTGCTGCTGTCCCCTAAGCTTGGGGGGGTGGGGGTGGGGGCTCATGTCCTTCTAAAAGTCAGCCATTGGATGGAAAAGTTGAGACGGAGTCTCATAAGCATAATCCTATGCTTAGCCTCCGGAGAGGTTAGCCCGGGAGCCCTGTCAGCCCACATCTGTTTCAAAGGATCTTCCTTTAGTGACTCTTCACTGTTTCTTTAAAAACCATCGCTGTGAAATGTCAAGCACCGTGCAAAATTATTACCCTTAAATTTTTTTTTTTTGCACAGATTTACCAAGTACAGAAGCCTTGCATTCTAAGAGTGAAGCTTTCTTTCTGTAGCACAGTCTGTTATGATCATGGTAGGCCGTGACGCTGGGCTTGTTGAGAAAGCATGTGTTCTAAAACCAAAGAGGTGAAACTTAAGAAATCCTTAGGATTTTGTAGGGGCCAGGCTGTCTTTGTTTTGTTTATTGGGCCTTTGGAAATTGAAGGCTAGGCTGGTTGGCCTGTTTTTCCAGCCACAGAGATGGTGACATAACATGATGGGATTTCAGATGCTCATTCCAAGTTTGGCACGAGTGTAATGCCATGTCTACCCCAAATCCATACCGATCCCATACTGAAAGTGTTATAAATAGGTAAGGAAAGGAAAGCACGGGCAAGTGGAGAAGGGTTTGCAGCAACACATGGAAACAGCTTAGATCTTGGAGCAAACGCATCCATGGTTGGTGATACAGGGTGAGCCTGTAGGAGTGAATAAACAAGGCAATCTTTTTTTTTTTTTTCCCTCCCTGGAGTTGATTGGAAATTCGAAATAAGGAAAAGTTAAGTAGGAAAACTGGGCAGAGCCTGAGTCGAATTGGTTGAGTCTCTGTCCAGTGCCGAGAGTTCCCAGAATGACTTGCTATTAGGGCAGAGCAACACCTCTCAGTCCTAACTCCGGCCATTGGAGAAAGGAGTTAAATTAAGCCCTCTTTTCTAGGACAGCCCCCTCGAGATGTGGAGGAAGCTCTCAGGCCTTCCTGGAGTCTCTTCTTCAAATTCGGAACCTGTAGGGCTTCCTCTTTTCCTTTCTGTCTTATGTGACATAGCCAGGAACCATCTGGTTGGCCCTGACTCATAGTGACTCCCATGTGCCAGACCAGAAAGGTGCCCCATAGGGTTGCCAGAGTTCAATGTTCACAGGTAGATCACCAGACCTTTCTTCCAAGGTGTTTTTGGGTGCGCTTGAATCTCCAACCTTTGGTTCGTAGCCGAGTACATGAACTGTTTGCACCACCCAAGGGTTCCTGCAAGACATAGTTTCTCTTTCTTCCTTTTCAATTGTTTTTTAAAGCATCCACTGTATGTTAGTCACTGGTTTAGTGCTGGTCTTCACGGTCCATTCCGTGCCTCGGCGTCTCGGATAGCTTGTGTCTCTAGCAGTGAAAGTGCACAGGGCAGGGGTGAAGCTTAGTCTTGGGGAGCGTGTTCCTCCCCGATTCCTTTTCCCTCTCGGAGAACAGTTTCATTTACTTTGCTTCTTGACTTGGCTTCGCTAGACAGTGCCCATAGAGATCCCTTTCTACGTAAGCAAGTCATCTACTAAATATTGGCTGTGCTTGTCCTTGGCAAAGCATCATTCCTCCATTTTCTTTCAGGCCCGTGAGCAGAAAGCCTCAAAATCCCCCTGAGAATAACCTCTCATTAGAAAAACAGGCATTTTATCGAGTCCCATCAAATTCCTGTTCACAACTAGACGCGAACATGGTCCCCCAGCACACACAGCTCTCGGCCACGCCCTATGGGCTCATTAGGCAGAGGCTGAGGTGAAATGGAACGAAATGGACCAGAGCTGCGGCCGCCAGCTTCCCTGCAAAGCCGGGTGTTGGTTACTGGTCTCCACGCTCTCTCTTTCTCCAAACTCCACCGGCTGTAGCCTCGGTGGAGTAATGTCCCACTTCTGCCGCAGGTAGAACAAGTCAGCCAGTTGGCGGTGTTCGTAGACGCAGCCTTAGACTATCACAGACAGTCCGCAGAAGTTCTGCAGGAACTGCACACCCGGCTGCAGATACGGTAAGAGCCCCGTCAGCGTCCAAGGGAGTCGGAAGGAGCCTCCTTTCCGGTTTCCCTCCTCCCTCTTTCTTTCCCTCCTTCCTCCTCCTCTCTCCCTTCCATCCTTCACTCCCTCCCCTGCTTTCTCCTGCCCCTGCCCACTCCCTTCTCGAGCCTGTTTTGAATTTTCCTTAGCTGGCTTTCATGGCAGAGCGTGGGAGAATGTGGTGATAAGGCACAGTTCGGCCCAATCGGACTGAACTGGGGAAGGGGGATGTGGCCAGGGTTTTCCTTTCCTTTGTGATTGACCTTGTCACCGAGGCCCTTTCCCTGACCTCTCTTCAGCCCCTGAGTCCCTGACGACTCGAGGAGAGTTTAGCTCCCCATTTTCACGTTGGGGGTGATGATGTAGTACCCACCCCCCACCCCCACCCCCAACTCATTGGGATGTGGACAGAAAAAATTAAAAAACAAACAAACAACAGAACGAAATCAAACTCGCTGCCATGAGTCTATTCGGATTCATAGCAATCCAGCAGGACAGAGTAGCACTGCCTCTGTGGGTTTCTGAGACTGTAGCTCTACAGCATTAGAAAGCTGCTTCTTCCAAGGAACAGCTGGTGGTTTTGAACTGCTGGCCTTGTGGTTAGCAGCCCGCTGCGTAGCCCACTTTAACACCAAGGCTAATTTGGACGTGGACAAGGAAGAGATAATATCCTGGCACACAAGCAAAGATCTGGGAAGGATACTTTTTTTACTTCACCAGTAAAATACTAGGCCATGCCCATAATGTTGATTCTAAGCGGTATTTATCAGGAGACTCAAAAATTATTTTCTGAGCCAAAGAAAGGGTGCTTTCTGATGGCTCTAATGATAAACACATTCTATATTTTCCTGAAAATGACCACTCCCATATGTGGTATGCATGGGAGCCCACTTTATATAGCGGGTTAAAAAATACCCATTTTATAGTGGCGATGGTTGCACACTATGATGAATATAGCCAATGTCATTGAATTGCATGTCAAAAATACTGGGAGAAAAACAAACACCTTTCTGAATGGCAAAAAAAGGCATATATTTTCCAGTATTTATCTTTTGCTAGGGTAAAACAGTTTAAGAACCCCTATTTGTAAAGTCAGGTTTGATAACAAAACTTAGTTTTATACAGGATTATTATAATGAATATATAATAATCCACTTTAACAGTCTGTGTTATTATAATCAATATATAGTAATCCATTTTAATAACCCTGAAGAAAATGAATTATTGAAAAGCAGGGATGTTGCTTCGTGTTTCCAGTTGCCTCACATACATGCAGACCGAAGAAGAATCCATGCACTTGAATTGTAGTGCTGGAGAAGAAGATTAAAGTACTATGGCCCGCCAAAAGGACAAACTGGTCAGTCTTGGAAGAAGTACCCACAGAGTGCTTCTTAGAGGCGAAGACGGTGAGACGTCATCACATAGCCTTTGGACATGTTGTCTTGGAGAAGGGCATCCTTTTTGGAAAAGTTGGGGGGCAGCGAAGGAGAGGAAGGCCTTGGGGAGCTGGACTGACCCCATGGCTGCAACAATGAGCTCCAGTGTGGGAGCAATCGTGAGGACACGGTGTTTTGTTTCTGTTGTGAATGACAGCCGACTTGGTGGCACCTCACAACAGCATGAAGATGACCAAATGTGGAGTGATTGCCCCTGGAATCCGTGCTTTACTGAGAGAGGGCAGATCCAGGTGTGTCCCGTCTCTGAAGCGGGTACTCCCGCCTGCAGGTCTAGTCATCTGAGCATGTGTGCTTTTTCATAACCGGATCTCTGTGAGAGGGGAAAGCTACCCCCCACCCATCTGTCAGCTTGTCATACTGTGGTAAGTGGTGGCTTAAGTGTTGCTGTGATGCTGGAAGCCATGTCACCAGCATTTCAAGATACCAACAGAGCCACCCACGGCAGGCAGGCTTCAGTGGAGCCGAGAGAGGCCGACTCTGTAAGAAGGAAGGCTTCGGAGGCTTCTTGTAGAAATTAGCCCATGGAAGCCCTGGTATCACAATAGTTTTATTCAATACAGTGCCGGGCGGGAAAGCCTGGCAAACCAGAGCTTACAGAACTTGATTGCTCACTGCCAAGATTGCCCGTTTGAACCCATCCGCCGAGCCAGGAGAGAAGATGCGCCAGACTGCTCCGTAAAGACGGACAGCCTTGGAAACCCAGAGGCGGTTTGCGGCGAATCGGAATCAACTCCCCGGCACTGGGCTTTAGTTCTGGAAGATGAGGAACCCTCTAGATTGGGAGCTACTCCAAACACAGTGACTGTGCCCACTACATGGACATGGGAGTGGCCGTCCAGTCAGAGCCAACTGGAGGGCAATGGACTACAAAAGCTAGAGGCAAAGAGGAGGGAGAAGGCGCCTGCAGTGGTGAGTGCTCCCCAGGCACTGGCTAAGATGCCTCCGAGGCTTTCAGAGAGACAAACACTCTTCACCAAGACCAGTTTCACTTATGAACTCAAGTGAACAGTTGGGGGGAGGGGGGAGTCTAAGATAGCACACACCTGTCTCAGTTTGGGCTATGTAAGAATAAAGATATGAAAATGCCTCCTTTCTGACCACTGCCCATGCATGGCCCACGTTTATATCTATACAGCATGCATGTACGTTAAGAAGCTTTCCTTTCTGCATCAGATGTCTGATTCACCTTAAAACGTGTGTGTGTTACAGAATAGCAGCTGCAACCACCATCCCCAAGCGAGAGTACAAGCCAAGGCAAGTAAAGCGGACTCCTAGCGAGCTCAACAGTATCACCACGACTTCAGCAAAGACCACAGGTGAGAGGGCCGTCCCATGTGCCTGCCAGTCGGGCACCTCCAGATCCCTCTGCTGACTGCTTGTTACTGCATCTTCCTGTGAGAATGTCCTGGAACTCTAGCTTGCTTTACTCTGGTTACTTGGCAAGGGAATCTTTCTTTTCCCAATCATGCCCCATGCTCCTGGATTCCCGGCTACAGCTGCTTGAATCAAAACGTGAAATCCAAGAATTCCATAACTTCTTGCCTTCTCATGTGCTTAACTTAGACCACAGGGCCCGTTATATTATCTGTTATATTTAAAAGGGTAACTCTTTCAGAATAGTGTATTATTTTGCAAAAAGTATAAATTAGCATTTGTTGAGTAGCTGCTATAGCCTAGGAGCTAGCAGGAACGCTATATCATGTTTAATTATACAAGTGACACATGACTATATTCTTGAGTAGCATAATCAAACCCAACACAAAAATGGATCCCAGTGATAGAAATCTTGCTGTAGTCACCTAGGACCCCTGGTGTTGTAGTGAGTTTGACATTGGGCTGCTAACTACAAGCTCAGCAGTTCAAAGCCACCCTGAGAAAGATGAGCTTTGTACACCCCAGAAGAGTTTAAGGTAGCTCTACTCCTTGCTGTTGGTTGAGTTGGAATTGGATGGTAGTGAGGGTGGAGTTAGACCGTCTCTCTGTGATCAACCACTTCATCCCATTCTCCTCTCTGGAGGGCAGCCACTGGGAATAAAGTAGTGAGAATTCTTTCATGCGCATGTACAAAGGGGCTTCAAAAAGTTTATGAAAAACTCCATTAATCTGTATGTTGTATTCTTTGTGAATGTTACTATTTTTGAACTTTTATTATGAATTCGGTCAGATTTACAGAGCAGATCACGTAGTCATTGAAAAATTCATACACATTTGATTTCCTCTCACTGATCGCAATTCCCACAATGAAACATCACTCATCCCACTTCCTCTCTGTGTCTTGTTTCCTTTCCGCCTCCTCTGCTAACCCTTCTGAACTTTGTCCTCGGGTAAATGCTACTCTTCTGATCTCAGATGTTTGATTATTCTAAGAAATGCGTCCCTTACCGGTGTTACTGTTCCCCTTCAACACCTGCCTATTGCTTGGCTGAAAATTGAAAGCCATTAAAAAAAAATACCCCCAAACTCAGCCCTACCGTCATCCATTTGATTCTGACTCATATTCTGCAGGGCAGAATAGAATGGCCCGGTTTGGGTTTCTGAGGCTGTAATTCTTTCCTGTGGGCAGAAAGCCCCATCTGTCTTCCATGGAGCGACTGTGGGGTTCAAACTGCTAACCTTACCTTTAGAGGGCTAATATGTAGCCCACTACACTACTCAAGCTCTTAATTGAGCCATGCGGTGAGTTAATTGTCAGGCCTAAAGGATGATTAGGGGCATTGGTCTCTATCTGGTCAGGAAACTTGGACTTTATGATTTTGAGTTTTGTCCCACATTGTGTTCCTCTCTATCCGGAACTTTATCATGTGATCCCTTTCAGAGTAGTGGTAGTGGTAGTGGTAGCAGGGCACCATCTACTTCTTCTGGTCTCAAAATTGTGGAAACTGGTGTTCCTATAATGGAGATCTATGAGTAGATGCATGGATAGATATGAATGCTGAATGGGTATGGATGAGAGTCTACATACACATGCATACATACATATACATGCATACATACATGCACACACACAAATATATATACACACATATACATGCATATGTGTATATTCTCATCCATACCCATTGTGTTAGTCCGGGAAGACTAGAGAAACAAATCCATAGAAAATCATGTTTGTATAAGAGATAATTTTATATAAAGGGTAATTGTACATTAAGAAAGCATCCCAACCCAGTCCAGTCCAAGCCCATAAGTCCAATATTAGCCCATATGTCCAATACCAATCTATAAAGTCCTCTTCAGACTTACAAAATACATGTAATGATGTTGAATGCAGGACAATCATAGGCTAGGAGGTGTAAAGTCTTTGGATCCAGTGGCATTGTAAGCATCTCAGCACGGGCAGGTGTCTCTATGTGGCTTCTCCAGCTTTAGAGGTCTAGTTGTATCAAGGTAGGTCCATGTGGCTTCTCCAGCTCTGGGCACTAGGGTAGTTCCATGTGTCTTGTCAGCTGCAATGTCTCCCAGGGACTGAATAGAGAGAGAGAGAGATGTCTCCCACCTCCAAGAGGAAATTATAGAGATTCCCAGAATCCTTAGGGGAAGGCCATGCTCACACAGAGGCCCATTGGCTATATCCTGATTGACAGTTTAGACTCCACCCCTAAACTCTTAATCCTCAAATTGACACCAGATTATGTAACTACCGCACCTATTCCTATATATTTCTTTCTGTCTGCCTGCCTACCTATCTATTACTGAGTCAGAGGAGCCCTAGTGTTGTGTGTTGTCCCACTAAGCACAAAGTCAGCAGATTGAAACCACCAACCACTCCAAGGGAGAAAGATGAAGCTTTCTACTCCAGTAAAGAGTTACAGTCTCAGAAACCCACACGGGCAGTTCTATTCTGATCTACGTGGTTGCTATGAGTCAAAATGGACTCAATAGCAATGAGTTTGAGTTGTATCTACTTTTGCTGCAAATATATTTATGTCTGTAGTGGCACATACATACAGGAAGCACATTGATGAAAACTTCTTAGCCATACCAAACACTTTGAGGAGATTAGCTGCTGGGCCTTGAGGCTCAGGGGCATAGTCTCAGGGGATGCTTAAGTCAATTGACATAACATAATCTACACAAATTCCAATGTCTTTTCATTCTATTTTTCCATGAACGTTTTCAAGCCCCTTCCAATATACACAAAGAGATCTTTTGTGTTGTTTTTAACACAGGATCACGACTGGGTGGATTGTTTTGCGGCTTATTGGTTTGTTTTCCTATATCATCCTTCCTTGGAGATTTTCCCTATGTCATGCATCTAGATCCATTTATGGCACTGTGTTCATAGTTTTCATTCATACACATCACACACCACATAGAGTGCATATATGTATACACGGAAAACAGATTCCCGTTGGGTGTTGGGTGGCGCCGAGTCAGTCCTCACTCAAGACAGCCTGGACTCCGTGGGGCTTCCCGGATTGTGGCTTTTCAGCAGCAGATCCACAGGTCCATCTCCTGAGGACCCCTGGTGGGTAAAAGGCCTAAGTTGTAACCACCCAGCTGCTCCATACAAGAAAGATGTGGCCGTCAGCCTCCTTAAAGGTTCAGAGCCTTGGAAAGCCTGTGGGCCACTCTGTTCTCCGCACATGAGCTTGTCATGAGTGGTTGGCTTGATGAAACGCAACTGCACCATGCGTCAGAGGACTGTAGGGTCACCGTGAGCTCACAGGGAGCCACACGACAGCAGTGGGGTCTAGATAGAATTTCCCTATTGGCGGAGGTTGTTTGTGGGTTTTTTGGTTTTTGGTTTGTTTTTGCTGTTTCAAACAATGTACAGTGAATCTCCTTTCTACCTTGATATGCTGCTATGCAAGTCTCTAGTGCCAGGTCAGGGGAATGTGCATTTTAAATGGTAGTACATATTGCCAAACTACCTGCCGAAGATGGCTTGCTCCTACTGTGAACAAATCAGCTTCTCCACAGCCACGTCAGCCGACGTCAGTCACTCAAAGGGAAAAGACGGTATCCGTGTCTGTTGGTCTCTCTGTGATTCATGGTGAGGCTGGGCATTTACTTACTGCTTTTAGCCACGATGTTTGCTGGTGATGGGTTCTAAAATCTTACTTATAAGTTCCTTGAGCGTTTCTGGGAGATCTGGTCGGGCATGTTGTAGTACGAGCCTCAGTGGGCATTTGTCTGATGATTTCCTTGTGGTTAATTGGGTTTGGGCAGAAAGCGTGTGGAAGGCAAGTGCCAGTTTCATCACCTTGTATTGGAGATGTCCTGTCAACCTGACTTATCATTGTTGATGGTCATCTTGATTGCTGGATTGAGGTGGTGTTAGTCAGTTTCTCCACTCTAAAGTTAATTTGTGTGTGTGTGTGTGTGAAAGTTTTAACTAAGAATTCAGGGGTTTTTTTCCATGGAGATAAGGTGATTGAAGTCATCTGTTTCCTCTTGGGTACACTTTAGAAGTTTAGAAGTTTATTCATTTTATGTAAATTGTCCACTATACAGTCATAAGATTGTGAGTTCCTTTATGATAATTCAGGTATCTATAGGGTCTGTAGTGATGTTTTTCATTCCTGAATTCTGTCACTTGTATTCTCTCTCTCTTCTCTCTCTCTCTCTCTCTCTCTCTCTCTCTTCCTCTGGCTCGTTCTGCTTATAGATTAATCATATGTACTGATCTTCTCATTCAATACCCCTGTTTGGAGCCCAGTAGCTGGGCTTCCCCATACGTGGGACCTAGGGAGGGAGCAGACTCTCCTGGCTGCTCTTGTCCAAGACCGCCAACAAGTCTTCCAGCTGCCATGTCCACTGACCCCTGAGCTCCGGCCACACCCAGAGCCCCCTTTGAAGCCTCCCTTTCCAGGAAGCATTTTGAGTGTGGGTTCCTCCTTTGACTCCTTCCTGTCTCTCAGCTCTTCCTCATTGTTGTAGTCCTCCAGACGTGTTTGTTCTTTCTCCTAACATTGTTTGGAACTTAAAAACGTCTTCTTTGATGGTTTTTAAGGATTGAGCACAGGAAAGAAAGGCTGCAGCCTGTCCTCAGTCGGCCTTCGGCCTGGTGCTGTCTCTTGCAGTCACTCCATGACACAGGTCCCACAGAGGCATCTCTTCGGTGTCACTCAAAATGCTTTTGGATGCTAAGTGGGTGTACACTTAAATAACCTTAAAGCACATGGCTAAAAAAAGTATTCTTTTTCTAACTCACTTGTAGTCATTCTGATCTCAAGGAGATAAAGCTACAGTTTTGTCCTGGAGTATTTTTTAGGTCCAATTCTAACAGAGACCATAGGCCTCAGGTTAAAAGGCTTTATTTAGTAGGCATGTGTGCCTAACTTGGATTGAATAAAATTGTCCACCATAATTATATTTAGGGTTGCCGTCTCTTTATAACACGTGGTACTGGTTTCTGATTTACATTTAAAAATTATTTTAAAGTTTTATTGGTACTCAATCCACATGTCACACAATTCAGTTGTTCCATCATATCAAGAAGGATTATACAAGCATTACCATAATCTATTTTAGAACCAATTTACATTTTTGATGGAACATTCCATTTACAGTTATTTGTGTCTACTGATTTTAATAAAATATAACCTACAGACTACTCAGTTGCAGTGCTGTGCAGACTTCTTTCATATTGTACAGTACAGGGGTTATAGCATGAAGTATGAGCTAGAAGGCTGGTCGTTTGAACCCACTAGAGCAGCGGTTCTCAACCTGTGGGTCCCGACCCCTTTGGGTGTTGAACGACCCTTTCACAGCGGTCGTCCAATTCATAACAGTAGCAAAATTACAGTGATGAAGTAGCAGTGAAAATAGTTTTATGGTTGGGGGGTCACCACCACATGAGGAACTGTTTGAAAGGGTGGCGGGCTTAGGAAGATTGAGAACCATTGTCCTAGAGGCATCTGGCAAGACAGGCCTGGTGATCAGTTTCCGACATAGGGAGCAGTTTTATTTGCACACTGGGTGCCATCAGTTGGGCTTGATGGTCATTCACAACAGCAGCTTTTGTCAAAAAACAAAAAGGTTCCAAGATGCAATGTCAGTGTTACCACTTACATCAGTGGTTTCCAAGGTCCTGTCAGTCGCTGCTATGCCAGCCAGCAGAAAAGAGAGAAAAACCAAGTCCAGACTGGACAGTTCCTCTTAAGCCAGTGAGGTGGATGCAGCACATTCAGGGTCCAGGGACAGACCATCTCCATCTGTTGGTCCACATAGTAGTAAAAACAGTTGGGACAGTTTCTGCCCAGCGAGTAGTGGGCAAGTACAGCAGGCCCTGGTCCACACAGGGATGCCCTCTCTCTGGGCAGGGCTGGCTAAGGCCTCTGACCCGAACAAAGAAGGACATTTCTTCATTAGACCCTGGTGTTGTTCTCTAGAGAGGACTCTCTGTCCTTGATCCTGCAGGCACACCGTGCTCAGGGCAGCAGTTTCTCGGATAGATGCAGGCTCTCGAGTGCAGTGGACTAAGGTTAAGTAGACGCTGAGCTTCCCAGGTGAGGTTGCACTCTATCACAGTTCAGTCCCTACAAAAGTGAAACGAGTTTCTACTCTGTATTCTCAGGCCGTTCCATATTGTAATCTCTCAAAGTTCTTTGCTAGATGTTGCTGAGTGCCCTTGGGTCGTCTTCAGACTTGTAGCATCCCTACAGGACCCAGGAGAACTGCCCCACACGGTTTCCTCGGCTGAAGTCTTTATCGGAGCTGGTTTCCAGGGTGTTTCTGCCTCAGAATGGCTGATGGGTTCAAACTGCTGACCTTCTGGTTAACTGCCAAGCACTTAAGTACATTGTGCCACACAGATATCTCGTTTTCGGTTGTAGTTCTCACAAAACGAAAGCAAGACCATTGTCCTCAGATGACTCCATGTCAGGGGACCCCATTTTGTTATAGCGTAGAGCTGCCTCATAGAGTTTTCTTGGCTGTGATGTTTACAGAAATAGCCTGGCAGGTCTTTTATGGTCTCACCGGTAGATTTGAACTGTCAGCTTCTAGGTTAGTGGCCAAGGGCAAGTGGTCTCTATTTGTACCATTTAAAGACCCGCAATAGCTCCTAACCAACAAAAAACTCAAAGCCACTGCCATCAAGTTGATATCAACTCATTATGGTGTCCTATGTGGGGTGTCTGTGACTTTCAATCTTGCCGGGAGCAACCAGTCTCATATTCCACCCACAGAGAGCTCCTGCTGGGTCTGAAACCCTCGCGCTTCGGTCAGCCACCTGATCCACAGCCCCACAGGGCTCCTTCAGACAACTCTTTAACATCTTCCTTATTTCCCAACTTCCCTGTGCAATCCGCGCGTCCCTTCCTTAATGTGTGGAGGCTACTTGGAGGCCATCTAAAGCGACACACTTGAGTGACAAGGCAAAACCCCTCCTCCTGCTGCTTGTCCTCAGTTGGCTTCCCTTGTTTGGTGAGGGCCCTCTGAGAAAGATGGAGAGGCACCGCTGCTTACTCGCTGTTCACTGGAGTCCAGAAGCAGTTAGCTTTTCTATTGTTCCCAGACCCCATCTGAGTCTTCTCTTTCCCGGCTTGCAGACTGGCCCCGTCTTGCTTTCTTAAAGGCACCCGTTGGAAGCACCGAGAAGTAGCTAGCACACACCGGTCGTCTGGTTTTAGCCAGCTGCTTCCTTTAGCGCTACTCGCATGAGGTCTGCTTTCTAAGTGATCCGAGATGTTTTACCAAGCAGATGCCGCAGCCTCACGCCTGCCCGCCTGCCTCCTCCTCCTCACTGCTGGGATGCTGAGTCAGTACCACTGTGCTGCTAATCTCAGATCTTATTATGGCAATATCCCCCACTTCTGGTAGCAGTTGGCATTAGTTAAGGCAATGGCAGTTACTGTACTAGGGACACTCAAGAAGGCAGTGGTTCAACCAGATGGAAATTGCCAATGAACATCCAGGAGCGTTTTCCTCTGGAGGAAATGAACAAGAAGTGGCTCATATCCTTTCCACGCTCGCTGGGCTGGCAGGAGCTTAGTCACAGGACCGCCTCTGACTGCAGGCACTGGCCGGAGGACGAGGAACCCGGCAGCCACATCCCCACTCCAGTTATAGTCCTGTGGGAGAGTGGGTCTGGGGAGGCCTGTGCAGTCCGCATTTACTACATACAATCATTCCAAACTAGCTGTCGGAGAAAATGTCTGTTCTGTCACTCACTGACCTCTCTCTGAAACAAAGCAAAACCAAACAGTTGCTCCGGAGTCCAGCTTTTCCGTGGCTAATTCTTCAGACGTGGACAGCCTGTCCGTAGTCCAGCTTTTCCGTGGCTAATTCTTCAGACGTGGACAGCCTGTCCCTTCTTTGTAGGCTGTTCTTAACCTGGATGCTCTGCTGAAATACTGGCGACACAGCTTCTAGAATCACAGCAGCACACAAACCGACAGACAAGTGGGCTGTTGTCCATGGGCCGCTGGGGTCGGCACCAACTTGTCGGCACCTAACAACAGCAGCAACAACAACAAGGAATCGATTCTGACTCGCAGTGACCCCGGGTATGTCAAGAGCAGGCATGTTCTCCGTGGGGGTTTTATGGAAGTAGATCGCCACACCTTTCCTCTGAGGTGCCTCAGGGTGGACTCAAACCTCCAAACTTTCGATTCGAAGGTGATGGGGTGACTCTGCTTGCACCCTAGGCCGAGACTCCTGACGATACTGTAGTGTAGGGTCCTATGTCATTCGTTCCTGGTAGAATATGGTACCAGGTAAACCCCAATACCACTGACAGGACTGCATGTTCAGATAACTTAGGGTGTTGGCAAACTTTAAAAAAATATTTCCTGTAAAGGCCCAGAGAGTAAGTGTGTTAGCTGTTCTGGGTCAGGCAGGGACTGTTACCACGGCCAGGAGAGCACAGAGCAATTATGAAGTATACGATTCACTCAGCCATCGAATCAATGCCAACTCAGCGACCCTGTAGGGCAGAGCACAACTTCCCAGGTGGGTTTCTGAGACTAACTCTGTCTAGGAGTCGAAAGCCTCATTGTTCTCCTGAGAAGTGGCTGGTGGTTTCAAACTGCTGACCTCTCGGCCAGCAACTCAAGTTGTAACCCACTTCACTGTTAATACACAAATGAATGTGCATGGCTGTGTTTCAATAGAACTTTATTCGGTCCATTTGATAGGGTACCAATCTTTGGGGTAGCTATTGGGAAAACAATTTAGCAAGATGTATCAAAATTAATAAAAATATCCTACTCAATGCTACCTTTCTCTTGCAAATGTATGGGAAAGTGATTTCACCAAAGCATAGTGCTGTTACAGAATCTACAGGAACCAAAAGTTATAAGGAGGAATAATGTAATGACCAATACTTAGTTATATATATTTATTAGTAGGAGAATGGTTAAGTAAATTATAGTACATCAAGTGGGGTGTTGTAAGGCCCATCAAAATGATTACTATGGATATTATGTTGAAAAAGACATTTGTAGTATGATAACTGGAAGAAGAGAATACAAAGTTGAAGTACACTGTGATTAATCGAAACTACAATCACTGATGCAGAATTGCCTCGGACTCATAGTGACCTAACGGGCAGAGCCCAGAGGCTCCAGTGGGTATCGGAGGCTGCGAATCTTCAGGGACGCAGACCGCCTCATCTTTCTCCCTGGGAGCAGCTGGTGGGCTCAACGTGCCCACCTTCCAGTTGGCAGCCCAGTGCCTGATCTGCTTTACGAGTCCACTTTGTGCAGACCAAGCTAAAGATCAGAATTATGGGCAATATTTAAATTTTTTTAAAGATATTCCTTAAAAATTATATTTTCAACAAGAATGTTGGAATAAACAAACAAACAAAAAGGTGTATCTAATCATGTGGACAAGTGGACGGCCTTTGAAGAATAGATGTGCCACGTTCTTTAAAGAAATTACATATCCATCTTGTTCTGCGTTTCCCCTGGCCTCCGGGAAGCACAGTGCCCAGGGGGGCAGAGTCAAGCAGCAGGACCATTTAGATGACTGCAGGACAGTGTGGCTACTTCTCCCCCATGGAAGAAGGTGACCATGAGCCCCAGTTTGCCCGGGGCCGTCCCAGTTCCAACAGTGGTCCAAGTATAAATTTAAAATAGTGCTTCCTTTTTAACTCTCAAAGGTTCTTTGGTTTGGAGGATACATTATATCATATCACTACCTTTTATGTCTTTCCATTTCTGATCTTAAAAAAAAACTTACTCTGAATATGCGTATTTTAATGTAAACGACTTCAAACTTTCTTTTTAGAAAGAAATTGCATATAAGCCAACTCAAAACTTTGCAAGGGAGTCCAGCCTCCTCCCCACCCAACCCCCCACACACAAAAGATATGTTGATACTTTGAAGGAAGCAGAACTCAGTACACCGAGTTCAGTCCCTACCCGTGCCCCTAAACTTCCAGCCTCCCCCAAGCAGGAGAGGAGTTCTTAGAGACAGGACTTCAGTCAGGCTCCTGAGACACGTGCTCTCCCGGAGCCTGGGAAAGGACTCGGCTTCCTTTGGTGACGGTGTCCCCCCTCCTCAGTCAAACTAGACAATTCACTGCCATGGAGTTGGTGCTGACTCAGTGACCTAATGAGACAGTGTCGGACTGTCCCTGTGGGTTTCTGAGACTGTAACTCTTTTTTAAAAATAATTTGGGGACTCATACAGCCATCACCATCCATCCATCCGTCCATCCATGTGTCAAGCACATTTGTACATATGTTGCCATCATCATTTTCAAAACATTTTCTTTCTACTTGAACCTTGGTATCAGCTCATTTTCCTTCTTCCCATCCCACATGAACCTTTGATAATTTACAAGTCATTATTTTTTTCATGTCTTATACTGACCACTGTCTCCCTTCATCCACTTTTCTTTTGTTTGCCCCCCTGGGAGGAGGTTTTAGGTCAATCATTGTGATCGGTTCCCCCTTTCTCTCCCAACCTTCCCCTGCCCCTCCTGGAATCGCTACTCTCATTATTGATCCTAAGGGGTTTATCTGCCCTGGATTCCCTGTATTGTGAACACTTATCTGTACCAATGTGCATGCTCTGGTCTAGCCCGATTTGTAAGGTAGAATTGGGGTCATGATAGTGTGAGGAAAAGAAGCATTAAAGAACAAGAAGAAAGTTGTATGTTTCCTCGATGCTATATTGTACCCTGACTGGCTCGTCTCTTCCTTGTGACCCTTCTGTAAGGGGATGTCCAATTGCCCACAGATGGGCTTTGGGTCTCCACTCCATACCCCCCCCTCATTCACATTGATCTGAATTTTTGCTCTGGGTCCTTGATGCTTATTACATGATTCCATCAACACTTCTTGATCACATAGGTGTGCTTCTTCCATGTGGACTTTGTTGCTTCTCAGCTAGATGACTGCCTGTCTATGTTTAAGCCTTTAAAGACCCAAGATCTTTTGATAGCTGGGCACCATCATCTTTCTTCACCACATTTACTTATGCACCCATTTTGTCTTCAGCGATCATGTCAGGAAGGTGAGCATCACGGAATGCCAGGTAATTAAAACAAAGTGTTTTTGCATTGAGGGGTTACTTTAGTAGGGGTCCAATGTCTGTCTGCTGCCTTAATACTTAACATATAAATATATGTACATAGATCTATTTCCCTATCGTTATATATAAATATATTTACATATGTACATGTCTGTATTTAGACCTCTATAAATGCCCGTTCCCCCCCTATTTCTTTCCTGTATTTCCTTTTACTTTCCTCTTGTCCCACTATCATGTTCAGCCTTCATTTGGGTCTCTGTAATTTTTCTCAGTTACATTGCCCTTGATCGAGCCCCACCAGTCATCTACGCCCTCCTCACCATTGATTTTAGATCACTTGTTGTTCCCTTGTCCCCAGGTTTGTTAACACCCAATTCCTTTCCCCTGCCTCCCCCTCTCCCAGGTCCCCTGGAACTGTAGGTCTCCCATTTTCTCCTCTGGATTGTTTATCCGTCTATCTTATCTAGATAGATATGCAAAGACAGCAATAAGCACAAAAACAAGACAGAGCAAAACCAAACAACAAAAGAACAAAACAACAATACAAAACAATTACAACAAAAAATGAAAAGCCTATAAATAGTTCCAGGGCTGTTTGTTGATCTTTAGGAGTGTTTTCCAGTCCAGTCTGATGGGGTGCCATGCCCTGGCCCCAAAGTCTATTTTTGGTATTCCCTGGGACTTCATTGCTTTGCTCCCCTTGCTGTCCTGTTGCACACCCTTAGCATTTCACCCAGGTGTGGTGAGCTCAGATCGTGCACAGCTCCCATACTGTGTCTCCAGTTTTGTCCCCTGTAAGGCTATGGGTCAGTGAGGGATGTTGAGTCTTGTGGTGGGGCCAGCCCTATCTATGTTCCTCTCTGTGCATTGGCTGCTCTGAGGAGGAGTATCGTCCTCGGGGCTTGGTGGACCAGGATGTGCTCCACTCTCTCCTTCCCTCTTCGTTTCTCCTGTGTGCTCTGATCGGACAGGCCCCTCTCCCTGAGCTGTAGCTTTGGTGCTGTCCTCTGAAGTGAATTCTTCTGCAGGGAGGGGATGGGGTATTTGGGATTGGGGCCGGCCCCGAGACTATAACTCTTTATGGGAATAGAAAGCCTTATTTTTCCCCTTAAGGAGTGGTTCCTGGTTTCAAACTGTTGACCTTGTGGTTAGCAGTCTGGTTTGTAACTCATTGTGCCACCAGGACTCTCCTCTCCCAATAGGGCTTTTAAATCTAACTATTCAGGTTGGCAGCATGGAGATTGTTGTGAAAAACTAAACCTAACCTTTGAGCTGGCTCTGGCCCCCATGTGGGTCAGGGTTGAGCTGTAGGGTTTTCCGTGGCTGGTGTTTCAGAAGTGGATAGCCAGGCCTACCTTTCTTCCAAGGCATCCCTGGGTAGACTTGAACTGCCAACCTTTCAGTGAGTAGCCAATTGCATGCATTGTTTTCACCATTTGGGAGCTCCATGAAAATAAAAGGGAATTTTAACTAAACCAAGGGCCGAAGGGCCTAACATTTGAGTGTTTTCAATATGCCAGATATTGTTATTTAATCCTTTGGATACCTGATTCATTTCCTCCTCATAATAATGCTTCAGGGAAGGAATTATAATACTGATAAAGGCAGGGAAACTAACATAAACATAACAGGTATGCTTCCTGAGTACCTTAGATGGGTCAGATATTTTACTTGATGTACATTTCTAGTACTGCTGTTATCCCCGTAGCATAGATGAATAAGTGGAGATTAAGTGAGAAGTTAAGGTCCCAAAGGCAGTAAATAGCAGAGTTGGCCACCTTCCCTTACAGATAACTCACGTTATATTAAGAAGGAATGCTACGGAATCTTATTTAAAATGTTCAGATACATAAGGGATGATTTATTTCCCAAATCCTCCAGCACAGGAATTCTGATATTTAAACCAGTAAGTTGGCGCAAAGGTGGTCTGGTCTATGCATCTGAGTTGGGGGTGGGGTGAGGGGAAGGCACTGGTCGGAAAATGAGTTCTTTGGCTTCCTCATTGACTTGTGCGTGCCCATACATCTGGCCCCTCCTCCTTGGCCGTGCAGCTCCGTCAGGGCGGGGAGATGAACTTGGCAGCAGGGTGCTGTTCAGCCAGAGCTCACACTTGTGCAAACAGATGGCTTTCAGGAAGGCCCGGGGCCGACGTCCGGGGCCTCTACAGCAGCGGCCTCTGCCATGGGCCACTGCTTGACTCTCGGCTGGGCCTTTCAAGGAGGCGCCTCCCAAGTTTCCCTTGGCCGGGGCTTCAGCCCCCCAACTCCCACAGCCGGTCTCGGGGACCTTGGACGTGTGGGTGGAATTCGCAAGTGTGAAGGGGTCCTGTCCTGTCTGTTCCTGAGGCACCGTTTCAAAAGAAAATGGTGTTTTATAGTCTGCATTAATGAGAAATTACTTTCCATTAGGATTCTGAATGATTTGCACATAGTGTTTATAAAGCGAAGGAAAAAATGTCAAGCATTTCACTAACAATTTAAAGCAAATCTGACAAGGCTCTGCCAGGAATGGACTCCAAGAACATTTCCTTCATCGCTTCTTCTCTCTAAGGAAGGGAGGAGGGGACGCAAAAGGAGGCAGGTCAAGGAGGCAGACTCCCCCGTCAGATGGAGAGGAAGTCTTCCGTAAGATCAGGGGTAGGCCGTTCCGAGAAAAAATACAGGGGAGCCAGGAGAGGGAGTGGAGGTAGGGCTTGGTCTTGAAGTGAGGGGTCACAGACAAAACCCATGTGTTGGCTCTGTCTCAGAGGAAGGACGGTCTAGCCAAACCTGTGGGGGACGGGGCCTGGCTGCTTCACCAGTGCCGGCTGGCCCTCTGTCCCTAAAGAGAAGGAGCGACCAAGAAAATGTCTTTGAGCTGAAATGGCCATTTTCAAGAAAGCAGTGTGGAAACTTGTGGCCCGCGCTTGACTCTCTGGTCCCACGTCGTTACTTGCAACCAAACCCATTGCCCAACGTTGGGTTGATGATGACTCACGGTGGCCCCACATGTTAAAGTGGGGGCGCAGCCCACACGAGGCCCAAGAGATCATCACATGGCTCCCCAAAGAGAAGCCGCTGCCCCATCACATCTGTTGTTGTTTCTGTAACTAGGAGTCATCGGGTCGTTCCGACTCACAGTGGCCAGGTAGACAACAGAACATAGCACCGCCTGCGCCTGGGCCTCACAACTGCTCTTATGTTACAGCCTGTTGCTGCAGCCCCGGTGTCAGTCCCCCTTGTCAGGGGTCTTCCTCTTTCTCATTCCCCGTCTGCTAATTTTCCACACATGATGCCCTTCTCCACACTCTGCGGCCCCAAGAAGTGAGCTGAAGTCTCACCATCCTCGCCTCCGAGGAGCATGCTGGCTGTACTTCTCCCAAGACAGCATCGTTTGTTCTTTTGGCAGCCCCTGGTACTTTCAGTACCCTTCATTCACACCACCGTTCAAGTGCATGATAGGTCTCCAGTCTCCCTTTGTCAGTGTCCAACTTCACCAGCATCTGTGGCGATGGAAAATAACATGGCTTGGGTCAGGCACACCTTGGTCCTCACATGAGGGGTGAGTTCATTCAGTGTTTGACCGGGATGGCCCACAAATGATGTTAGCACTATCCAAATGGCCCTGGTGGAAGAATGGTTCTCCGGCTCCTAGGCTCTCCTGGCTGTCCTCTTCATGGGAACAGGTTGCCAGCCCTTTCTTCCGTGGCACTGCTGGATGGGTTCCAACAACCAGCCTGTAACTTTGTGGATGTGACAAACTGTTTGCACCCCTCACACCTCCCACGGTGTCACTTGTGGACAAAGTTTCCATGGCATTGGGTGTCAACTTTTTCTTCTCTGAAATTCCTGAAAGGGGGCCACTTCCTGTCATCACACCTAGAGTTAATCCACTCCAATCTGAGATGTGCTGGAGCAGATGGCCAAGGCTGGGATTGGTTAACAGGTGTTCCTTCCAAATGCGTCCTCCGCACGGTTTGGAGTGAGGTGACTGAAGCTCTCAAGCGGTTTATATGAAGACACGCTAACTCCCCTTAGGTCCCCACGTGATGTTATGAATTTCTAGATGCTTCGGAAGAGGCTCTGAAATCATTTCTAGACTCTAAGCCATGTCCTCCTTGGGCCAAACCCTTTAGGATTTCATTAGAAATAAGCATGTATGCAAAAGTAAAGTGTGAAGTTTGAAAATTTAAAAAGACAAGCACTTTACAAATGAAACATACGTACATGCTCATATAGATATATAGGGTTGCGTGTGTGTGTGTGTGTGTGTGTATGACAAAGAGTCCTCAAAAAGTTTGAGTCCCATTTGCGTTTCATTTTTCCACAAACTTTTTTAAGTCCACCGCGTGTGCGTGTGTATACACATATATTTAAGAGCCCTGGTGGTGCAGTGGACTAAGCATTGAACTGTTAGCTGCAAGGTCTACAGTTCAAATCCACCAACCACCAAGATAAGGCAGTCTGTTCCCATAAAGATTTACAGTATTGGAAACTCTAGGGAGCAGTTAAACTATATCCTATAGGATTGCTACGAGTCAGGATATACTCAATGGCAGTAGGTTTAGGGATGTGTGTGTGTGTGTGTATACACACACAATTTATATAGGAATTACAATTTCAGAGTGGTGACAATGGCAGCGACTTGCACTTTCTCCTCCTCCTCCTCCTCCTCTTCTCCTTCTCCTTCTTCTTGCTTTCCTTTCTACCAGCCCTCTCTTCACACCCACGTTATCCGAGTCACCGTTGATTGGCAGTAGAGGAATGAACAAGCAAGCAGAAGCCTTAGCTTGTAGCTCAGGCACGGAGCTGCTTTGTGGCTCTGAGTGAGTGTCTTGACATCTCTGGGCTGATTTGATATGATCCTTAAGTGAAGGATTTGGAGGGCGAGCTCCCAGGGTTTGCGACAGCTCCCACGCCTGTGGCTGCGGTGTTCATCTTTCATGCATACTTAGCATTCTTAAACACCTGAAAAGCGATTGGGCTGGACAGGATATGTTTTTGAAAAGTGGTCTTGGTGGCACAGTGGTTATGCAGTGAACTGCTCTCTGAAGGGTCTGCAGTTTGAAACCACCAGCTGCCCCATGGGAGAAAGATGAGCCTTTCTACTCCCATACAGAGTTACAGTCTCCGAAACCCACAGGGGCAGTTCTACCCTGTCCTATAGGGTCTCCATAAATCAGAATGGACTAGATGACAGTAAATTTGAGCTTTATATTATATATATATATATATTTTTTAAAGGAGACAAACTGTGATTTGCGGTTTTCTTAGTCAGTGGCCATTGCTGTGGGAAAGGAGAAGAGTCCCTTCTATTAAAAGCCAAATGAAGCATTGATCCAGATTTTCTCACTGCAGGGACTGGTTTCCTGCCATTTGATTCTTTTAGATCATCTGTAAAAAGCATTTTGAAAAGCCTGCAAGACATAAGTTGGGGAAATTTTAAGACCGTGCAACTGAAATGGCTATATGGTTATAGTATCTCACACACGGCATGTTTAAAAATCTTAATATGCATTCTGCAATAATACCTTGGATTGTTACATTTTAAGACTCCGTCATCTCAATAGTAGTATACAGGCTTCTGTGAAAAAGAAAACGAATATTGTGGAGGTCAGCCGTCGCCGGCAGCTGCGCAGAGAGCTGCTCCATAGCACGGAGAACCCACTGCTGGACCCCTGTGCTGGATCCTCCTGGAGTTGTCCAGTGGACGGTCGCGCTTTCAGACTTGAGTCCCAGGATGACAGGAATGAGAGGCATCGAGAGAGTGTGAGCAACAGTGCCAGCCAGTGACAAATGGCAGCTCACACCAGACCTTCATGCCTGTGCCCTGTCAGAGAGAGGTGTGTGGAGCCACACGGGGTGCACGGATGATCGGCAGCAGATGCTGGTGGCCCAGGAATGTGGTCCCAGGATAGACAGCCTCCCCGCCCCCGAAGAGAAGCCAGAAGTCACATGTATATGTGAAATCTCCTGGTGGTTCAATGTTGGCAAGTGATCCACCTTGGAAAAGGCAAGGAGGAGGCCAAACAAAACGTATCTGCAAGTTGATTCCTATGCCAGTGGCCAGAAAGTCACCTCTGATTCAGATGGTCATTTGTCTTCCCTCCCTGCTCCCCAAACTCAGGGTGGCAAACACAACCCACACAGCAGTGGCTCTGGTTGGGTGAGAGGGCTCACCTTCCAGGAAGCTTTGATAAATAAATTGGCCCCCGCTTTGGAGGTATCTGCAAAAATCATCTCGATAGACAAATGAAGGTTTTGTAAGGTAAAGGATCTGAGCTGTATTGGTGAAGCACATATAGTTTAGCCCGTTGAGATTGTGGTGAATTTTTCTAGATCATAATGATGAAGCTTGAATTCCATTGACAAATCATTTTAATCGATCACATCTCCTGTGGGTAAGAGCCAGGGCTGCGGTTTCTGGAGAGACGTTCATAGAGGTGGGCACTTTTCCCCAGAGGGTACTCTCTAATTTACTACTCGGCTCGCATCTAGATCACAGGTTCCCAAACTTCTTTGCCTACTGCTCCCTTTTCAGAAAAAACAAAACAAACAAAACTCATCACCCCCTCTGACAGTCAAAAGCTTTTGTACTGTAGCCCACCATCCATGATAAAGTGTACGTATCAGCTTCTGTAGCCCCTTTGGCTTGTTCCAGTATAGACTCATACTTATACTTGATATGTATACTTATACTTGATAAGTCCACTGATAGACTCATACTTATACTTGCTTATAAGAACCCAGATGTGATCAGGGTCACACAGTTAATTACTATAAAATCCAGAGCTAGAAAAAAACAAACAAAAGCCAGAGTTAGAAGCCAGGGGTCTGAAGTTTCTTTCCAATGGACAAAAACCTACTAATTCAGAGATGTTGAATAAAATGGTTTTTTTTGGGGGGTGGTGGTGGTGGTGGTTATGTATCAGAATTATGCCCCGCCTGGGTTGGCTAAAGGAAAAGTATTAGCTTCAAAAGAATCTTGCTACAAGAGACCCAGATTTGGGGTTTTAAAGGGAAAAAAAATACACTCACACATGCACACAGTCACACATGCGCTTCCACACATACACAGCATTGCACAGGAGCGGGAGCCAGACAAGCCCATGCAGACTCAAAGAGATGGTATCTACCAGGTAGAGCGTGGAGCTTGGCCTGGAGAAGGAGTCTGGGCCGGAAATAAACTTGGAAGTTTCTAATCAGATTCTACGCTGCCACCCCACCCCTTGCTCTAAAATACTAGCAGATAAATTACCCAGCCAGGTACAGATACAGGCCAGATACCATCACACCTCATGGCGGTTTGGGTTCCATTCCTGATCTGGCTGCTGACTCGCTGCATGAATAGACTTCCGCCCTGCTCCTTCCTTCGTAGCCCACCGGCAGAGAAACCCACAGCCGTTACGGAGCCCCTGAGTGGTCCAAAGGACACTGTGCTTCGAGAGTTGTCAAGGGCTGTGAGATTTTGGATCTAGATTCCCAGGCCTTTCTTTTGAAGCACCTGTGGGTGGTAGCAGAGCACTTACCTGCTTGTACCTCTCAGGGACCGCGGTCTCATCAGGATCATCAGGAAACACTTCAGAAAAGCTCTGAACTACTTCTTCAGAACCCGGATATGACAGAAAACTGTCCACCCAGCCCTCACTTTCAAAAGACTTTGGAGCCAGAAAAACCAGAACCAGTTGTCCTCAAGTTATTTTTGACTCATTGCGCCCCTGTGTGTGTTGGAGGCTTTTCAATGGCTGCTTTTCCAGAAGTAGATCGGCAGGCCTTTCTTTCAGGCCTCTGAGTGGATTCGAACCCCCACCTTTCAGTTAGCCGGGGAGCACACTAACTATCCGTTTACAGAAGCGCACTGCCACCCGGTCAGCTCCATTTCTCAGCGACCCCATGACATAATTTCCCACACTTATTTGGGTAACTTCCCCTTTTTCAGGAAAAAAAAAAATCACTCAGTGCCCCCGTGGCAATTGAAAACGTTTGTACTACAGCCCGTAACCCACGATGAAGCTTAGATAGCTGCTTTCGCAGATGCAGGCGCTGCAGGGGCAATGCCACTCACTTTGGAAAACATTGGTTTATAAGGGTTTAGAGCAGTGGTTCTCAACCTGTGGGTCAGGACCACTTTGAGGGTCGAATGACCTTTTCACAGGGGTTGCCCGATTCATAACAGTAGCAACGAAAGTAATTTTATGGTTGGGGGTCACCACAACATGAGGAACTGTACTAAAGGGTCGTGGGTGGAATTAGGAAGGTTGAGAACTACTGGTTTAGAGACTCTAGGGAACAGGCAGCCTTCTTTTTCCATTTATGGAGGGTGGAGCAAACCCAATCTCTTGTCACTTCACGCTTCTGGGCCTCCATAGCCCCATCAAATAGCACAGGAACGATCACTCCATGGGGCACAGCATATGAGTCAGAACCATCATGCTGGCAGCGGGATTGGTTTTTGGTTTGGTGTGTTCAGGGTGACTCTAAGGCTTGAATAATCTAGATCAGTGGTTCTCAACCTGTGGGTCGCTTTGGGGGTCGAACGACCCTTTCACAGGGGTTGCCTAAGACCATTGGAAAACACCTAAGTATTTCCCAAGATGTAATTACATATTGTTTTGTGATGAATTACTATGCTTTAATTATGTTCAATTGGTAACAATGAAAATACACCCTGCATGTCAGATATTTATATTACAATTCAAAGCCGTAGCAAAAGGACAGTGCTGAAGTAGCAAGGCACATCATCTTATGGTTGGGGGTCACCAGCACATGAGGAATGGTATTCAAGGGTGGCGGCACGCTCTGCTTGTGAGGTCATGCTTGCTACAGGGCAAGCGCCCTGGAGAGGCGCTGTTGATGCTACATAATCGGTTATCTGATTCCAGCCTACAGCAGACTGGAAGCTGCAGAGTAGAAGGGCCTGAGGGACTGCTACGGAAAGGCCTGCTGGCAGCAGCAAAGTGACAGGTCGCAGCCCGACTACAAGGGAGGAAAGCGAAAACCTGTAAAAAGCAGGAACCAAAACTCAAAGGCACAGCAGTCTTGGGCAGTTACTAAAAGACAAAGAGCCCTCTCAGGTCAGTAGCCTCTGAGAGTCTCCTCACCTTACAACCCCCCCCTGCCCCTCCCCCCAGCAACTCCTGTCCACTGCCCGGTGACTCCTGTCCACTGCCATAGTGTGAATGACTTCTCTCCGCCCCCGCAGAACGCAGGGGCTGGGGGGCATAGCTTGCCTTACTCATCAATGAGACCCTCTGGCCAAAGGCTCCCAGGTATGAAATCCCCCAGGTCAGGGCCAGTAGAAGAAGAGATGACACCAAGTTCCAGTGCAGTGGCAGAGCTGTGGTTTTGAGGGCTGCGGAAAGCAGGCTGGCCTCCTGCCTTACTGCCCAACCCCTGGAACCTACACTTCCCACAGCATCCGTGTAGACGTAGTGCCCTTGGGGACAGGCTCCCAGGTCCCGGAGCAGGGCTGAGAGAAAGACAATGCTGGGGCTGCTTCCTGCTGCCTCCAAACTGATGTCAAATCCGGCACCTGGAGTAGAAGCCAGATCTCATTTGTGTTTGTTTGTTTTTTAATCATTTTATTAGGGGCTCATACAACTCTTATCACAATCCATACACACATCAATTGTGCAAAGCGTATTTGTACATTCATTGCCCTCATCATTCTCAAAACATTTCCTCTCCACGTAAGCCCCCGGCATTAGGTCCTCATTTTTCCCCTCCCTCCCCACTCCCCCTTCCCTCATGAGCCCTTGATAATTTATAAATTACTATTTTGTCATTTCTTGCCCCTTGAGCTTCTCAGCTTGAGGTCGGAGCTCTGGCTAAGGAAAGTCGGCTAGGAGATTAAACACACAAAGAACTTTGCTTCAGGCCCAACACTAGGAGGGACCTGGACAGACTTTCCCCAGGATCCTCAGAGGAGGCAGTGGGAAAATGCTCTAAGAGGATTTATAGCCCTGTGAGCTCCTGGGCATGGAGCAAACTGAAGACCCAAAGGCTCAGTCCCAGCCTGGCTGGCTGGTAGCCCACCCCTTGGAGTTGACTGAGAGATGGAGTGGGCAGAACTCCCAAGCTCCCCATGTTCAGAGGGGGCACATGGCAGAGTGACAAAGGTCAGCTCTCAACACTGCCACTTACTCATTTTGAACCTCTGCTTGCCCCAGGTGTTCCATCATGCGTTTGGGCTGAGGAGATGGGGAAATGGTACCCGAGAACAGGGTTTCTCCAAGAATCCAGTCCCTTAGCAACAAACACATGAGCAAAGGAAGGAAGGGAAAAAAATGAAAAGAGATGGCTGGGATGGAGGCAGCCACTCTCAAAAGACTTCTTGGTCTTAGAGTAACAGGGGTCTCAATGTTGATAGCTGATAGAAATAGAACCTTAGTATTCCCAAGAGGGGAGCTGTGAAGTTACGAGTCTTGGAAACCCACAGGGCCAGTTGTGCCCTGTTCTGTAGGGCCACGATGTGTCCGCATCACCTTGATGGCAGGGAGTTTGATTTCTTTGTTTGGGGTTCTGAAGTCCTGAGTGGCCACCTTCAAACAGCATGAACGGTTTTGTAAAGTGTGTCTGCTTACCACCATTTTGCTTTTGGGTTTTTTGCCCAAATCCTTGTTGCAGAGGGTTCTATTTGCATCCACAGAAATCCAGTAACAGCCATCCTACAAAATTCCTCGGTGCCACTATCAGCTGTGGAGGTTGAGGACAAGCCCTCAGGTTTTAGTGTTTCCTGTGTGCCTGGGCCCAACAGAATCCGAGGGCCTCAGAGTTCTGACGGACGGAATTCTCACGCCTCCCGCACGGTGTGACATGGCGCAGTGGTGAAGCGCTCTGCTGCTGAGGGAAAGGTGGGCGGTGAGAACCCCGCGGCTGCTCCTAGGGCGTGAGATGCCACAGTCAGTCTGCTTCAGCCTGGGGAACCCGAATGGGCAGTTCTGCTCTGTCCGGCAGGGTCGCTGTGAGTCAGCATCCACTCGACGGCTAGTGGGCTTTTGGGTTTAATGATGTGGAACAGAGCTTGAATAATAAATATTTAACAGGCACACTCCCTTTTCTCTGTTAAAATAATCTTTGTTTCAGTGCTTTCACAAGGAAGACTGTGTTTTCCCCACCTCTGCTCTCATGTTACGGTAAGCCAGGTCTCAAGAGTAAGAGAAAATAAACACGGGCTACTCGGCTGCGGGCAGGAGGAGGCTGAGATTCCGTGCTGGACGGCCCAGGCCAGGGCTGCTGGGCTGCCTGCACTCAAGCCGCCAGCCAGCCAGGAGCCTAAGTTCAAGGCTTCCCAGTGGTTTCAGATGCCAACTACTAAATGCCCAAGAGCGTGGAGGTCTGAGTAGACAAGCGCAGCCGTGGCAAGACCACACTGGAAAAAGACTTGTCATCAAAGATGGGTCACTGGTACCACCACCACCACCACCCACTGCCATCGAATTGATTTAGAGTCATTCTTGACCCTGCAGGAAGGGAGCAGACAACCGCCGCTTTCTTCCATTGCCGACCAGCATGCAACCCACTGTGTCACCAGGGTCGCTGATAGAACTGACCTTGAGAGAAAGTCCGGCAGAGGTGTTGCCTTCTGATCATGGGCAACTGGGCCACGGTGTGTGGCTAGTATGATGTGACTGGTTCCACTAAGAAGATGCTGCCGGTCTGGCGGACCCTTGGTGTCCTTGGCGGTGTTGGGCTGTCCTCAGTGTAGAGATCACTTAGGTAGGCAGAGGCTTTATTTCTTGGAACTGAATTGCACTTGCTTATGAGCCTCCATTTAGAAACAATGGCGAGCGGAAACAGCTTAATCTTTTTTCCATTTCTACTCTTGGCCAAAAGGGGCGAAAAATTAATCGTTTTTCCATTTCTTCAAATGGTGGAAAAACCTGTAATCTTGCCCATTTTTAAGGTAATGGAGTCTCTTCCAATAGAAAGCATGGACTACCCATTGCTTACCTAGTCAATTCAGAATTTAAATACAGTTCATTCAGAGTTGCAATTCCCTGGGAGAGCTGTTGATTTTCCTCAAAGACTCTCTCTTCTTTTTTTCTTACCCTCGAGATGCTGCAAAGGGGGAGGTTTAGGAGCACCGGGAAGAGGGCTGTCTGGGAGTCTTGGTCTTTACTGGCGTCTACCTCGGAGGTAGACACACACACCCTGTGGGCCAGGCCTCAGCCCCTGGTGCCTGGCCTGTGTATCCTGCTCCAGGCCTCCCTGGGTCTAACTTTCCCCTCAACGCTTTCTTCCTCACCGCCTGCCAGGGCTTTAGGGGATCCGTGCATCCTCCCCAGCATTTGACGTCCAATTCCCTCTGCTTAGTCGTACCACGCTGGCCATTTCTACACTCCAGCCCCTCGCCGCCATATCGGTGCAGGGCACACTTTCTTCCACAGTTCTAAGTGGGGAGTGGGGCTAAATAGTCTGCCCCGGAGGAGAATCTAGGGAGTATTTCAACCTCCACCCTCTTCATTTCTCTTCAGTCCTCTCCTTCCCCCCTGCTTCTCCAGGAAGGCTTGTATCTCTTCTGTGTGTGGCAGGAAATGGCCCTTTCCTCTCCATAGCTGTAAGGAAATCTTGAAGCTCCGGTTCCTAGGAATCCAGGGTCTCGCTTGCTCTCTCTGGGCTCATGAGCACTTACCTGGCTTTGGCACAAAAGCCCAAACTTCTTGGCTTTCATGACTTTTCACATTTCGCAGGGGAAATGGCACTGTTTTGGAAGTCAAGCGTTAAACATTGACGGCTTTGTTCATGCCTGGGTTCTGCCCACCCCGACACACACACACACACACACACACACACACACACACACACACACAATTAAGGAAGCCTGTATCGCACATAGGCTGAGGCCCCTGGGCAGCGAGAAGGACCCGGCATCAAGAAGGCATCAGATCCCCTTTCAGAAGCTCCTCCTGCTGCGTTTGAAACTCAGGGGGCCTG
>NW_022103904.1:23855829-23866911 GCF_000313985.2 Echinops telfairi | reverse complement strand
GTGGTGACGCTAGGTGGCTTAGAGGAGGACAAATTAGTGAGGTCACTGTGACCTCTCTAAGACATTGCTGCCTCCTCTTCAAAAAGAGGGTGTGTGGGCAATCCCCGAGTTCCCCCTTTGAGTCAATATTTTCTGTCCAAGGAAATGCTTGGCATCTGATCGCCTACTTCTCTGTGAAACAATCCAAAAACTGGTGATGGAAGAGATGCTAACTGAATACTGATCATTTCTAGAGATCACCTTTCAAACCGCTGGACATTAATACAATTACTTCGACTCAGGGCTCACGCTGGCATGTGCAAAGGAGAGTGGAAAGGTCTGTTACGGTAAACACTCGAATGCTTTGAAGTTCCTGAAGGTTGGTCTTTTCCAATTCAAGATAAGGGACTGAGCCCAAGTTTCCATCACTCTGACAAAAGGAGCATACCACCTTGGGGGAGGCAGCAGCCATCTGTCAAAGAAGAAGACTCCAAGGAGATTCTAGAGTGCAGGTGGGGCCAAGAGTACAGAGTTGTTCTACCTGGAAGTGCCCACCTGGAAAGGAGCTGCCTACCTGGAGCGAAAGAAGAGTCCCCACCCTCCACCTTCCCCTCACCCGCCAGCTGAAGCATGAACATTTCTCAGTTTGGGTAAAAGAAGGGAGAGGGGGCTGTGTCGCACCATAGCTGTACATTGAAGGGGGTTGGGGGAGACAGTTGTTGATGAATTGATTCTGACTTATGGAGGGACTGCATAGGTGTCAGAGTAGAACTGGGTTCTGTAGGATTTCCTCCTCCTTTGTTTTAGAAATGTTTTTTTATTGATTTAGGTGAAGGTTTACAGAGTGGATCCTGAGTTTTACATTCAACAATTGGGACACGTTTTATTCCGGCTCCTCCATTTCAGTCCCCTCCTCGCCCCTCCCGCTTCCTCTTAGGGTTCCTCCTGCCTGTTCCTCCCAGGTTCCTAACCCTCTGCCCGAGTTTTTACATTATTTTCAGAAAAATGTTAATAGACTTATTGAGCTATCATTGACAGATCACACCACTCAGTTCAATGCTGTTAAGAAGGGTTGTGCATTCATCACCACCATCAACGTGGGAGCTTTTTCTTCCTCCTTGTACCCATTAATGTTGACTCTCCACTTCTGGTACCCTCCCCTTCCATGCCCCCGGGCAATCATGAATCCAGCTACTCTCATAACTCCACCCATCTAGGCTTCCTTGGCATCTCTATTGTTCTTACCCCATTCATTATTCTAACACAGGGTGAAGTACAGGGAGGGTAATTCAGCTTCAGAGCTGAAGGGTAACTAAGGGCCATAGTTTTGGGGTTCTACCTAGTGGCATGGTGGTTACTTGTTGGGTTGCTAACTGCAAGGTCAGCAGTTTGAAAGGACCAGTCTCTCTGAGGGAGAAAGGCAGGGCTTTCTACTCTACCATAAATAGTTACAGTCTCAGAAACTCACAGAGGCAGTTCCACCTTGTCCTATAGGGTCACTATGAGTTGGCAGCTTCAAATCAATGGTATTTAGTTTGGTTTTGGGAGGGCAGTTATCAGTCTCTATCGGCCAATAAGCCTAGTCTCTTTTATAACTTGGGTGCTGTTCCACATTTGGTCCCACTCTCTGCAGGATTTTCTAATGTGATCCTTTTGCACCACCTAGTTATTCTTGCCTAAGGGTTGTGGACACTGATGTTTGCTTGGTCCATTAGGCCATTGAACTAATGTTTCCTTTACTGTGCTGGGTTACTACGATCAGGTCCTTGGAAGAAAGGTCTGGTAATCGACTTCCCCAAAATCAGCCACTGAAAACACTTTTGAGCATCGTTCTCCTGGGACATACTCGGGATTGCCATGAGTTAATGGAACCGCAACTGGGCATTGGGAAGACCTGGGAAATTTAAGCAGTACTGATGCCCAGGCCTGCAACCAGAGATTTCTGAGTTAATGGCCTGGGCCGTGGGAATTGTAATATGTACCAGGAGGCAATGAGGAGCCATCTCAGTGCAGCCACCTATCTGGGAGGTTCACTCCTGGGGTGAGATGATGCATAGTGCTGACTCCACTTGGCCATAGGCAAATACTTAACCATGAGGAGTGGGGGCAGCATTAAGGAGGACTGCTCTCTAAGAGAATGGACGCCACTCAGTGACTTCAAAGCTATGAACTAAAAGCAGGACAATTCTGACTCATAACGACCCTACGGCAGGGTTGAACCGCCCCTGGGGCTCTCTGAGACGGTAAATCTCTATGGGAGTAGAAAGCCCCCTCTTTCTTCTGTGGATCACCTGGTGCATTCCACTTGCTGACTTTATGGTTCGCAGCTCAGCGCATAACCATCACACTATCAGGGCTAAACGTTTCTCTGCCCCAACCCCTCTCTCCCTCTCCCTACATTGTTGCCCGCCTTTCCCAAGACAAGGGGCTTCTCATTTAGCCAACCACAGAAATGCCAACATTTAACATTTCCTTGTAATCAGACCTAAAAGATGGAGTGAGGAAAGACCATAATTCTCAATCGAGATATGACGGATTCCCCATTGAAGTCTGTTGTTAGGTACTGTTCAGGTGAGCCCAACTCCCAGGGGCCCAATGTGTCCAGAGTAAGCCTACTCCCCGTAAGGTCTTCAAGGCTGTGAACTTCAGGAAGCAGACCGGCAGGCCTGTCTCCCCAGGGACCTCTGGATGGGTGTAAGCAGTCAACCTTTTGGTCACTCAGTGAGCGCTCAACCACTTGCACCATCCAACACTCCTCATTGGAGTGTAGAGGGAGGAAGAGTAGTTCCTGATGATGGAACCAGGAAATACAAATGGAAAGCATAAAGTAGCATGGCAGAAGTATGATAGAAAATATCAGATCTCCCCATGACATGAAAAGAATCAACCCTCTTCTGAAAGGACAGAAATGGTCCAGCCCTCGGGGTTTTGTTTAAGATACTATCGTCTCCTTCTTTTCTAACTCTCACTCTGTCAGTGTTGGGCTGTGTGGGGTCTGCTCTAGTTAGATGCCCCTGGATCAGTTCCGACTCATGTTGCTGTTGTTAGGTGCCATCACGTCACTTCCCACCCACAGCGAACCGACACACACAGAGTGAAACACTGCCCAGTCCTGTGCCAGCCTCACCACTGTTCCTGTGCCTGAGCCCATTGTTGCAGCCACTGTCAATCCATCTCTTTGAGGACCTGCGTCCCTTCCACTGCCCCTCTACTTTCCCAAATGTGAGGTTCTTCTTCAGGGACTGTTCTCCCCTGACAACACGTCCAAAGGATGTAGGATGAAGTCTTGCCATCCTTGCCTCTAAGGAGCCCTCTGTTCATCCTTCTTCCAAGACAGGTTGGTGTGTTCTTTTAGCAGTCCACGGTGCTCTCAGTATTCTTCTCCAGCACAATTCAAACTCATCGATTCCTCTTTGGTCTTCCTTACTCAATGTCCAACTTTCACATAGGAGACAGCACATGAGACAGCAAATGAGGCAGCACACATTAGTACTGAAAGTAACATCCTTGCTGCACAAGACCACTTCCAAGAGGTCTTGTGCAGCAAAATTTTATTTGAAGGTGATATCAGTGGTATTGTTCTATGATTTGCAAATTCTATTAAGTCACCTCTATTTGGAATGGGTACAAAGAGGGATCTTTTTCAGTCAGCTCCTGGCACAGACAAGTGAGTGTTTCCAGCGCTTCATCAGCCTGTTGAAACATTTTATTTGGTATTGCAGCAATTCCTGGACCCTTAGGTTTGGCTAGTGCGTTCAGTGCAGCTTGGACTTCTTCCTTCAGCACCATTGGTTCTTAATCAGACACGAACTCTGGAAATGATTGGCTGTCAACTCGCTCTTTCTGGGCAGTGACTCTATGTTCTCTTTATTTTCTTTTGCTGCTTCCTGAATCGTTCAATATTTTGCTCATAGAATCTTTCAACAGTTCAACTCAAAGCTTGAATTTTTTCCTATAGTTCTTTCAGTTAAGATAAGCTGAAGGGAAAAAAAGACATGCTGAGCATGTTCTTTCTTTCTGGTTTTCTGACTCTAGGCTTGTACACGTTTCATGATAATATTTTACTCAAATTTCTTGAGCTGCATTTTGCAATATTCTGTTTCGCTCTTTGACTTCTTCATTTCTTCCATTTGCCTTAGCTACTCTATGATCAAGAACAAGTTTAAGTCTCTCCTGGCAGCCACTTTGATCTTTTCTTTCTTTCCTGTCTTTTTCATGACCATTTGTTTTCCTCATGTATGATGTTCTTGATGTCATCCCACAGCTTATCAAATTTCTTGTCATTCGTGTTCTTCAATAGTTCAACTCTGTTCTTGAGATGTTCCCAAAATTCAGGTGGGAAAGACTAAAGGTTCTATTTTGGCTCTCTTGCACTTGTCTAAATTTTCTGCAGCTTTATCCTGAACTTACAAATGAGCAATTGATGATCTGTTTCATAGTCTGCCCCTGGTCTAGTTTTAGCTGCTGCTATTGAACTTCTCCATGGTCTCTTCCTGTCAAACCCCAAACGAAATGCACTGTCATGAGTTGATCTTGATTCATAGCAACCCTAAAGGGCAGGGTAAACCTGCCTTGGTAGGTTTCTGAGACGATAAATCTTTATGGGAGTAGAAAATCTCGTCTCTCCTTTGGAGCAGCTGGTGATTTCAAACTGCTGTCGACCCAGCTTGGGATCCACTGTGCCACCAGTGCTCCCAGCATGGCGTCGAAAGGAGAAGGAAGGAAAAAGGACACAAGAGAGGAAAGACCTTAAAGGTCACAAACTAAGAGACTGGTTAGAGAGATTACATAGAGTTGACAATTGGTAGTAATTAAAAGTACCTGGAAAGATGCTCCCACGCATGTGATGGAAAGATTCTGTTATGGAAACAGCTATATATAAATATATACATTTTGGCACAGACGGTCCATATTTCATTATTAATCTATTTGTGTATGCGTTTACATGGAGCTGAGGGCCGGGAGTTGGTATGTGGGCAGGATGCAGAACTGGCTGGAGAAACCAGGAGAGGAATGAGCACAGGTTGCCACCTAACTAATGCCAGGGCTATTGTACTCAAGTTCTTGTACTGAAGTTGTCAGATGTTTTAAAATATTTTTTAATTTAAATGGATGATGGTCATTACAAAAAAAGAGAGAAGAAAACATAACATTGAGCCAAGTCAGTCATGGCTGTTTTTATAGGGAGATCTCCTAGGCCTTCCTTCTCAAGTTCCCGATCCATATGCGATACCCCATCTCCTCTTTGATCTCCCAGTGTCCCACTTGTCTTTGTCCAATCCCCAGATACGGACATGGTAAGCTCCCAATAGTAGGATTGGGTCTTATGATTCTTCAGGACCTCCCCGGTGAGTCCAGGTAGAACTGCACAGCTGCTTCAGGGGGAGGGGCTGGCCCCAATTGTCTGGCAGGGCGAACTGATGAAAGGTCTCTGAGCCCAGGAGTCAGCAGAGGGACATCTGGCTGAGACAGTTGAGGAGAGCCCAGAGCTGAGCAACTGGGTGGAGCCCAGCATGTAGTGGGAAGGCAGGCAGAGACCTGCTGTTAATAGCCTGTCCCAAGTCTTCACGCTTGTGTATAATTTATCGTGTTAACCTGTACTTCTTTTGTCTTCGTGTGGTGTGAACAGGTTCTAACATTCTCATGGACCAACCCTGCTGTCGCGGTCTCTATGACTTTGAGCCCGAAAACCAAGGAGAACTAGGATTTCAAGAAGGGGACCTCATTACACTGACCAATCAGATAGATGAGAATTGGTATGAAGGAATGCTGCACGGGGAGTCTGGGTTCTTCCCCATTAATTATGTTGAAGTGCTTGTGCCTTTACCTCAGTAAATGCGTAACTTTGGGCCTAATTTCATAACGGAAATGAACTCACCCTAATGCTCTCGCTGTGGTGTTCTGTGACATCCTTGCTCTCTGACCAATGTGACCACTTTTCTATGCGTGTTGTTGTGCTTTTTAAAATGTATTTTGTATCCCTTTAATTTGTATAAATGACTTTCTTGTCTTAGCTGTACCAAAAATAGTTTTCTTTTTCGCTTATTGTTTTAAAAGTCATTGGTTAAATGTATGTACTTATTCTCACTAGAAACAAATGGCACCCATTGGCGTTCTGTCAATGATTTGCCCCTCCTCCTCAGCGGGCGTGGTTTGAAAAGGCAACATTTGACTAAGAAATGCGAAATATCTTGTTTCCAGCATCCCTGTTTTCCTCCACCTTTTCCCATTCAGTGTGTTTTACTTTACCTATAAATAGCCCAATAAATATGACACACTTCATTGCCAAACGGTGTTGTTGGTTATTCTTAAGGCTAAATTTCTTTCTTATAACACTTTTTTGAAAAATTATAAATTAGGTGGGGGTTTGTATTTCAGATCATTGAATTTGATAAAATGGTTTATCAGCAGTTTAAACTACTACTGATCAAAAACCCTAATAGTGGACCTTCACCTCCTCTGATTTCCCTTCTCCCTCTTGTGGACTTCGAATTTTCCTTTCACCCAAGCTTAGACCCATCAGTCATCTAGCCCTTTGTTTTATCTTCCATCCCTTGCCCCGCCCTCCTTGCAAATCCCCAAAGTAAGCAAGTCCCTTTGGTATGAAAATCTTTCTCTTCTCCCCCTCCTCCCCTATAATAGTTTTCCTATAATATTTCCCCTTTTGTGATTGACTCATTTCACTCAGCATAATGTTCTCTAGGTCCATCAGGCTGCGAGGTGGTAGATTTTTAAGCACAGTCTTACAGCTGCACACTCCTCCTGTGCCCCATGACTGACCAGAGAGTCACAGCACAGATGCCTACCTGTTGGCTGCTGAGCAGGCTTGAGGGGGCTATTTCTTCTGAACCAAACACTTTCCAGTGAGGGCATGGAAAACCCTTCCATGCTTGTTCAAGTTTATGTTTTTCAAGGGCCTGACTCAGCTGCTTCTGCTGCCAAATTGTTGGTAGGTTTTGAAAGCAAGCCCTGCTATGGATGCTTAGGAAACTGCACGGTCAGGAGGTTGGTTGAGTGCCCAAGAAGGTGATCCCTTAGACTTGGCTGCCCAGCACCTCGTCTTGCCTACTTGCATGCACTTTTCAGATACTTCGGGCCATGGAAGCAGCAGCGCCCCGTTGGGGGGGCGCGGGGGTGGTGGTGGTGGTGAGTGGGAAGATAGTCATTTCCCCTTACAAACACATTGAATGACTTGCCCAAGATCACCGAACCAAGAGGTGGCAGAGTGGGAGCTTGAACCCAGATTGTTCACTGGACCCCCCTGCCTTTACCTCAGTCTTTACCCAGGTCACTTGGACACGTGTTGCTGTTCACCAACGTTGTTGCAGCAAATGCTCAGAGTCCAGGTTGGTTTGGTCAGGTCCCTCTACACCCAGTGTCTCAGGCTCCTGAGTGTCCGGTACATCGGTAGATTCATAACAACATACCTAGGCATACTCTTTCTCCCTTGCTTTCCCAGCAGCCACCAATGCATTTTATTGGGGGCTCTTACAGCTCTTACAACAATCCATACATCAACTGTATAAAGCACATTTGGACATATGTTGCCATCACATATCCCTGGTCTTTTGAGTTACTTCTCATTTGGTTCTTAATTAGACATTCTCAAATGTCAAGAGCTCCCATGTTGGTTCAAGAATTTTGAGAATGAAGCAGAAGGGTGTTCAGGGATTAAGGTAAGACATAAGAGAGGCTTCTAGGGGCTCAAGAAATGTGGCTTAGTTTCTCAGACATTAGTGTGGGGGGCACTTAGGTCTTTGTCTTTGGTAGCTTCCTTTATTTTTGATTAAGGCCCAGTTGGAAATATCTTCCGTGGTCAGCCACCCTGGCATTGCATGGGACCACCACTGGAGGCAGTCAGAATCCAAGCAAAGAGGAGGGCAAAGGGCAAGAGATGGAGGTTCCCAGTGACTCTTATTAAAAGGCTACACTCCCATGGAGGCATCACCAGGCTACTATCTGATTGATAGATTAGATTCCACGCCTTCCTCCACACAGGTACATCAGTACATATTGACATAAAATCTAACAACCATAGCATTTTGGGGAAGGAGGTTAGCTTGTGGAGTGAGCTGCCTTTTGGCACTGTTGTTAGAACAGAATGAGGGGATAGTGTATGGCTTTGAGTCAGGAAAGATGTGTATCAAGCTTGCATCCTTTCACCATAGTTATTCGATCTATATATTAAGCAAATAGTTTGAGAAGCTGGAGTTTATGAAGAAGGACATGGCATCAGGATTGGAGGAAGGCCCATTAGCAACCTACAATATGCAGAAGGATTGCTTGCTGAAAGCGGAAAGAACTTGAAGCACAGGTAGAGATCAACTACTGCCTTTAGTATGACTTGCACCTCAACCTAAAGAGTACAAAAAGTTTCAAAACTGGATCAATTGGCAAGATCGTGATGAAAATATTGAGGAAGTCGAGGACTTCATTTTGCGTGGATCCATAGCCAGTACCCATGGATTTAGTAGTTGGTAAATTAAATAGGGAAGGCCGAAAATGAGCTGAGGCCTTTGAGTTATCACGGTGGCAAAGACTATTGTCTGCTGGAAAAACAAACAAACAAACAAACAAACAAACAAACCTGTCTCTGAAGAAGGACAGCAAGAATGCTCCTTAAAAGCCAGGGCAGTAAGCCTAGCTCAGATACTTAGGGCATGTTTTCAGGAGGGACTAGGTCTTGGAGAAGAACACCATGCTTGGTAAAGCAAAGTAAAGGGTTAGTGAACAAGAAGAAGTCCCTCAACCAGAGGGGTTGAGACCATGACCACCACAAAGGGTTCAGACATAGGAAGGATTGTTGGGATGAATAGATAGAGTCAGATGTAGTGCCAGACAATGATCCTGTCAGGTCAGAAGGCACTCAAACTATGACTGAGGAAAAGCTTCCCTCTCAAAGTAGAATCGACCATAATGACATTGGTGAAGTAAAGCCTTCAAGACCTTCATAGCTGATGGGGCACGACTCAAAAAGAAGAAATAGCTGTAAAGACCTATTAATAATCTGCAGTCATGAATCTAGGAAAATCGGGAGTGGTCAAAAATGGAACAGAACACAAAGATCAATAACCTAGCCCTTAGTGAGCTGAAATGGACTGTTATTAGCCATTTTGAATCAGACAATCATATGGTTAACTATGCTGGGAATGACAAAAGTTAAGAGAAACATTCTCACATTCACTGTGAAAAGTGACATGCCAAGTATCTATCTGGAAGATTCTATGAGCAAAATATTGAATGATGCAGGAAGCATCAAAAGAAGAGGAAAGACCACAGAATCATTGTACCAAAAAGAACTCCTCAGCAGCCAGCCATTTAAAGTAGCACACAATCAAGAATTGATGCTCTGTCTTTTGATAGCCGGACACCATCAGCTTTCTTCACCACATTTGATTATGCACCCATTTGTCTTCAGTGATCATATCGGGAAGGTGAGCACACAATGATATGTTTTTTTTCTTCTTTGATGCCTGAAACCTGATCCCTTTGACACCTCATGATCACACAGGCTGGTGTGGGTGCATATGTAAATATACTTATTTATGACGATGGGGAAATAGATCTATGTGTATATATTTATAGGTTTAGTATTAAGGGAGCAGATGGACATTGGGCCTCCACTCAAGTACTCCTTCAATGCAAGAACACTTTGTTCTATTAAACTGGCATTCCATGATGCTCACCTTCGCGACACGATAACTGAAGACAAAAGGGTACATAAGCAAATGTGGTGAAGAAAGCTGATGGTGCCTGGTTATCAAAAGATATAGTGTCTGGGGTCTTAAAGGCTTGAAGGTAAACAAGCGGCCATCTAGCTCAGAAGCAACAAAGTCCAGATGGAAGAAGCACACCAGCCTGCGTGATCATGAGGTGTCGAAGGGATCAGGTATCAGGCATCAAGGGAAAAAAAGTCATACCATTGTGAATGATGGGGAGTGCAGGTTGGGGACCCAAAGTCCATCTGTGGGCAACTGGGCATCCCCTTACAGAAGAGTCGCGGGGAGGAGATGAGCCAGTACGGGTGCAGCATAGCAATGATGAAAAATACAACTTTCCTCTAGTTCTTAAATGCTTACTACCCACCCCACTATCATGATCCCAATTCTACCTTACAGACCAGGCTAGACCAGAGATGTACACTGGAAACACAGGGAATCCAGGACTGATAAACCCCTCAGGACGAGTGGCGATACTGGAGGGTGGAGTGAAGGTTGGGTAGAAAGGGGGAACCTATTATAAGGATCTACATATAACCTCCTCTCTAGGGGAAAGACAACATAAAAGTGGGTGAAGGGAGATGTCGGGCAGTGTAAGATATGACAAAATAATGATAATTTATAAATTATCAAGGATTCATGAGGGAGGGGGAAGCGGGGAGGGAGGGGGAAAATGAGCTGATACCAAGGGCTCAAGTAGAAAAATGTTTTGAGAATGATGATGGCAACAAATGTGCAAATGTGCTTGACACAATGGATGTATTTATGGATTGTGAGAAGCGTTGTATGAGCCCCCAATAAAATAACAAAAGAAAATACCTTGGCAAAAAGAACCGATGGTGCTGAAGGAAGTAGTCCAAGCTGCACTGAAGGAATTAACCAAAAATAAGACTCCAGGAATTGACAGAATGCCAGGTGAAATGTTTCAACAAGCTGATGAAGCACTGGAAGCACTCATTCATTCATGCCACAAATTTGAAGACAGCTACTTGGCCAGCTGACTGGACCAGATCCATACTCGTACTCATTCTAAATAAAGATGCCCCAACAGAATTAGCAAATTAAAGCACAATATCAATATCACATGCAAGTAAAATCTTGCTGAAAATCATTCAACAATATTTGCTGCAGTACATTGACAGGGAGCTGCCAGAGATTCAAGCAGGATTCAGAAGAGGACATGGAAAAAGGGTGTCATTGCTGATGCCAGATGGATCTCGGCTGAAACCAGAGAATACTAGAAAGATGTTTTGTATTAACTATGCAAAAAATCGTATCATTGTGTGCTCACCTTCATGATACGATTGCTGAAGACAAATGGGTGCATAAACAAATGTGGCAAAGAAAGCTGATAGTGCCCGGCTATCAAAAGGTATAGCATCTG
>NW_022103904.1:23842081-23855164 GCF_000313985.2 Echinops telfairi | reverse complement strand
CAATTGATGTCTGTATGGATTGTGATAAGAGTTGTATGAGCCCCTAATAAAATGATTTTTAAAAAAACCTAGAGCTAGTCCTGAGGAGAATGGAAATCTTCTTCAGGTATAGGTCCATTGTGCTCACGTGGAACCTACATATGGACTAAGAGGCAGTTGTGTGAATAGAATAAGGGAGTATGGCATGGCTTAAAAATAGGAAAGGTGTACATCAGGGTTGTGTCCTCTCACCATTCTTTGTCAATCTGTAGGCTGAGGAAATCACCAGAGAAACTGTGGAGAATTATGAAGACTTTGGTATCAGGATTGTTTATTTAACAACCTAGGCTATTTAACAACAGATGACACAACCTTGCTTGCTCAAAATGAGGAGGACTTGAAGCACTTGCTGATGATGATCAAGGATTGCAGCCTTCAGTATGTCTTATGACTTAATGTAGAGGAAATAGAAACCCTCACCATTGGACCAATAGGTAACATGTTAAACGGAGAAAAGTTGCAGTTTCCAAGGATGCCCTCCCTCTTGCTTGCATCCACAATCAATCCTCGTGGAGGCAGCAGTCACGATGGGGAAGTATTGGGTAAATCTGCACAAAACCTCTTGAAGAAAAAAACCCTCTTGAAAGTGTTCCTTTGATGGCCATGGTGCACCTGACCCACGCCATGGTATTTTCAACCGCCTCATGCGCCTGTGAAAGTTGGATTTTGAATAAAGAAGACGGAAGAACAATCCATGTATTTGAATTGTGGCGCTGGCGCGGCATTTTGATGGTACTGTGGACTGCCAAAAGAACAAACAAATCTCTCTTGGAACAGGTGTGGCCAGAATGTGCCTTAGAAGCAAGGATGGCGAGCCTTGATCTCACAGACCTTGAACATGTGATCAGGAGAGACTCGTCTCTGGAAAAGGACATCTTGATAGGTAAAGGGAAGGGCAGCGGAAAAAGGGAAGGCTCTCGAGATGGGTCAAGCAGTCATTGCAACAATGGTCTCAAAGATAAGAATTATGATGGTGGCACGGGACCTGCCAGGGCTTCTTTCTGCAGGCCATCGTGTTGCTATGAGCTGGAACCAACCGGACACAGCAAGTCTCCCGTGATGATACCTAACACAATGTGATCGACTCCAAGCAGTTGTGAGATCAGTGGAGTGCCCCTCCCTTACTCAGGCCAAAGTCCTGATGCAATTGAAGGAGGTTTCCTGGGCTACGCCTATTGCCAATAGCAGCAGATACTGTGGAAAATCTTGCGTGCGCTTTGCTGGGTCTGGATCCGACACGTGGCTCATCAAACTCTGGTTCTTCAGACTTGAGCCAGCAGCCTGCCCTCTTGCCGACATCCCCTGGGAGTCTTTGGGGGCTTGCCGTCGGAGTTGCTGACTGCTGACCTTGGATTCGTTCACCTCTGCCTGTGGTCTTCCTGACAATGTTGGGTTCATTAGCCCCGACAACTCTGGGAGTCACGAGACGTCAGCGGCCTATCATCTGACCCGCGTTCTTGTTACCTGCCTAGCCTTGGAGCTAACCGCTTTTACCACGGTGTTAGTCATTTCTTGTGACAGACATTTCTTTCTAGTTGTACATATGTAAGTGTCACGGGTTTTGCTTCTCTAGGGAATACAGCCAAACACAGCTGTTTATCTCCAAGGGGGGGTCTGCTTCCTTCCTGGAAGGCTCGGAGGAGGACACTCCCAGTGCACGGCTCTCCTCCCTCAGCACAAGGGCCCCTGTTGTCAGGGCCATGGTCATTGTTGTATCTCACCAACCCTCTGATGTGGATGATCAACGTATATGGATGGCTCTCTTCCTCAGTTTCCAGCAGTTAATGTAGAATTCTCTACATCATATCCAGTTGGATATGATCCAGAAAGGAGTAGTTTGAGTTACACATTTTCGATCAAGTCATTTTCTTGGATCAGAAGTGACTACCTGACCTGTTGTGTCAATATCTGTTTTAAAATGTTGTTTTCCATTTTCCTTAGTTAAGCGCTGCGGAACACGGAAACTTTGTCCTCCATTTTCCTCACTCCATATATGATCTTAGGGATGTTTTTCTCAAAAGGTCTTTTTGTTTCTTTCATCGTCTTTAAAAGCAACCATCAAAATATACTCCTCTGGTACATTGTGATGAAATTACATTTAGCAATTTCATGGGAACTGCTGAGGAAGTCCCACTCTTGCTTTGATGGTAAACCAGAGAACCCGGCTAAAATTGCATGTCAACATTGCCGCGGTGGACTCCTGGGTGTATCTTTCAAGCCGAAGTTCACCCTGGGAGAAAGAGCAGGGTTGGGCAATCTTGCTTCAAGTCAGAGCCACTGGCCCATATGAGCAAACAGTGAGGAACCAGGCAGAACCTGAGAGAGTCTCACAGTGACTGTTGCTTGGTTTGTTTTTTGAGAACAGTAACATGAGGTGTTTTGGGGGGATGGGGGGGTGGGGATGCAAGGATGGTATTTTATGATTGAATTGTATTTCCCCAAAAGAGGTATTTAATTCCTGACCCTTTACCAGGGGACATGATCTTATTCAGAATAGTTTTATTGTGTTGGTAGGGTCATATGAGTTTAGGGTTGATCCTATATCCAATCACCTCTGAGTTACAGAAAGACCAGAACAGACAGAGACACATAAGATGGGGAGAGAGATGGCGTGCAAGGACCCATCTCGAAGCAAAACAAATGCCAAACATCATTGGAAGACACCAGAAACTAGGCACGTGGCTCACCGAAGGAACAGGCATACCATGACCTGGATTTGGTGATTAGCCTTTAGACTAAGAAAATAAATCTCGGTACAGTCACTCGTTTGGTGTTCTGTTATAACAGCAAGCCCTACAGCGGTGGGAGGAAGGGATTATACACATATTTTGTGCACATTACTCATTACACAGACAACATGCATAAATAATACATAAATAAATAATTCACCCAGATCATCAGCTTCCAGCACTGCAAGTATCAACCGTAGGTTGATGATTTGTTAAGTATCCAGCCCCGTTTGTCTTCTTGATCTCTAGACCCAGAGGCATTTCCAACCCCAAATATCTCCTCATGGCCACCCTCCCAGCTAAACACACTCCTTCTCCACCTGGTCCCTGTATCAGTGAATGTTGCTGCCACCCCTCACGGCTCATGTCAGAAGTCAGGCTGTTGGCCCTCACTCATCTTTCCCTTGCACCCCCACTCTATAAATTAGCTCCCAAGGCTTGTCAATTCTACCTACTGAATAACTCTTAAACCTATCCATTTTCTTCTGTTCCCACTACCACTTACGCCAGCTTAGGACATCATGACGTATGGCTCGGATTAGTAGGATACAGCCAGAGTGATCGTTCCTCGGAGTCAATCTTATCATAGCATCGCTCTGCCAAATGTTATATTAAGCTCCCTATTGCCCTGAAGATGAAATTCAAAAGCATGTTTCACAGTATATGTAGCATTCATGACCTGGCCCTGCCCATCTGTGTGGACCTACCTTTTGCAGATTCCGTTTTTATTTTGTACTGAATAGGCTTATACTGCAGCAACAGATCCAAATCTGCAGAGGCTTAACAGATGAAGGTAAATTTATTAAATAATGGATACATCTGTGTGTGTGTGTGTGTGTACGTGTGTTTCATTTCTCTTGGGCACAAATCCAGGAGCGGTGTTGCCCTGGTGTACAGTGGTTGAGTGCTCGGCTGCAAACTGTAAGTCAGGTAGTTCAAACTCACCAGTCAACCTGCAAGAGAAAGATGTGGCTGCCTGCTTCCACCAGGATTTAAAGCCCTGAAAATCCTGTGGCGGCAGTTCTATTCTGTCTTATGGCATCACCAGGAGTCAGGATTGCCTCTCTGTCAGAGGATTTTGCTTTTGTTTCATGGTAACTCTTTCTTTCATTGTTGGGGTGTGTGGTGGCGTCTCACTGGGGTTTCCACCTGCACCCCCTCACCCCTGCACGGCTTGTTCATATACATGGTGGCATAAGTTAGGCGACTCTCCGAGGCATGTGACCTTCATGGGGCGATCCAATGATTTGGGGTCATTTGACCATGGGTTTCTGCCATGGCAGCACACAGCCTCCATGGTAACTGTCCACAGAGAGGAGGGAGGCTGAAGGAGCCACCGGGGCTCTTTGTGGCTTCAACCAGGAAGTGCTGTGGACCATCTCTTCCATTCTAATTTCTTTGGCCAGAATGAGCCACATGACTCTGACCAACTGCAAGAAGGCTGGAGGGTGGAGGGACCCCAGGAAGAAGACACATTAAAAGACATGTGTTGAATTCAGAGCATTGTTCTCTGAAGGAGACACATTAAAAGACATTTGTTGAATTCAGAGCGTTGTTCTCTGCCACGCCTAACACTGAGAAAAACACATGGTTCGTGAATGGAAACTTTCACCTTGGGCTCCCACACCCTTTTTCTCTTTGTCAGGAACACTTCAAGTCTGAGCCTCCTCCTCAACAAGCTCTCCCCAGAACTATATTTGTAGAGAGGAATGCTCAGAAATGCCAGGCTACAAGGTTTCTCTCCAAGTTTTGAAAGTTGGAGCAGAATTCCCAAACCTAGGTTTTCATTGTCATTCATGGAATGCAAGATAAATTATGTCCCTCTGCAATCATTTGCAGACTAAAATTAAAATGTTAGTTCATACAGATTTTGATATACGATTATGTAATAAAGTACGCATTGTTTCAGAGGCTTACACTGGGTAACAGTGTCCCTAGATCCAGATCTAAAGTTCACCCAACCCATTTCATAGTGGACACTGCTCGGAAACTCCCATGAGAGACAAAGACGATGGACCAGCCACAGACCACTGCTGAACTCCTCACTGGGAGGTGCAAATGGTTCCCATGCTTGGCTGCTAACCGAAGGTTGGAGGTCTGCGTCTCCTCCAAGGAGGTTCTACTGTAACACACATTGGGTCACCATAACTGATAGTTAACTTGATGACAACCAGCTAAGACATAGACCTTGAATTACTTCTGTGTTGCTGTGTAACATGGGATCACAAACTTAGTGGCTTAAAGCAGTGCACGTTTATTATCTCGGGGTCTGTGGGCCAGCAATCCAGGCACACTCTTAGCTGGTTCCTCTGCTTCGGGGTTTCTTACAGGTTGCAATCAAGATGTGAGGGCTGAGTTCTCAACAGAGACTGGACTGGGGAAGAACCTGCTTTCCGGCTTCCGAGTTGATTGGAAGGACTCAGCTTCTTTCTGGCTATTGGCTCTCCTCTCTTGGCTACAGGACCTCTCCATACGGTGGCTTCCTTCATCAGAACCAGCAAGGAGAGTGTCGGTAGAGAGAGTTTTGTAATAGAGAAACCTACAAAACAGGAGTCACAATCTTATGTAGCACAACACAGTCCATGATGTCCCATTACCTTTGCCTACTCTGTTGGGTAGAAGCAACTCCGAGGTTCTGTCCACACTCAAGGAAAGGGTGTGGTCAACAGGAGGCTGTGATCTTTGGGGGGCTGTGCTAGGGTCTGGCTAACACAGATACCCTACAAAGCTGAAGGTGCGTGCATATGTGTGCATAGATATGAACCTGACGGAAGTGCTTAGATAGAATTTCCCCTAGATCTCTCATCCATCAATATTATTTTAAAACACACATTTGGAGAAGTAGGTTTTTTTCCCTGGGGGAGGGGGACACACCAAAGGAGAGTATTTTATTTTATTTTAATGTTGCTTTTCTACAACAAGATCTTGTGTTTCTATTTAAACATTAGTCCTCAACCAAAATACTACTGCCATTGAGAAATCTCTAACACCCTCCAGGATAGTTGCCTCCCCCCTCTCTGCCCCCTCCTCCAACCTACAAAGCAGGGGCTCTAGCTTGTCACATCGCTACATTTCTCGGCCCCAGGGCAATGCCTGACACAAAGGAGATTGCCAGTACCTCCTGCACCATTTATTTTTCGGTCCCGAAGATGGTGAGGTTTGAAGGAAACTGCTACCTCACGTTCATAGATCTTTTTTGGCCGGAGTCTGGTTAAAGAAGGGATAAAAATGCTTAATTGGCCATCAGAACCCTCCCAAAGTTAAGTGTGTTTAGCCAAACTTAATCCATAGAAATGTTTTTATTGAACTTATATTTGAAAAAACGACTTTTCAAGTATTCCTTTGTGGTGCTTCCAACCCAAGCATTGCCAGGCTGCGCACGTAAGGAGCACGCGGGAAGCAGACTAAACAGACGGGTCTTGTTTTATGGTGCAGCGTGAGTGACATGCCCCACAGCCTGGGAGAAATGCCTTTTTGGTCGGCTCTTCCCGACGACGATTTGTAAGGAAACAGGTGATCACGTTTTGACAGTGGAAAGCCCAGCATTTGGAGGAACAGGATTTCTAAGTTTGCACTCTGTTCCTTTTGTCCAAACCAATCACTTCTAGAACCAACCCTTGGTCTAGGGTTGTGCAGGGTGATGTCCTGGATACGGATGATGGACTTTTTACACTTTCTTTTTTTGAGAGAGAGAGCTGAGGGTGAACACTTAAAGAAATATATGCTGCCTTGCTTCGTTTTTCTTTTCCTTTTCTAAAACTTAACCCTTTTGTGAGTGAATATTTTTTTTCTTAAACGTAGCATGGACTTGCATGGTAAACAGAATCGAGTGCCCAAATGTGTTCATAGGTGACCTGGACTCATGAACATTGAAACTATGAGGTACCAGGTTATGGCGCTTAAATGTTTTTCTTGCGTGGACTTTTTTTTTATTGTAGCGAAAACACACACCCCACCAAACCCTCAAACCAAACCCACTGCCACCCAATTATTCCTGACGCATAGCGACCCCTGCAGGTTTCTGAGTGTAACTCATTACAGGAGTAGAAAGTCTCACCTTTCTCCTGCGAAGCAGCTAGTGGTTTTGAACAGCCCAGCTCACAACCCCTATGCGTGTGCCAATTCAACACTTTCTGCACATGCAATTTGGTGACACTGGCAGCGTCCTCCCGACGGTGCCCCCTCTACCATTATCCTGTGCTGAGTTATTCCTGCACCATGTAAGAAACAACTTTTCGTGGTGCACGGGGTCAGGTGTACAGAGCAGGTCACGTTTCGTTCCACGTTCCACACACAGCTCGTTGCATCTCACTGAATGTTGCCTCCTCCATGACACCTCGCCTGCTCCCGTCCCGCCCTGGGTTTCCTGCTCCCATTCCCCGTCCTGTCCTGACCCTTCTGAGCATTGTCCTTGGGAAAGAGGCGCTCTTCTGCTCTCAGCGGCCTGATCGTCTAAGGTGTTCACACCTCACTGGTGCTCTTTTATCCGTCTGTTGTTGGCCTGGACATTGAGCCGTGAGTCCACTGTGAGTTCCGTTCTAGGTCTGTGGGCTGTCTGGGGATTTCTACCAGTCTCTACATGACCTGTAAGCCTGCCTTTTATGATTATTATTTATGATTTTGAGTCTTAGCCCACATTTTCTCATACTCTCTCCGGACCTCCTCAAACTTGCATCGTCGTTGGTTGCCGTTTCATGGGTTCACTGTAGCACCTTTGGGCTGTCAGGGTGTCTTTTCTTGGCAGGGTTATGACCCTTTACAATTCATAACCTCTAATTTACTTGGGAAAACCAGATGCACGAACTTGCTAGATCGGTGTGCAAAGGAAGAATCAATAGTGAAGCCAATGGGTCTACATATGTGTCATGTGCATAAATCTATGGTGCCAACTGGAAGAGCACAGGTCTTTTCTCATAGCGGTTCTGGTCATGTGGAGACCAAGAGAGACGGTTAGAGGTGATTCTGGATCAGGGAGATGGGTTAGGCTGGGTTATCAGATGGGTTAGGCTGGGTTATCTAGGGAAACAAAACCATTAGCACTCATCTATATATATCAAGAAGTAATCTATCAAAAAGGCAGCCCAGTCCCACTCAGGTCCATGTGTCCGATGCTAGCCGGGGCCTCTTCAGACTCATTAGCTGCTGGCCGATGACACACAACGCTGAAACAGGAAGCAGAGCGATCGCAGGCCTGCAGGGGCAGAGCTGTGTGGATCCGAGGTCAGTGGGAACCCGGCCGTTTGCCAGCACCTCAAAGGTTGGCTCCCAGAGTCAGGGGCCCACATGGGGCCACCCCTGAAGACAGACGGAGTGCCTCAGGAGGAAGGTGAAGGAGCACAGAGAGAAGGGAGGGATGCCCAGTGTCTCTCATAAAGAGGCCACACCTCCCAGAAGGCATCATCGGGTTGTCGCCTGATGGCCAGGTTGGACTCCAGCCCTACACAAGTGAAAGTTGGCATAAGATCGAACTGCCACAAGAGGTGTTGCCATCTTGTTAGGGGGTACCCGTTGAGTACATTTCAACGCACAGTGGCCCCGTGTGACAGAGTAGAGCTGTCCTATGGGGTTTCCTTAGCTCTAATCTTTATGCCGAAGATCTCTTGGTCTTTCTCCCAGGGAGCCCCTGGTCGGGTTTCACCTGCCAACCTTTCAGTTAGCAGCCAAGCCATTAACTCTTGCACCACTAGGGAAGAATAGGGAGATGCTTTTTACACTGCAAGAAAGGTTCAGCATGTTCTAGCATTTCCACTTTCACAATATAAATGAGAGAGTTAGTATGTAAAACGTAAGGTGACTTGCCCGGATAAATCTGGACCAGAAACAGGTTCCCTGACTATTGTTCTAGCGCTCCCCGCTACCCCCCGGGTTTGCTTCTGTGGGAAGAAGAGAAGGATTTTTTCCACGGCAGAATGAGATGAGTTGAGTTCAAAGGTAATGGCAACTGTGATTTGCTCGTTCGCCAGAGTGGAGCCTATGAGACTGTGTGCTGGATCATCCAAGTATGATTGGCTCACAAAAGTGGATCTGGTCAGCACCTCCCCGTCCTGGAGGCCGGGCTACAATGAGCCTGGGGAGTGGGAGCCGGGTGTTGATTGGCATGTGAAGGGTCCCAAAATCCTAACTCCATTCTGCAGAGACCATGGAGCCCCACGACCTCCCCGACCCCCACTTCCACGATTTGGAGATTTCCGGAAAGAGTCTGTCCAACACTTCTCCTGCCCTCCTGACTGGGATTCAGGTCGGCTCACACCTTCAGTGAAGTAGGAGTCCTGAAGCCTGACTCAGAACCGTGGACCTAGCACCTTCAAGAACCCGAGAAGCTCCCTGGGGATCTCAGCTCAGGCGGAGGGCGGGGATCAAGGATGAGGGATGGCCAGGCATGCACAGCCCCTCACCAGATAAAGCCACCTCTCTGCTTGGGTTCCTTTTGCTTGGGGCGAAAGAGCAACTGAGGGAGACTTGAGCAACACGGACCACAGCAAATTTCAGTTCAAATACGGGCCTTAAAGAAGGGCCCCACCCTGGAAGGCAAACCAAACTGACCTCCACTAGCTGACTCTGCTTCCCTGGGGGGTTGTGGAGGAGATGCTGTTGGAGCAGCTGCTCTGTTCTGATCCCCTTTCTCAACCAGCGTCTGTGAGTGGATAGGTTTGCCTCTGGGGTCTGTTGGGGAGCACTGCTCTTAGCTTTGGGAGCTCTGGGAGGTTCGCCACCTCAACTCCAGAGCAATCACACACACACACACACACACACACACACACACACACACACCGGTTTCTGTTATGTTGACGTCCCCTCGTGGTGGCCCTGTGGATGTCAGAGTAGAACTGTGCTCCGTCACATTTTCAAGCGGTTTTTTTGCAAGTAGATGACCCGGTTTTCTTTCAAGGTACCTCTGGGTAAAGTAAATCTCCAACCTTCCAATTAGCAACCTGGCAGCTAACAGTCGGCAGCATCACCTAGCGACTGACAGACTGGAAGGTGAATAAGAAGCCCAGCCTGGGTCTGAAGGAACTTGGTTCTGACCCTCTCAGAGTTCCAGTACTTGAGCATTGTACCCAGGTTGTGGTGGTTTGCATAGGGGCAGTGGAAAGCAGCCAGTCAGGAGGAGATTTGAACCCCCAACGTTACACTGAGTGGGCACCAGCCCCTCACAGCTTTTGGTGGGGTTCATTCTCCTCTGTTCCTCCCACTCTTCTACTCTTCTTGCTCCTCTGACTCTGGGAGGTCTTGCTTACACAGCTCCACTAGGCCTCGGGCATGAGGATGGGAGGGGTGAGTGCACGGGTAGTTAAGGGAAGTAGGACCCTGGGGAGCATGATGATTTGTGCAAGCCTACTGACAAGGTTGGCCGTTCAAATCCACTCAATGGTGCCACAAGAGAAAGGCTTGCTTCCACCAAGATTATAGTCAAGAAAACTTTCTAGAATGTAGTGGTTATATGTTGGGCTGCGATTCGCATGGTAGGCAGTTCGAAGCACCAGCAGCTCCATGAAAGACTGGGCTTTCTACTCACGTCACCAGTTACAGTCCCGGAAACCCACAGGGGTTCGCTGTGAGGCAGCATTGACTGGATGGCAGTGAGTACGATCTACTACTAACAGGAGTACTACCTACTCCTGTTCTGAGGCTAGATGGAACCTGTGGGAGAGAAAAGCCCTAGTTCTCTCTTCAGTACTTAATGCGGGACCCTCCCTCGGGCTAGCTCAGGAACTGACAGTGCCCAAAGGAAAAAAAACCTGGAAGTCCTGCTGAGCCATCAATACCTTAGGGAAGAAGTACTCAAATGTTTCTCACTGAACAGCCCAGCTCTAGCCCGGTTTGCAGGGCACTGCAGTGCACAAGCATAACATGTCTTTGAGGTCTCCATTTCATCTTAAATATTCATGTGAGCTTTACAGTCAACTCCACAGTCTATCAGAAGGCCTGACTTGAGGATATGTATGATATGAGAAATGGTCTAGGTACTAAGAACAGTGGTGTTTAAACCTCTCTAGTACAGTCTTCTCATTTGTAAAATGGGAATAAGAATAAAACCTATTACACACACACATACACAACCCCAACCCTATTACCATCTTGTTGATTCTGACTTATAGTGACCTTATAAAACAGTGGTTCTCAACCTACCTAATGCCACAACCCTTTAATACAGTTCCTCATGTTGTGGTGACCCCCCAATTGTAAAATTATTTTTGTTGCTACTGTGATGAATCAGGTGAACCCTGTGAAAGTGTCGTTTGACCCCCAAAGGGGTCGCGACCCACAGGTTGAGAACCACTGTTGTTAAAGATTTCTAAAACTGTAGATGGTTATGGGACCAGATAGCCTCATGTTAGTCCCTTAGATTGGCTGGTAGGATCGAACCACCAAAGTTGAAGGTTGTTATGAAAACCGAGTTAATACGAGGACCTGAAATCGTGCTCCTACATGTTAACAGAGGAGCCCCGGTGGTGTCGTGGTTATGTGTTGGGCTGATAAACAAGCAAGCTTAGCCTTCGAAACCATCAACCGCTGTGAGCGAGAAAGATGAGACTTCCTACTGCCCGAATAGTTACAGTCTGAGAAACCCACACGGACACTTCTACCCTGTCCGACAGGGTCTCTGCGAGTCAAAATCGTCCCAAGTGATTTCTTTGGTTGGAAATGTTAACATGCTTCTTCCTCTAAGGGACAGAGGTGCGAGAGAGGCACACATCGGCGGGTCAATCCTGGTCTAGCACAGTGTCTCCTCTCCCCCCACTGCTCCTTTGTCATTTGCTACAAAAATATCAACATTACCCTTAGAGTGGAGAGACAGGCCCATCTTCTGGGCCAGAAGAATCCACCCGAGTAAAGAAGAGGTGAGTAGGAGAGGGAGGCAGGTGGGGCCAGCTGGCGCAGGTGCAGTTCCAACAGCATCTGGAAGGTGCCAACCTGAGAGAGGCAGGAGAACAAGCACAGGAGTGCACAAAGGAGGCCCCAGAGAGGCGGAGACTGCGGCTCCAGTCCTGGCTTCATCACTGCCCCTGGGCAAGTGATTGGGTCCTCTGAGCCTCAGTTTCTTTATTGGGGAAATGAAAACCATGCCACCGTGGTAGTCATGGGGGGGTGGGGTGGGATGTCACGGTGTTGTCCTGGGCTATGTGTTGGGCTGCTAACTAGTCAGCAGTTTGAAACCACTAACCAATCCAAGGGAGAAAGATGAGGTTTTCCACTCTCAATGGCAGGAAGGGTTCTGAAATTTGTTATTTTATGGTAATTAAGCTGCCGTGAAGCTGTTGCGAAGATTACACGCCCGCCAAGAGCTGGGCATTGAAGCAGGTGCACAAAGCTGTGATGAGGGTGGCAGTACTTAAACAAGCCATGAAGTAGATTCCGAGTCATGGTTGGCTCTTACGTGTCACAGGAAAGGAGTGAGCGTCATCGCGTTTTCTTGTATTTTTTCAGGCATTTCTCCAGAGGCAGCGCTGGCTGGGTTAGCCCTGTTAGACTAGGGATGCCACCTGGGGGGCTGAGGTAGTCCTTAGGTGAGGGAGCACTGCACTCTTCAAAGGGGCCATCAGCTCTGTATCACCTACATTAGAGCTACAGCCAGGAACAAGCTTTTTGCCTTAATTCTCCTCTGTTCGCCTGCAGTACCACACAACTCATCCAGCGCGTGCCCCTCTGGCACGCTGATTTTGACCCCGAATTCCCAGCCTGGGCACCACCCCGTAGTGGGGGCGGCTCCTATGAGAAGGCGCCAGGTACCCGGTTAAGAGGCGCCTGGGTTCCATCGCCCCAGGTGATCACTCTTGGGGTCTAGAGCCAAGTTTCCTTTCCCATGTCTCCAGGCGGTCAAGGAGCGTACGGGAGTTCAAGGTCCCCGCGGGTGGGGTTCGGCCGGCACCACCAGAGGTGCAGGAAGCGCTCCTCTGGAACAGGCCTTTGGTCTTTGGGGTTGGTCGCGCCTGCCCAAGGAGCGGCTGAGGCGCGCAGGCACGAGCGAGAGGTTCAGGGCAACCCTGCCCCGTGGCCACTGGAACTTACTTGCAGAGCCCGAGTCCCGAGGGGGTCGCGGAGGGTGGAGGGTGGAGGGCAAGGGGAAAGGGGCGACAATATCCGCACTCCCCACTCCGGCGGAGGCTGGGCGCCGCGGCCGCCTTTCCCTAGCGCGCGCCGGCCGGCGGCGGCGATGACGGCGGCGGCAATCGGGCTCTTGGCACAGAGCCTGGCGGCCGGCCCAGGGCTAGGAGTGGCTTCCAGGAAGCGGGCGGAGGAGCGTTCCAGCCGAGTCTCGCCGTCGCCGCGGCCCCGCGCGCTCCGAGCGGTCCGGGCTCGGCCCCTCGGCGGG
>NW_022103904.1:23826610-23841737 GCF_000313985.2 Echinops telfairi | reverse complement strand
GGGCCACTCTGCGCGTCTCCTCTGCGCGCGCCGAGCCCGCGCGGCTCCCGGCTGCAGGTCCCTGCCACTCCTGCTGCGCAAGGTGGGTGCCCGGAGGTCCGCGCGGGAGCGCCCCGCGGGGGTCAAGGGAAGGTCCTTTCCAGGGAACACGCCTGGGAACAGTGGCCTCTAAGCAAAGTTAGGGGGAGCTTGGAATAGGGGTGCTCATCAGACTTGGGGTGCGGCTACCGGACTGGGGCGCTTCGCAAGGCGTGGAGGTGGGTGCGCTCCCCGGAGCTCTGGGAGCTTCGTGGAAAAAGGCGTCCCTGGGGGTCGGGGTGGGAGCTGGGGGCTCTCCAGTTAACCACAGGGACGCTCCTCAGGGAGGGGACTCTCAGGACCGGGAGTTTCCAGGTAGAAAGCGAGTTGATGGCGGGCGACAAGTAGCTGCAGACGTCGAATCTTCTAGCTGGTTGGCAATTGGGTCGTGAGCGCCCAGAGCGCCGAGGACTGGGCTGGGGCGCCGCGTCCGGCGGGGAAAGTGGGCGTGGGGGGACGGGAACGGGTTTCGGGTTCCGCACGCGGTGTGGACGCCCTGCGCAGCGGCGGGCTGTCGGAGGCGCGCGCTCGAAGGAGGGCTGGTGCCAGAGAGCCAAGGGGGCGCACCGTCCCTGGGCCCAGCACTCGCTTCAGCCCAGAATCGCCGCCTCAGGTCAGAAGCAGCAGCACATTTGTGGATCGCATTAGGCCAGGCCCTTAATGCTTTCTCCAGATGGAGAGAAGCCACCGACCCGCCCCCGGACACCGGCTCCGCCAAGGCGCCCGCGAGGCCAAGTGAGAGTCGAGTGTGACCTCGGCTTTTCCAATCTCGACTCGTGCTAAATTCCCCGTAAAAGTCTCAGTAAAACGATGAGGAATCTCCCTACCGCCCTCCCCGCCTCAGCTGGCCTCTCAGGATTCCTGCCTGGCCCCTTACTTTCAGGGGATTGGGATAGGCCGGCCCTGGGGCACTGCTCCCCAAACCTGGGCTCTGCCATCTGGGACCGGAAGGATACTCGGAGTCCTTCGATGGGAAAAAGACCAAACCTGGGAACCAGTCCTGGGCTGGTCACTTTCTTGCTGTGTGGCCTGAGGCAGGTCTCTTACCGCAGGATTAGTTGATAATACTTTTTTTTCTTCTTTTTCCTTTTTTCTTTTGGCTTGAAGTAGCAGAAGCTGGCAGGTCCCCTAACCCATGGCTCCAAGCTGGCTTCCCAAGTCAGATGCCAACAGCCACACCCTGCTCTTGACAAATGGGCGGGGCGATGGCTGCAGTAGGGATGCAGATGGAGAATAGCTCTGTAGGACCAGCAGCGTGGCTTGCTGACTGGACGCCAGCCCAGCTGACTGTCCTCTATAACTTGGTGTGGACGCATCCCGAAAGGGAGCCTCAGACAGCCTGTACCTTGCAGTAGGCAGCTCTTTCCAGGATCAACACAAACCTCTGTAAGTTGTTGTATGGAATTCAGGGTACCCCCTGCTAGCTGGTGTGTCAACTAAATCATGGTGTTGCCACTAGAGCCAGAACTGGTTGGAAACCACCTTTCTCTTCTTTTGCAGGCTGCAGGTGGGGCTCTCAGGAGCCTGGGTCTCATGGATTCTTGGAAGAGTCCCCGCTGGCTGCTGACGTGGATGGCTTTTATTTGCTCTATCCTTCTGCAGGTAATGGGGAAAGGAAGAGGAAAAATAGGTATCCCTCTTTGCTCCGGTGGTGTAGCGGTTATAAGTTGAACTGCTAACCTCAAGGTCAGCAGATCGAAACTACCAGCTGCTCTGAAGGAGAAGGATGAGGCTCTCTATTCCTGTAGAGAATTACAGTCTTGGAAACCCACAGGAGAGGTTCTGCTCCGACAGTTTTAACTTGATGGCAGTGAGTTTGATTTGGTTTGGGGTTTATCCTACACCACCTAAGAGCTGGTATAATGGGTTGTAATCCTACGCAGAAGAAAATCTTTTCTTGATTAACTCTTAGCAAATGGTCTTTCTGGTTGGTTTAGCTGGAAGGATGATCCAAATCCCTGGATCCTCTCTGAGTCTGAAAGAGGGCTACCATGGTGGGCACTGTGCATCTGATATGACCTTGGGTTGTGATGGCCCCTGGCTCTTTGAATTAGGATGTCTATTTGTGTCCAATGTAAGCTGGACACCATGGCCCCATGGATGGGTAGAGACCAGGTTCTGGCCCCAGGTCCTCTACTAAATAAGTAAGCTGAGTTTTCATCTCTCAATACACACTGCACTGTTTTACACTCTTTTAAGAACATGTTTGGCCTCCTATCTTTGCCATCCAACTGGGAGGCAGCTTATGTGTTGCATCCTTATGTGTGTAGACAGACTCTAAGGAGGACGGAGGGCAGTGCTCTAGGAGACAATAGGGGGTGAGGGAGACAGAGGCAAACTCAAGAGCATGTTTATTTAGAGAGGGGACCGTGCGTCCCTGGAGGAAGGAACCTTGGTGGTGGAATGGCTAAGTGCTCGGCAGCTAAGTGGGTAGCAAGTTGGCAGTTTGAACCCACCTAGGAGCTAGGCAGGAGAAAGCCCTGGCGCTCTGCTCCTGTGCAGATTACAGTGTAGAAAAGCCCATGAGGAAGTTCTCTGTCATATGGAAACATAGAAGTCGATCCTGGCTTGCTGGCACCAGTAGTCTGAAGCAACTACTCCCAGGCTGTGAAAAGTTAGCATACTCAGCTGCTAACTGGAAGTTCAAGTACATCTAGATGTGCCCCAGAAGAAAGGCCTGGCAATCTACATCTGGAAAGGCAGCCACTGAACACGCTGTGGAGCACAGTTCTCCTCTGGTACACACACGTGGGGTTGGGATCCACTCCAGGGCAGCTGGTTTTGGCCCTGCTCAACTCCAACAGCCCATTACTAAGTGGAAATACAGCCCAGCGTTGCCAGATAACACCCCCCCCCAAGAGAATTGGAACATCTAGGTTTCCTATGAAATCTCCCAATTTTTAAAGTCCTGAAATCCAGACAAAAATGTTTGCAGCTTGGAATTAGCCAAGAAGTTTGCAGGCACAGCTCTGAATGTTCAGAGCACATCTTATTCTGTATTAGGTCCTGAGCGCTATTGCTAGCTCATACCTTTGGAAGAATTAGAACAAAACAGCCCCTCCCTGTGTGTGTGTAACGTCCCAGGCACAAGAATCGGTGGCCTGCATATCCTCAGGGTCTAGCAAAGGTCCTGGCACTTAATCTGTGCTTAAGTATTTGTTAATTAGCATGTATGCATGAATAAGATACCCATCCTGGGATGAATTAATCAGACTTCTCTGCCTCTCATTTTACTCTCATGGACTTAATGCTTCGAAGGCCTCTTTTAGCTCCACTGTGCCACGGTTCCTCTGACTCACACAGACTGGCTAGAGAGGTACACTCTGTGCCCCATTATCCCGTTTTATTGGCATTGCCTGCTAATCACATCTTAATGGAGATCTCTTGTTAGAAGAACAGTTAAGTGTCTTCGGGGTAATGTGTAGGGTTTCTCTGGCCAGTGAGGTGTTAGGTAAGCGTGGAGACATGCAGATCTGAAACAGATTCAGAAGTTTGTCCCTGGTCAAAAGAGCTGAAGCTTCAAGGCACCGTATTTCATTCTGTCTCTTGTCACCCTATAAAACTTAAATGCACTTTGAGACAGCTTGTTGACCTTTGGCCAAGAGTCATGTTTGTCCAGCTTGACTCATTCACTGACCTGTTGCGGATTTTTCCATATCTGTGTGTCTCTGGGAGTGATCTTCCCATGTATTGCTGCAATGTGCAGAGAAAGTCATAAAAGGAGAGTCAGCCCAGCGCTCTCCCTCATCCATACCGCCCACTGTTTGAGACCCAGCATCGCCATTCTATTACTGTGTGACATCACTGTGACTCAGTGTCCCCATCAGTAAGCAGGAGCAAATGATAGGAGGACGAGTTAATCCAGTAAGAAAGGCAGTATCTGCCTTATAGTGCACTCTACTTAGCCGGTTCTTAGCAGCAAGCACCATGCCTGGACTTTCTGTGGTGGAGCTGTAGGGGGCGTTCAAGAGGCGGCAGCTGAGGAGAGTAGCTTCAGTGGGTGGGTGTAAGGGGTGTGGCCTCATCTTCTGGGGAGTGGGGTGGGGGGTGGTTTCTTGCCGCTGTGGACCACTGAGGGAGTTGAGACAGAGCAGCCCCAAGATGGATTCTAAGAGAATGTTCTAGGGAAGCGCTTGTTGAAGCCAGTCAGTCCTGCCTGTGGAGTGGACCCTCAGTGATCCTCCTCGGTTTAGGCCGGGTGTGATTCTGAGCGATCTCGAAGCGATCTGAAGTGATTGTGGCTTGGTGAGCATGGGGCTGCAGGGTGAGGTGCTTGTCAGTGCTGTCTCCGGGTGCCCGATAGAGCCCGTAGACCTGTGAAGCTGGCATGTTCCAACGAATTTAACCTTAATACGTACACACACAAATCCATCTTAGAAGAAGAGTAGCCAGAATAGTCCCTCGAGGCAGGCATGGCGAGACTTTGTCTCATGTCCTTTGGACATGTGAGGAGACACTGGTTCGGGGAAGAATACCGTGCTTGGTAAAGTAACTGGGCAGCGGGGACAAAAGGACCTCACTGAGATGGATTGGCATAGTGGCTGTAACAATAGGCTCAAACATACAAACATTTGCGAGGATCAGGGGTCCTCAAACTTTTTAAACAGGGGGCCAGTTCTCTGTCCCTCAGACCCGTTGGAGGGCCAGACTGTAGTTAAAAAAAACACAAAAAAACTATGAACAAATTCCTATGCACACTGCACATATCTTACTTTGAAGTAAAAAAACAAACCGGGCAAAAACACCCGGCGGGCCAGATAAATGTCCTTGGCAGGCCACCTGTGGCCCACTGGCCGTAGTTTGAGGACCCCTGGCGAGGATGGTGCAGGACTGGGCAGTGTTTTGTCCTGTTGTACATCAGTAGCTGTGAGTCAGAACCCACTTCATGGCATGTAATCACATGTTTTCTTTATTCAGCCAACTCCATCCTAAAAGCTCATGTGTATTGGCCACAAGAAAGGCAGGAGGTGGACCGTCTCATGTTTTTCTAGTTCATTTTGACCATTGCTGGAGGAAATCATTTTCCCCTCTCCCGGAGAGCTGGAGAGTAGGTAAGAGCTCTACTTCTTGCCTCACAGGCCCTGGAAGGTTCCTGTTGTTGAGAGCCCTTTTTTCCCAATTTTCCCCGAGAAGGTGGTTCCCCTTCTCTCTTCCACACTAGAATGTTTCAGAGCTTTTCACCCTCTTTCTTGACACCCTGAGGATGGAGTGTGGGTCATGGGCCCTTCAACTTCCCAGTTGCTCCCCCCGCCCCGCTGCGCAGGAAAAGTATGAACACCCTCATCTGTCTACTCACTTCATAGCCATAGGAAGGCCTCCGAGCTCCTTGGCAAGTTCCTCTAGGAATTGTTTTCATGCTGGTCATGTGGTTCACTAGTATCTCTTTGAGCAATGATTTGGGGGTCCCATGCAAATCCAGAGGGTCCTCCAACTATGGATTCCTCTTTGGAGACACTGTATTGCTTAGATGCTCCGATAAAGTCCTGCCCACCCAACTCCCAGTGTCTGAATAGAATAAAAAACCTTCATTGCCATCAAGTTGATTCTGACTCTTAGTGACCCTATAGGACAGGGTAGAACTGCCCCTGTGGGTTTCCCGGCCTGTAACTCTATAGTAGAAAGCCTTGTCTTTTTCCTGCAGAGTGCCTAACTGCTGACCTTGCAGTTAGCAGCCCGATGCATAACCACTACGCCACCAGGGCTCCTTCTGAAGGGAACAGCCTCCTCTAGAAGATGACTTGATCTTTGAGATCAAGTTCCTCAGCGCCATCAGCTTCTATTGGGACATGTCCCTTGAGGTGACCATTTATGAAAGGCAGGAGGCATGTGGGTGACAAGGTTCTGAGAGCATGTTGAATGAATTGTCTTGTAACGGTGGTAATCTCTGTGCTGGGGGAGGGGTTGTGAGACATTTCAGGATATAACTTGTAAAATACGCGATGTCTGAGTTGGCTTTCCTCGTGTCTCCTGGTTCTTGTTAGTGCGCAGGTAGGGTGGTCACGTGGTTTGGAGTCGAGGTCTATTTCACTCCGGTGTCTTTGGTCACTTTCATAGAGGTGGAGCCGCTGGACAGAAAGTGTGGAGGCCCTTGGAGTATGGGGTAGCCTGAATAATGGCCTCTAAGTACGTCCATGGACACATTCTAGTCCCTGGAACTGGTGATTGTCAACTTCTATGTCAGGTTTTGTAGATGTACTTAAGGACCTTGAGTTGCAGGGAGTCTTTGGATTAGATAACACAACCGTCTTTCTAAGAGGGAAGCGGGAGCAGTCGGGCAGAGGAAGTAGAGGTGTGACAACAAAGCAAGAGGTCAGGGTGATGCAGCCAGCAGCTCCGGAATCCCATCAACCTCTGGCAGTTGGAAAAGAAAGGACCACATTCTCTTCCAGGAGCCTCTGGAATAAGCCAGCCTGCCAACACCTTGATTTTATTAAACCTTTTATGGTGACCTGGGTGAAGGTTAACTGAGCCAATTAGTTTTCCACCCACCAATTTATACATATTGTGTTTCATGTCCTTGATTGCAGTCCCCACAATGTAGCATCCCTCATCCTTCTTCTACCCTGTGTGCTTCCATCTTTCCTAGCCCTGCCTGCCTTCCTAACTCTGTCCCCTAGCAAAATGCTGCCTTTTTGATCTCGAATGATTTATTGTTTTGAGGTGTGCATAATTCCCTCATCTGTTGTTTGGCTGAAAAGTGGGCAAGGAGGGTGAGTTCAGTTCTGGCCCCGACGGCTGACTAAAGGTCCTAGTGTGAGGGGTTCCACTGGTGTCGATCTGACCCGTACGCTGGGTCTTCTTGTATGATGTTGACCTACACGCCACATTTGTCTCCCATTCTATCCAGTACCTTCGAACGTGATTCCTTTCAGAGCAGTGAGTAGCATGGGCCCAGCAAAATCTAGTTCTTCTGGGGTCAGGGTGGTGGAGGCTGAGGTTTGCCTGCTCATTAGTCCTTAGGATTGTTCCCACGCATCTCTGGTTTTCTTTACTCTGCTTTGCTTTGGGATGGGGCAGACCAATAATTGCCCCTTGGATGGCTCCTTGTGAGCTTTTAAGACACTAGCCCCTGCTCATTTTCTTTGTGAACTGTTTTGCACCCATTGAACTTGATGTTCCCTTTGTGGTAGGTAGTGATTATATTAACTAGACATTCCTGGCTAGGGGTGGAGTGAAGCCTGTCAATCAAGTTGTAGCCTGATGACACCTCCTTAATGTCATAAGCCTTTTGTATAAGAGCAAGATGAACAGAGATGAGCTTACTCTCTCTGTCACTTTACCTTCCTGCCTGTTGGGACTCTGCCTGTCTCAAGGGGTGGTGGCCCCATGTGGGCTCCTCGGCTCCGAGAGCTGTTGGCACCCTGCCATGTTTCCACTAACTGGCTCCACTGGGCTCTGCACCCATCGGCTTGGGATCTTCCTTCTGCCCTTTTCTGTGTCACCAGCCTACAACTACCTGTGTCGGGAGAGGGACTTATGTACGAGGATCAGGCTTATGGACTTGGGTTGGAATGGACTGGTCCGCCTTCTTGATATATAATTACTTCGTGATACAAAGCTCTTTCTTACACATCTGTAAGTGTCACTGGATTTGTTTGTCTGGATAACCCAGCCTAACCCACCCTGGGGCTGCTGTCTTGAATTCCAAGGCACAATGAATGACCGTCAAGGTGTTTCATTCTGGCTAAGGAGTTTTCATCACCTTCCCTCTGTATGTCTGGTGTAGTGTAATTTCTTCATATGACTCTTCTACCTAAGCCTCTGTAGTGCTCCTCAAATGATTGAGTTGCACTGTCCTAACAGTGCTTGGCCATTTTTCATGACCACCCCTTGGCTATACGGACGAGTCATCTGTGAGTCAGGGAGAGGAGAAAGAAACCCCAAGCACCTTGGAAGGGCACCTTCAAGGTCTCTGTCTGAAGTGCGGGCAGCCACCGAGACCGAATGCATCAGCCACTTGGCTCGGAGCCTTAGAGGAGCAGTGGCGAGACCACGGGAACCTTCTCCTCACCTGCTCTGAGACTATGGAACTGTGGCCAGGGTGCCAGGTGGGCTGGTTTCTTGACCCATGGAGATGACCGCCAAGGGACCATGTGGCTGAAGGACTGAGAACAAGAGAGAGGCTTGACTACCAATGCCAGAGAGGCTGAGAATTAGAGAGCGACGTGGCCGCTGGCAGAGGAGACCAATGACTGCAGCCTTACTGTGTGCCCATCCTGACTATGGACTTCCCGAAAGACACAAAGCCAAAAACCTAATTGTGAATCTTGTCTCGGTGGCCATTGCAACAAATGATTGGGCTCAGCATAGATGTAGAGGGCCGTGGGCGGCACAGTGGCTGTCAGAGGAGGTGGCGAAGGCTGGAGCGGGAGGCTTGTCTGAGCCCCAGGATGTCAGCTATGTTCACCTTCATGCCTTCCATCGCAGCCTGCTCTGCTGTACTCAGAGACATGAGGGTAAGTGAAAAAAACATGGCTATGAGGTTCTAGCACGTACATCCATGGGTTTATTCTAAACAAATCATGTTGAAATATGTCTCTATGAACAGAGATGGCTTCAGATCATTTCTCTCAGGAATACATGTCTTAATATGATTAAGGTGCCTTAAAGGGGAGGAAGATGCTTTAAAAAAAATCATTGTCAGATCTCCCATCTAAAAACCCTGATCTTTCCATCAGTCTGTTAAGTGAGGTTAAAGTTAATGCAGATGGTTTTATGGAACAAACCACATGGGCTCACCAGAGTGCAAGGTGCAATCCAAATAGTGGCTCCTGAGAGGATTTGCTGGACCAGTGAAAGTCCAGGCAGAGAGGTCAAGTTAGAAGGTTACGGTGACTGGTTAGCTCTGGCACATAATGGTTACAAGTTGGGCTATGAATCACCAGGTCAGCAGTTTGAAACCACCAACAGCTCTGCGGGAGAAAGATGGGACAGAGTGGGCATCTCACAGGGGCAGTTCGACCCTGTCTTACATGGTTGCTATGTGCTGGCATTAACTGGATGGCATCGAGTCTGAGTTTGTCAGAGGTAATTTTGATAGAATTTCTCAAGGGACCAGAACAATGATGGGATTTTATCACAAAGAAGTTTTTTGTTTTTTTTCCCCAGAAAATTAAAAACTACCCCAGTGGGAAAAATGTCAGGAAAGTTGCATCCAGGCCGTTTCCATGACAACGCTCATTCCTCCAGGGGACCAAAAGCTTCCCTATGAGGGTTTTGTTGGGAAACCTTACCCACTGCTTCCACCTTACAGCCTTGATCTTGCTCCTTCAGTCTTTTGCTCTTTCTGCTCCCCAAACTCAAAGACCATTTCAAAGGAATCCAATCTGAGTCCCCTGAGGATGCCCACGCCGACTTTTTGATATGGTGTAAGCTGAAGAGTCCCGAATTTGTGGGCAGAAAAGTTAAAGAGATGAAATGCCACCTTCACATGTGTAGAGGCCTTGATGGAGGATATGCTGAGAAATACTACCGTCACATTTTGATGTTTTTGTTCAATATAGATTTCTAAGATTTTGAAGCGATATTTTAAAATTTATCTTTATATCACTCACTGCCAGCAGGTTGATGCTGACTCATAGGGCCGAGTAGAACTGCCCCTGTGAATTTTTGACACTGTAACTGTTTATGGGAGTAGAAAGCTCCTTCTTTCTCCTGTGGAGCTGCTGGTGGTTTCAAACTGCTGACCTTGCGGTTAGCAGTCCAACATGTAACCACTGTGCCACCGGACCTCTCTCTAGCATATTTAAATACATCTGTAGAACTATTCTCTGACAGCTATATGTATTTGCGATTATAGTTCAATACTTCTTCCCATATCTGTTCAGCTTTTGTATTCTACCTGTATATATCTCTTAATATTATTATCATTACTGTTCTGAATGAGTGTTGTATATTGTATATGATATTAATTACCTCTGTTGCTTTTAACACTTGTGCTCCTCCCAATATCTTTCTTTCCCTTGATCCCCCCCCTCCGACTTTCTTATTATTATATATTGTCTTCCCCTGCACTTACATTAATGTGTGTCTAGCTTCTAGTTAGTGATTTACCACCTTCTTTCTTCCATCCTGGTAACTACCAGAATTTTTTGTGTGTGAAAACCTTTTCTTGAGTTTTCATAATAGTGGTCTCATAAATGATTTGACCTTTTGTAGTTGACTAAATTAATTAAGTATCATGTCCTCCAGGTTTATATTATGAGGTGCTTCATACATTCCTCATTATCCTTCACTGTTACATGGATCCTGTTGTGTGTATGCACCTTAGTTTTTTTATCCACTCATCTGCTGATGGGTTCTTGGTTTGTGCCCATCTTTTCGCTGTTGTGGAGAGGGCTGTGATGTGCAAACATCTATTCGTGTCATGCCCCTTCTTTGTCTAAGATCAAGACCTAACAGTAGGATAGCTGGTTCACGTGGTGTTTCTGTTTACAGATGCTTTAAATAAGTGCCACACTGTGAGCCATGGTGGTTGTGCTATTGAGCAGCCCCATCAGTAATACGGGAGGGTGCCAGTCTCTTCAACCTTTGCCAACATTTGTTGTTTTCTCTCTTTTTCAGTTTTTAACTTTGTTTACTAGTGCTGGTGCGATGCTATCTCATAGTAGTTTGGGTCTGCATCTGGCCAATGGCTAATGACCATGAGCATTTCAAAATGCCAACACTTTGATTTTACTCCTCTAAGACTCATTTGGAATGTCCGACATATAGAATTGTAGGAGAATACATTTTTGTGTGTCTAAGTCACTACATGTATGACAATTTGTTACAACAGCAGTAGGAAACTACTCAAGGCGGACTTTGACTCTTGACCCTTCATTACTACAAACACAGGCATCACTTATCCAGTACCCCAAGGTGCCGTAATTGATGCTGAAAGAGGCTGACAAAACCACAAATTTCACATCACAAGGGAACCTAGGTCTCCTAGTGATGTAGGTTCTCACATTTAGGATTTTGATATTCTTTTCATACACAATTATGTGTATACTGAAAAAAAACCCACAACAAAAAGTTGCTAATTATTTTACGTTGACCGTTAATTCTAGACACTGAGAATAAAACATAATTCTGATAACTCCTTTTTGTGGTGTGTGTGTGTGTGTGTGTGTGTGTATTTAAACTCCAGGGACACTCTAAAATGGAAGTGGCTCCGTGTCAGGGGAGCCAGTCCCTAACAAATCATCACAGGCCCGGCAGGCGCAATTGTAAGCGATAATATCTAAAGATTACAGTACAGTCATAGGGAATAAGAGAGATAGGAGCGAGAATAAAATGAAGGAGTCAGGCATATTTTATGGTAGCGTGCTCACCTCAGCCCCGCTTGGTGGTCCATGTGGCGATCTGGAGACCAGAGAGAGAACAAGGGAGGTGATTTATTTCTAACCAAAGCTTATATACACTTGGAGGACATGCAAGTCCCCTGATTACAGGTAAGGGGTGTAACAAAGGCAATACAGTAATGAGAGGGGAATGAACTGGGGTGCATGCTCAATAGGTAGAGGAGGGATCAGGGGTACATAGGTGACAAGATAGGCAGATCCCAGATTCAAGATGGAGCATAACTTTGATTGTCCTTGAGCTGGAGATTTGGCCTATTCTAAGCTTTCTATGGAATGGAATCCACACAGCAGGGAGTGAGACTCGCCTATGTGTGGGATAAACAATAGTGTCTGATTACTCTGGAGGGCTGAATGCCTACAGGGAGAATTCTCTACCATCTGACTTCCCACCTTGTGCTGGCAAACAACAGCCTCTTAGGTTTGGCATGTATTTGGGGGAGACAAAGCTGGGGAAAAGTCTTTTTGTACCTGGCCCAGTGCTTCCGAGAGATTCTTTCAGGAGGAACAGGTCACTCTATCCCAGAACCGCTGTCTTCCAGAACATCTCCCAGGGGCCTCAAACATAACACTTCCCAAAAGAATTCCCCACCTCCCTCCCAGCTCTGCCTCCGGGCATCTCAGGCATCTCCATCAACCAGCCATTTGAGGAACTCTAGTCTTGGCCTCACTCTAGATGCCTGCTTGTCTGTTACTCCTGCCCTGAACCCTGTTCACCACTAACTCCAACTTGTACCATCTTAACAATGTCTCTCTAATCTGTCTTCTTTTCTCTATCTCAATTGACATGGTGTGTCTGAAGCGTTGAGTAAATGGCGGCAGGGAACATAAGACAGGATTGCCAAAGCTTGTTTGTGGCTCTCAGAGGAGGCCCTTGAGCAGCATGCTGTGGACTTGATTGAGTGGTCAGCACAGAAGCCTGTTGATATTAATCAGGAGTGATGGAGGCACCCTGAAGACCCCAACAGAGCCCTCGAAGTATGCTGACCAAAGGACAGTTGGGCTGCTAAGGATGAAGACATGGTCCAGGAGAAGACAATGCTATGGAGTTAGTGGTAGACAAGAAAAGGTAAATATGGGAACCATTTCAGAACCCGACATGAGAAAACTTGGCAGGTACTGTCATGGGGTTGAGAGAGAGGGAGGAATTGAAAATTTCTTTTTAACAAGTCTTAGTGCCCATAATGGTGAAAGTTTACCCTGATAGGGTGAAATAATTTGTTACCTTGGAAGGAATAGATTCAGAGAAAAGATGTAGACTGAGGAGGTGAGCCATTGGATAAAGGATATACCGGTTTCTTTTTGGAAAGCAAATGTGTTGGTGTATCTGTAGACCAAAGAGCAAGAGCCAAGAGAAAGGGCATCTTCTTCAAGACACAAGCAGAACAAAACAATGACCCGTGCTTGTTTCGTAGCAGAGGAAAGGGAAAGCAGTGTCCCTCTATTACATTGCTAATGGATCGTAAAGCACCGAAGCGAACATCTTATGGAAACCACATTTCAAGGTTGATGGTTGAGTCCTCTGTTTATTTTTACAAAGATGCTAATTTCCATAAATAGCACGGAAGCATAAAGCAATTTCCTCTCCAAGTATTTTATGCAATTACTTTGTGGAATTTGTCAGCATGGAACAGCTTCAGCCAATGTGCACTCTAAATTATTGTGGTCAAATACTCAGAAGCATAATCTTTCACCAAGCCCTAATTTATGACTATGATAGCATTTCATTTTGAAAATACTTTAAGAGCAAGAATAATAATGACATTTTATTAATAAAAATCATTTGCCTAGTTATGGGATTTAAATTATTTTCTCTCTTTACAGCACTTTTGTGCTCTTTTACTCCCTTCTAGTTTAAAAAAATTCTTAATAAAAGTCTTGCACAACACAGGACAGGACAGAGATAAAAATAATCATCTATAATTCTAGCAACGATTAAGATTTTGTTAAGTATACTTCTAATACTATTTTTAGAATGCTAACAGATAAATGTATAGCTATATTTTTGAAATTTTTATTGTGGCTTGGGTGAAAATTTACAAGACAGATTAGTTTTTCATGAACACTGGTTCAGCATTCTATGGACGTTGGTTGCAATTCCCTCAACGTATCCCTACCCATCCCACTTCCTCCTGCTTCTGATTTGCCCATTTTTCCTTCCCCTTCCTATATTCTGAACTTTACTCTGGGGAAAATGCTTCCCTTCTAGAATCTTATGGTTGATTGCTCTCAGAAGCATGTTCCTCAAGGGGGTTATTGTTCCCTGTAAAGGCCTTGCTCTTGTTTGCTGAAAGATGATTTTGAGACGAATGTTCAGTTCTAGGTTTGAAGGTATCTAAAGGCCATAGCCCCTCTCTTTTAGTCAATTTGCCCTACCGCGGTGGCTTGTGTGTTGCTGTGATGCTGGAAGCTGTGTCACAGCATTCCATATACTCCCAGGACTATCCAAGGTGAATTGATTTCAGTGGAGAAAGAAGAGGTAGTTCACTTCTGAAAAAGTAGCCACTTAACACATTTTGAACAGCAGTGTAATATTGTCTGACATAGTGCTGGAGAATGAGCCCCTGAAGTTGGAAGGCATTCATCATATGACTAGGGGGCACCTGCTTCCTCAAAGCAGTCAATTTTAATGACATGGATGGAGCAACGCTTCTAGGACCTTTCAAAATGAAGAGAAACAGCTGCAGACCTCCATTAATAATCAGAACAGGGAAAGTACAAGGCATGTATCTAGAAAAATTAGAAGGGATCAACATTGAAATAGAATGCATACTAATCAGTATCTTGGTGATCAAGATAAAGCCTGGCATCCTATGATAGAATCTTATGAGACATAAGACTTCTTCACTGTTAATATGAACAACATAAATGGAAAGTATACACCTGGACCTTTCCAGATAAAATGCACAGGAGCCAAAATGACCACATTATTGTGAAGAGACAATGGAGAAGCTCAGTACCACCAGCCCAAATAAGGCCAGAGGCTAATTATGGAATGGACCATCAATTACTCATGTGCAAGTTCATGTCTGAGCTGAAGAAAATTAAAGCTCACCCATGACAGCCCAAATACCACCTTGAGTATATACCACCTGAATTTAGAGAGCATTGAAGAACAGATTAATGCATTGGCCACTAATGACTGAAGACCAGAGGAGTTGTGGGATGACATCAAAAACATCATACACAGAAAGAAAAAAGTGATTGTGATAAAAGATGTAAGAGCCCCCAATAAAAGTTTTTTTTTAAAAGAGACATGGAAAAAAAGAAAAGACCAAAGTGGATGTCAGAGGAGACTTAAACTTGTTTAAGTTTACCTAAACAACTGGAATAAACATGGAAATTAAAGAGTTGAACAGAAAATTTCAACGGGATGTTCAAGAAAACAAAATAAAGCATTATGATGAAATGTGCAAAGAAATGGAGTTAGAAAACCAAAAAGGAAGAACATGTTGCAAGCTGAAAGAATTGAAGAAGCAAGTCAAGCATCTCGCTGAAATATTGGAAGATTCTATGGACAAAATATTGGATGAAGCAGAAGCAAACAAAAAAGATGGAAGGAATGAAATCCAAGATAGATAAACTCTTCAGCAATAGTAAGGGGAGTAATGATTCCCTTAGGGTACAGAAAGAGAAGGGGAGAGGGGGGCAAGTGGGATGAATAATAGAATGGTAGGTGAATGGATACATTGGATGATGTAAGATAT
>NW_022103904.1:23777225-23825748 GCF_000313985.2 Echinops telfairi | reverse complement strand
TAGAGATTTTTGAGCCTGTGAACTGGTGCATATTGTTGCTGACTTTATGGATGGCCGTCTGGGTTTGACTTTGTTTGTGGATGCAGACTTCACAAGGTTCCAACTGGAATGAAGATTCTTCATGTCAGAAAATATGATTGTCTCCTTAGAGCACTGGGTTGATGTAAGTGGGCAGTATATAATTTGGATACCCAAAACTGGGGGGATAAAGGCATGTAGTGGTTGGCTTACATTTTTAGGTGGGGGAACATATTCACAGGATTATAGGATTGAGGTGTAGGTGTTACTTAATTACAATTGTGAGGCTAAAGAATTATCTACACCTGCCAAGTTGGCAAGGGGTGGATTGATGTAGTTTATTGTGCCAACCTGGCTGATAAACACGTGGTGTTAATTGAAGGTCAGAGGGATAAATGGCTTGGCGAACCTCGCCTTTTTAGTTCTCGGGTCTCTTGCTTTGTGATAGTCACACCATCTGGCTAAGGACCAGCTGCCTTAGCCAGTTCTCTGCTTCAGCTGGCAAGGCTCACTTCCTGCAAGACATCCCCAAAGAGAAGCCACATGGACCTACTCTGATGCAGCCCTGGGTGCTGGAGCAGCTGTGTGGAGACCCTTGCCAGCACTGAGATGCTTACACTTTCACTGATTTGTCTTTCCTCCTGCAGTTAGCATCATAGTGTGTGTTTTGTGAGATGGAGGAGGATTTGTGGATTGGTGTCAGACATATGGGTTAATGTTGGACTTGTGGGCTTGGACAGCACTGGGTTGGGATGTCTTCTTGATGTGCATTTACCTTTTATATAAAACTCTCTCTTATATATATGAGTTTCTGTGGATTTGTTTCTCTAAAGTACCCAGACTAACAAAATACCAAAAAGGAAAAAAAAAGTCAACATTCAACAACCATTTCAAGAGGTGATATGTAAGTAAGAACTGGCAGTGCTGAACAAAGTGCTGCTGCACTGATGATGGTCATGTAAAACACGACTCTAGGCACTGGTGCAATCTTGGAAGCACTCACCAGTTTCTGCTAGACATTTTGGACTCCAGCCACCCAGCCAGCCACTGGAAGACATGGATACTTGTGCCCATTGTGAAAATGATCCAATAACATCGTTGATATCACACACAAGTAAAATGTCACCGAAAATAACTCAGAAACGGTTACAGGAGTATATCAACAAGGAGCTGCCAGATTTAGAAGAGGAACTGGCAGCAGGGGTATAATTGCTAATGTTATATTGATTTTGGCTGAAAGCAGAGAATCTGAGAAAAATGTTTTCTTTACTATCCAAAGGCATTTGACTATGTGGATCATAATAAGCTATGGGTAGAAAAGTATGGGGATTCTGAAACACTAAGTTGTGCTCACCTGTGAAACCTGTACGTAGAACAAGAGGTGGTGATTTGCACAGAACGAGGAGATAATGCAGGAGTCCTGGTGGCATAGTGGTTACACATTGGGCTGCTAACCACAAAGTCAGCAGTTTGAAACCATCAGTCAGTCAAGGGAGAAAGACAAGGCTTTCTACTCTTGTAAAGATTTACACTCTCAGCAACCCACAGAGGCAATTCTGCCTGCCCTATAGGGTGCCTCTGAGTCAGAATAGACTGAGGACCACGAGTTTGTTTTTTGAAGGGGATACGGCATGGTTTGACAATAGGGAAGGTCTGTGTCACAGTTAAATCCAGTCACTATACTTACTCTATCTGTATGCTGAGCAAATAATCTAAGACAGTGGGCTACATGCAGAACATGTCCTTAGGATTAGCGGAAATTAATAACACAACCTGGATTGCTGAAAGCAATTAGGATTTGAAGCAATTATTGATGAAGATCAAGGACTGTAAAGAAAACCAAAATCCTTACAAATGGACCAATGGATAATATTGCAATCGACAGAAAAGATTGACATTGTCATGGACTTCATTTTACTTGTATCCAGACTCAGTGCTCATGGAAGCAGCAGGGAAGAAATCAGAGCGAGTTGCGTTGTGCGAATTTCTGCAGAAGACTTTCTCTCCAGTAAAATGATTTATTAAAGAAACGTGTTAAAGAAATACAACTTTCCTCTAGTTCCTAAATGTTTCCTCCCCGCTCCCACTACCATGACTCGAATTCGATCTTGCAAGTCTGGCTAGACCAGAGGAGGTACACTGGTACAGATAGGAACTGGAAATACAGGGAATCCAGGGCGGATGAGCCCTACAGGAGCAGTGGTGTGAGTGGCAAAACAGGGAGGGTAAAGGGAGAATGGGTAGGAACGAGGGAACCGATTACATGGAACTGTGTGTGACCTCCTCCCTGGGGGACAGACAACCGAAAAGTGGATGAAGGGAGAGGTCGGACAGGGCAAGATATGACAAAATACCCATTTATAAACTATCAAGGGCTGATGAGGGAGGGGGTAGCGGAGAGGGAGGGGAAAATGAGGACCTAATGTCGGGGGTTTAAATGGAGAGAAAATGTTTTGAGAAACGATGTACAAATGCGCTTAACACAATTGATGTGTGTATGGATTGGGATAACAGTTGTATGAGCCCCTAATAAAATGTTTTAAAAAAAAAGTGTTAAAGAGCAAGAGCAAAGCTATACCTGGCCAACCCTTGGTGTTTCCAGTTGTGTCATACAACACGAACACTGGACAGTGAGTAAGAGACTAATTGTTGCGCTTCATTTGTGGTGTTGGGAGAGAATATTGAAATCCTAAAGATTGCCAGAGGAAGAAACAAATATGTCTTGCAACAAGTTCAACCAGAATACTCCTTAGAAGCAAGGGTGGCAAGACTGCGTCTCACATACTTTGGGCATGCTATCAGGAGAGATCTGTCCCTGGAAAGGGATATCATGCTCGGTAAGGTAAAAGGGCAGGAGAAAAGAAGACCACCGAGGAGATGGATGGACACAGTGGCTGCGACAATGGGCTAAAAAAACAAGCATTGGGAAAATGGCGCAGGACTGAGCAGTGTTCTGTTCTGTGGTCCCCTGGGTCGCTGTGATTTGCAACCCACTCGATGGCACCAAACAACAGCAATAACAACATTGCTGAAGAGATGTCTGGGACTGATCTGATTTTCTCCTTTGCATTTACCTGGCTTTGCCTTCCACTATGAGTGTATATATATGATTTCTTCTTTGCGCCAAAGTTGCTTTCCTCCAACAGGACATAACATAGCAATTTTTGATGCAAATAATTTTTTTCTTGTAAGTGTGTGTGTGTGTGTGTGTGTAGGAGGCTTTTTATAGGGAGGTTTTTCTTTCTTATTTTTTAAAATTAAAATTATTATAAATTACAAAAAAAACGTTTTATATTCAACAATTCATATGTTTCCTGTTACATGTCATTGGTTGCAATTTTCCCACTGTAGCATTACTTATAGCAATGCCCATCATTTCCTGTTTCCATTCCTCATTCTTTACACACAGGTGTCCAGGCATTGAGTCCTTTCTTCCAGGTGTAGTAACTTATTGGAGTACAGTTCTTTATAATATTCCGTGATTAATCTTTTATGTCAATTTGTTCTATTGTGACACTGCTCATTTCATTTCTTACTTGTAAATCTGCATCTTCCCCTTTCTTTCCTCTGCTGGATTTACCCATGATTTGTCTATCTCACCAACCCTTTCAAAGAACCAGCTTCTCGTTTGTTGATGCTTTTTATTGTTTTTCTCTTATTTCATTTATTTCCTTAATCTTTATTACAGATTTTCTTCTTGGAGACTGTAGACTTATTTTAATGCTTTTCACCCCTTTAATCATTGGAGATGTTGAATTAAGTTATTTATTTGGGTTCTCCTTTTTCTGACATATGTGTTTATTGCTCTAACTGGCCCTCTGAGCATTGCTTTTACTGTGTTCCAAAGCTTTGGTATATTTTTCATTCTTGTTTGACTCAAAAATTAAAATAAAAATTTTTAAATTATTTTGTTACCCAATTATTTTAAGCAAGGTGTTGCTCATTTTTTGTGTATTTGATGTTTTCCTGTTTTGTTCTTTTAATTATTGATTAGCTGTGCTGTGATTTTATAATTTTATAATGCTCTGATCTGAGAAGATGCTTTGTAGTATTTGATGTTTTATAATTTATTGAGACTTGCTCTCATTTCTAACAAATGGTGTACTCTGGAGAATGGTCCATGTGCACTGAAAAATAATACATTGTGGTGTTGTTGGGTAGAGTGTTAAAGTGTTTAAGTTCTTGTGTTCTTCTGTGTCTTTGTTGCGTTTCCTGCTAGATTTTCCTTTCTGTTTCAAAAGTGACATGTGAAGTCTATTATTATTATAGAATTGTCATTTTCTCTCTTCAATTCTGTTAAATTTTAATAGTTTTATATATAATATATAAAGTTTATATAATTTGAGGCTTTTCACTGGATGCATAGATCTTTTTATAGCTATGTCCTCTTATTCATGGGACCCTTTAATCATTGTATAAATACCCTTATCTCATGTTGATTTGCACTTAAAAGTCTATTTTACTAGAAATTAGTATCACCATTTCTGCTCTTTTTAGGATTAACGTTTATTTCATATGTTTTTTTCCATCTTTTGAACCCTAGACTACTTTTGTCTTTATTCTAAGGTATGTCTCTTGTAGACCCCATACTGATGAGCAGTTTCCAGCTACTCTGTCTCTTGTATGATGTATTCTTTAAGCATGTGGTATGATTATCAATAGGTATAAATCTATTGCTATTATTTTGTTGTTGTTTGGGTAGTGCCGGCAGTTTTTTTGTTTCACATAATTTTGTGGGCTGAGTTCATTTTGTTTGTGGGATATTATGAGATGTAGATACACATACACACAAAGCACTCCTTTTTGTCTTTCTTGTGAGTTGGTCCAGTTTTTACCAATTTGCTTACTTTCTGTTTATCTAGAAAGTTCCCAAAATCATTGTTGTATTTGGTGAACAGATTTTGCTGAGTATATAATTCTTGGTTGGCATTTTTTTTCTTTCAGAACTTTATCGTCCTATTACTTCCTTGCCTGTGTGATTTCTAGTAAGAAATCAGAGCTTGATATTATGGTTTCCCCTTTGTAGGTGACTTTCCCTTTTCCCTGGGTGGCTTTCAAGATGCCTTTCTTGCTCTCTCTTGGTGATGTCTTTTGGAGTCTTGTTTGGGGTTTGGTGAGATTATGGAATGCATAGCTTCTCATCTTTCATATTAGGAAAATTTCTTCCAACATATCTTTGACATTTTTTTCTCTCCTTTCCTTTCTTTTTTTAGATTTGTCTCTGCCTGTTCTGGAATTGTGAGAACATGTTATTTCTCTTTATGGCGTCCCACATGATTCATCATTTTTCTTCTTCTTTTTTTCTCATTGTGTCTCTAGAAGTTTAATATTGAGATATTTGTCCTCGGTTTCTCTAATTCTGTCTTCCATTGATTCAATTTTTACCCTTCCAATGAGTCTTCTGTTTCTGACATCTTAATGTTAACCTCCTGGATTTCTATTGACTGGTTGTAGTTGGTTTCTAATTTTTCTTTAATTTTGTCATTTTGTTCTTGAAGTGCTTTCTTGAATTCCTCTAGCATTTTATCTTCGATTTCAATGAGATTGTCTGAAGTTTTCAATTTGCTAAAGATAATTCCAACTCCATTATTCCTTCAGGAGTATTTTCTGGCTCAGTATTTTTGTCATTTGTGGGTCATTCTGTCATATCTCTTTGTATGAACTGAGTTTGCCTGCTGTCTCTGATTATAGTGTTGTTTTATTTATATTTAGTTAAGATTGTATGTTTTGCTGTTCTCCTTCCACATTTTTTGCTTATTTTATTTTGATATTTCTGAGTGAAAAGGTGGTGGGTGTGGTAGAGGATTGTAGAATATGTGCAGTTCTCTACCCACTGTTCTTGTGGTGATCAGCCACATGTCGATCAGGTTATGCAGGAATAGGTGGTAGTCCTTGCCCGATGAGTGTGTCTACAGGAGGTGCAAGTGTGGCAGTGCTGTGTGGGCACAGTTTGTTTCCAGTCAAGTAGGACATAGAAAAGTAAAGATAGAGAAAAAATAAAACAAAACAAAAATGAAAGCAAAGAAAATAAAACAATAGGAGAAAAACAAGAAAAATCATAAAAGGAAAAGAAATAAATTTAAAGGGCCAACATGTGGGGGGGAGATGAGCCTGTGGGGATGGGAGAAAAGGTTAAAACAAAGAAAAACAATAGGGAGGGAATAAAAATAATTTTAAAAGGGATTAGTAAAAAAATAAGAAGAAGACAGAAAATAAAGAAGGGAAGGAAAAGAGAAAATATAATCAGGAGAAAATAAAGGAGAAAAACAAAAGAAAAATAAAAAGAGAGGAACAAAATGTAAAAGAAAATGGTGAAAACTAGTGCGAGACCACCCAGACTGCTCCTGCTGGTGTAGGAGGTGGTGGGCACCAGTTCACCTAGCTAGGACTGGCATGTTGTGCTGGCTAAAGAGGCCACAGGGAGGTAGGAACCTTATACCAAACCAAGTTTGTACTGGATTAAAAGGTTGTTTGATGTAGGGGCAACTGACTCTGTAAAGACTTCCTGTTAGCTCAGAGTGTTTCATGTTCCCAGAACAAGATACTGCCAAGGTAGATGGAGTCAAGGTACCTGCTTCTAAAACAGTTCCTGCTGGACCAGAGGTGGTTGAGGGTCAGGTGTCTGGGTCTAGAACAAGCTTCTTGCTGACTAAGAGGGCAGCTGGGGCTGGAGTGCCTGGTGTTATAAGGAGTTTCTGCCAGTGTGGAGTTTCACTGGGGACAGTGTATCCATCCAGCATTTTTGAAGTACACTGGCCCATGCAAGCTAAGAATCTGTGTTTATAAACTCTGTGTCTGAAGAGTCTTTGTCTACAAAACATAGTCTGCATTCAGCACCCAGTCCATGATGGGGGGGTCCAACCTCAGTTGGAAGAGAGTCTGTGCAGGAGGTGGGCTGTCATTGGAAGCTTGGTGAGTGAGGATGGGGGTTGGCTACATTTTGGGATATTGGGAGGAAGTGGGGATCAAGGGGGAAGATTGCACCTTTTTTGTTGCTAACCACTGGTGTGGGTGCTTGTGCAGTCCTAGGTGACCAGAGCCAATTATTGGATCACTGTCCAGATTGGAACACTGTTTGAAAAAGTTCAAAATGGCCATGCTGTGTCAGACCAGCTGACCACTCACTGTTCTATCTGTCTCCTTATTCACAATTTTTATTCAGTTTCTTCTCTTATTCTATTCACTTCTCTTTTAAAAAAGTTAAATCATTTTATTGGGGGCTCATACAACTCTTATCACAATCCATATATGTATCCATTGTGTCAAGTACATTTGTACATTTGTTGCCCTCATCATTCTCAAAACATTTGCTTTCTACTTAAAGCCCTTGATATCAGCTCCTCACTTTTTCCTCCCTCCCCACTCCCTCCTCCCTCATGAACCCTTGATAATTGATCAACAGTTATTTCTATTCACTTCTCTATCCTTTCACCTGAGGTTCAGAGTCCCTGGATCCTCATCCGGATCTCTGCTTCATTTGGCCTCTTGTGTCTTTGTTGTAGGGGGTCTGGGTAGACAATCTGCACAGTCAGCCATCTTACTGGAAGTCTACAGAAAGATTGTTCTAAATGCAGTCTTCAAATCTATAATGTTTTCATTTGATTGTTTTCCTAAGGTCATTTGTGTTAATTTGCCGTAAAAGATTTCGTTCTGAGGGACGTTCTGAGGAGGTCAGGTTGTCCACATTCTTTATGACTGTCTCCTGGGGTGTCTCGTGTATTCTTCGACTGTACTTGCTGTGGTCAGAGTTGAAGAATGTGGAGCAGTGGACCGAGTTGAGGGCGACAGAAAAGTTGAGAGCTGCTGGGGACGGTTGGGAAGAGGTTTCCAGCCTGGCTCTCTTCCGTTTGCTTATATGACGAACTGCCACACACAGAACAACCCTCCAGCTTCCCCTTTCAGATACTCACTTTCAGGTCTGTGCTTACAGCCACGCATCTTGGAAGGGTGAAACTGAACGGAGAAACCGGCATGAAGATGAAGGGCTTGCCTGTCCTTCTGGTGGAAGGTTGCCCACTTGTTTCAAGTGTTTGGTAGACATCCTGCTCTCAGGTTGAAAGAGAAGAGCAGGGCAACTGTGTAGGGTGGGCAGAGTGAAAGCAAGGCCACTGCCTGGGGTCAATCATGCCAAAGTCCTGGCCGTCCTGGCAAAGTACGGGCAAACACTTCACACCGAGGAAGCAGAGCCTCCTTTCCCTAGGAGCAGGAGAGCCTGGAACAAAGTACCTAAGAAACACTGCCACCCAGCCTTGCGGTGGGAGCAGACCCTCCCAGGGCCTGGTCAGTCCTCTGCTGGGGCTAGGAACAGCAGCGGCACTTTCCAGGATCAGCTTTATGCCTTTGGAGGTCGTCCAGTGGCTTTGAGCTGACCTTTGAGCTGCTCTTCCCATCCCTGGGAGGTTCAGTGGTTACAGGCAGCACAGTTTACGACTCCAGAGCAGGGCCTTCGTATTGCATGGTCTGTAAACTCTTCCTCAGCTTCTTTTGTCAAAGCCAGGAAAACATCTCAGGTCAGATTCCTAGGATGCGTGCAGTGTTAGATGGCCATGCGTCTGCAGGGTCTGCATTGGCCCTGTTTGTGAGGAGCTGTTTCCTTGGGTGATGCCCATGGTACATCAGGTTGATGACTGCTGATGTCTGAGGGGACCCTAGCAACTTTCTTAGCAACCAGCCACTGTTAGAAACAACTGAAAGATTCTCTGGGAGACAATGTGGAGAGGACTCAACCCATGCTGTGGCATAAACCCACCGCCCCTTTTTGCTAAGGGGTGGATTCAGAAGAGGGCGTGGAACAAGGGATATTATTGCTGATGTCAAACGGATCTTGGTTGAAAGCAGAGAATGCCAGAAGATGTTTACTTGTGTTTAACTATGTGAAGGTATTCAACTGTGTGGATCCTAGCAAACTATGCAGAGCCTTGAGAAGAATGGGGATTCCAGAGCACTGTATTGTGCCCTTGCAAAACTTGTACTTGGGTCAAGGAGCAGTTGTGCAAACAGAAAAGGGAATACCGCATGGTTTCAAGTCTGGAACGGTGTACGTCAGGGTTTCATCCTCTCACCACACTCAGTCTGTATGTGGAGCATAAGAGAAGCTGGGTTATATTAAGAAGAATTTGGCATCAGCATTGGAGGAAGGCTTATTAACAAGCTTTGATATACAGATGACACAACTCTGCTTGCTAAAATTATGGAGTACAGTACTAGCTGACTTGAAGCACTTGCTGATGAGGATCTAGGACTTCAGCCTTTCGTATGGATTATAACTCAATGTACAGTGAACCAAAATCCTTGACAACTTCGATCTTTTCTCCATTTATCATGATAAATGATCGAAGCTGTGAAAGATTTTTGTCTTGTTCGGATCTAAAATCAATGCTCAGGGAAGCAGTACTCCAGAGATCAAATGATGCGTCACACTGGGTAAATCTGTGGTGCAAGATTTCGCTAAAGTATTGAAAAGCAAGGATATTATTTTGAGGACTAAGGTGTGCCTGATCCAAGCCTTTACATTTTCAATTGCTTTCTATGCATGTGAAAGTTGGATATTGAGTAAGGAAGACCAAAGAAGATTTAGACACATTTGATTATTGTGCTGGTGAAGAATATTGATGGACTGTGAAATGAAGAACACATAGACCTGGGAAGTAGTGCAGCCACAATGCTCCTTGGAGACAAGGGTGATGAGGTTTCATCTCATGTACTTTGCACATGTTCTTGGGAATTTTCCTTTCTCTCAAGCTCTATGCCACATTTCTCCTTAGTGCCGTTGTCATCTGAAACATTACTGTCACCTGAAACATATTTCCATGCCAGAGGGAAAGAGAAAATTGGTTATTGGTTTTTAAAGCTTCTGAACAAAAGAGACAGATGTCACTCACATTTCAGTCAAAGCAAATCACGGGGTTGCTTTTAACTTCAAAGAGATGGGATGTGAACTCCTACTATGCACCCAGAAGAGCATTGAACGTAGTTGGTGAATATTTCGTCATCTTGGCTACTTGAATGTTGACATGTTATTCTGTGACCCCTTGGGGGTGGGCTTTTGATTGTAGCAGGCTTTTTATATTGTCCATGACATTAATACATGGTTGACCCAATGTTTAAAGACTCAGGAATGGGATAAACAGAACGCCTGGATTGTGTAACAGAAAAGAAACTGTTCACAGAATAAGGGAGGTCAGGTCCCACACCTTTACTTCATCTGATGTCGCGTTCTATTGGACCACATACACCATCCATGCCAGTGGGTGTCTGCTAAGTCATTGTACCCTTACCATGATGAGCATATCTTCCTTACCTTCTCTGTTTTCCTCATTCTTTTACTACTTGTCTTACGTTCTGAGTGCTTCCATAACACAAATGGCACAAGTGGGTATCTTTGAAGAATACGAGTTAGTATTCTTAGTCGTTGAGGTTCCCAGTCCAAATTCAGGACCTGGTTCTAGGAGGATGGTCCTTTTGGTCTATTTCAGCATTTAGCAACTGCAAGCAATCCCTTTAGATGTTTTTGTCTCCATTGTCTGTCTTCCTCGTCTCCCAATGCATGTCTGTATCTTTTCTGCTATTTTTATAACTCAAAGGTTATTAGATTCAGGACCCACTGTGCCTGGGCATAACCTAATTGACATAAGAAAGAAAACTCTGTTTCCAAACAGGAGCATATTTACAGATATTGGGCCAAGGTTTCTAAAAATTATTTTTAAAAACAGTGTTCTTGGCAGGTTCCAGGGTTTAAATACATATTTTTGAGGGGACACAATTTAATTTGTACCACTAGCTACCCCAGTTTGTTCTGTTCCATTTTCCCCGCAGGCTGAAGGGGCCTCCTGATGTTCTCATGTTTGCTGTTGGCTCTGAGAGCTGAGATGATTTTACTGACTGGCGTCTCAGAAGAAGCATTAATTTGGTGTCTATTTGGAGAACATTGGTGTTAAAGGGTAGAGAGAATTCATTGTTTGTTTACTGTACAAGGAAGCTCAATAGTGCTGTAGTCTAAATAATATTGATTTGTGTTTTGGATCATTCTGTTTTCCTTGATTTTCTACCAGGGACCAGATGTTATCTAATGGTTTTCCTACAGATGTTTGCTTTCTTCGAAGCGAGCTATGTTTATTTCTTTAGCTACAAAAATGTGTTGTGTGTAGCTTGTAAAGAAATATGAATCTATTCTGATTTGCTGTCCACCCTCTTTCTTCCCTGGGACATTGCCCAGCCCTGTTTCCAGGTGGTCCAAACAGGCTTCTTTGTCTAGTGGTGGACGAAGACATTCCAGGCAGGCCTTCAAAGCTTGCCTGGTGTTTTTCAGAGGTTCAAGAGTACAAGGAAATTCGCTTGGAGATATTTGGATTTGGGCCATGCATTCAGATGAGGAACTGACTCAATGAAACTGGTCATTTCTTTGGGCCACGATGAATTGAACATTATCAGAGAGGGTGGAAGAAAACAGATACTTGTCAAGATCGTTTGCTTATGACAACCTATTGGGTGATAGGCATCTTTGAAATTTTACTCTCTCTGTGTCTGAAACTTACTTTCCTCCAAATAGTGTGGTTGATCAGGTGCTCACATTTTGGTCAAATGCAACATCTACTCACCGTGCCCTTCTCTTCTTTCCCTCCTCTGAAGACTTCCGCCACTTGCTTCTCTATTTTTAATCCTAATTACCCTTTAAGGGTCAAGTCTTTCCTGATCCTCTCGCCACCAGAGAATCCTCCCTTATTGAGTTTATGCCCAGTAACTGAGTTCTTTCTGCATATGTCTTTTCTCTCACATTTGCCTTTCCTGTTTTTCTCTTCTTTCTTATTGCTTGAGGTCTACATATCCATTAGCTTTGGGCCCCTCACACTGTTTAACACGCAATCTAGAACATCGTGAGCACTCATTAGAGGACCTATTCTCTGTCTTGGAAGTGGTTCAAATTGAGTTGGGGAGTCAAGTAGACAATAAAACTCACTGCCATCGAGTTGACTTTGATTCACAGTTGCTACAGGACAGGGTAGAACTGTCCCTATGGTTTTCCAGGATTGGGAGTAGAAAGCCTAGTCTTCTCCTGTAGAGTGGCTGATGGTTTTGAACCCTTGATCATGAGGTTGGCAGCCCAAAGCTTAAGGGGTTCATGTTGTTGTTCGTTTCCATCGTCGGTTCTGACTCATGGCTACCCTATGCACAACAGAACAAACCATGGTCCAGTTCTGTCCCGTCCTCAAAATTGTTCTTACACTTGAGCTCATTGTTGTAGCCACTGTGTCAGTCCGTCTTGTGGAGGGCCTTCCTTTTGTTGTTGCCCCTCTCTTTACCAAGCATACTGTCTTTCTCGAGGGACTGGTGTCTCCTGACAATGTGTCCAAAGAACATGAGACAGAATCTCGCCATTCTTGCCTCTAACTAACATTCTAGTTGTACTTCTTTCAAGACAGATTTGGCAGGCTATGGGACTTTGAAGATTCTTTGCCAACACAATGATTCAAATGCATTGATTCCTTTTCAGTCTTCTTATTCATTGTCCAATTTGCACATGGATTTGAGGCTATTGAAAATTGGTCCCTCAAAGTAGCATCCTTACTCTTCAAGGCTTTAAAGAGGTCTTGTGCAGCAGGTAAACCAATGCCATGTGGCCTTTGATCACTTGAGTGCTGTTCCCATGAGCATTGATTGTGAATCCAACCAAGATGAAATGCTTGCCAACTTCAATCTTTTCTCCATTCGTCATGATGTTTCCTATTGGTCCAGTTGTGAGGATTTTGGGTTTCTTTACGGTGAGTTGGAATCCATACTGAAGGTTGCAATCCTTGGTCTTCATCAGTAAGTTTTCCAGTTCCTCCTCAGTGTCAGCAAACAAGGCAGTATCATTTGCATATCTCAAGTTGTTAGTAAACCTGCTGCAATCCTGACGTCATAGCCTTCTTCATATGATACAATTTCTCTGATGATGTGCTCAGCATACAGATTAAACGAGTAGGATGAGAGGAGACAACCCTGACTCTCACTTTCCTAATTTTAAACCATGCTGTATGCCCTTGTTCTGTTCCCACAACTGCTTCTTGATTCATGTACAAGTTCCTCATGAGCAAAATGAAATGTTCTGAACATCCCATTCTTCTCAGTGTTATTCACAGTTTATTATGGTCCACACAGTTGAATGCCTTTGCATAATCAATCAAACACAAGTAAACATCTTTCTGGTATTTTCTGATGTGGGCCAAGATCCATCTGACATCAACAGTGATATCCCTTGTTTAAGGTGACCATATTTTAACATTGGTAAAGTGGGACACCATCGATAAAACTCATGTCCTGGCGAAATAGCCACATGGCAGCCAAAAACCGTATACCCTAGCTTGTCGTGCATTCTTTCCAAAAATCGGGACTTTTTTAAAAAACGCCACAGGACGCGAGACAAATTGTTAAAAATCGGGACTGTCTCGCCAAAAGTGGGACGTCTGGTCACCTTACCTTCTTCCACATCATCTTCTGAATTTGGTCTGAATCGGTGACAGTTCCTTGTCAATGTATTGCTGCAATTGTGGTATGATCTTGAGCAAAATGAATTATAACCATCATTAGATGATCTTCAGCAAAACAAGCTCTAGATAGTCATGAGAAGAATAGGTATTCCAGAACACTGCATCCCAAACCAACTCGAGAACCTTGAGAATGGCACCATGAAGTGGTTTGGAATCCCCACTCTTCTCAAGGCTATCTATAGTTTGTTATGATTCACACAGTCAAATTTCTTTGCATAGCCAATAAAACACAAGTAAACTTCTTTCTGGTATTCTTTGCTTTTAGCCATGGTCCATCTGACATCAAATTTTATCCCTTGTTTCATATCCTCTTCTGAATCTGGCCCGAATCTCTCGCAGCTTCCTGTCAGTGTGCTGCAACAACTAATGTCAGATGATCTTCAGCAAAGTTTTACTTGCATGTGATATTAATGGTATTGTTCTATACTTTGAGCATTCTATTGGGTCATCTTTCTTTCGTATGGGTACACATATGGTTTTCTTTCAGTCAGTTGGCCAGGTAGCTCTCTTCCAAACTTCCTATAATATATAAATGAATGCTTCCAGTGCTTTATCCACTTCTTGGAACATTTCAATTGATAGTCTATCAATTTTTGGAGCCTTGTTTTTGGCTAATCCTTTTCTTACAGTTTGGACTTTTGCCTTCGTGCCACTGATTTGTTGCTTGTGTGCTATCTCTTGAAATAGGGGAATGTCGCTAGTTCTTTTTGGTACAGTGACTCCGTGTATTCTTTTCATTTTCTTTGGAAGAATCTTTCATTGTTCAATATTTTTCCCACAGAATCTTTCATTATTAGAACATGAGGCTTGGGTTTTTTCTTGAGTTCTTTAAAGATATTCTGAGTATGTTTTCTAACTCTAGGTTTTTACACATTTCATTATAATATTTGACTTTATCTTCTCAATTGGCCCTTGAGATTTTCTATTCAGCTCTTTGACTTAACCAATCCTTCTATTTGTCTTACCAGCCCTAGAATTAAGAGAAAGTTTCAGAGTCTTTTCTCAGGTGTTCATAGCAGCTTTGATATATAAAGCAAACAGCCCTTGTTTGCAATTTAGCAAGTATGGAATTAATTTATCTTTTGAGTATCTTTGTTTTATGTCTTGGAGCTGTTGTACTTCTCGTTTTTTATATTTCTGATTAGTTTTGATGCATTTTTATCATGTAATAATTAGTATATAAAAATGATTAAATGATAATAGAATGAAAAATCATGTAATACCTACCAGCTTCAGAAATTAAACATTATCAATACACAGTCCTGAATTTTGAATTTATGCTACTCTTTCTGTGTTAGGTTGGGTTGTCTGAGAAACAAAATCAGGGACACTCATTGTGGTAGTTACATAATTTCATGTCAACTTGAAGATATATAAAAGTGTAGGGGTGGAGTTTAGCCTGTCAATCAGGTCACAGCCTGATGGTCCTCTCTGCGGGTGTGGCCTTCTCATAAGGAGGGTCCTGGGAACTTCCCTTTCTTTCACTACCTTCACCTTCCTGCTTGCTGACCCTCATGGCAGCCAGAGCCCTGGAGATGTGCCCACTGCCACTGGAGCCACATGACTTTCACCACCCCGGCCTGTGATATTCTTTCATTCTGCATCATTGCTTGTCACTGCATGAGTCTGAATAGGGAGTTATGGACTAGTATTGGACTCATGGACTTGATTTGGACTGGGCTGGCATGTTTTATCAATATATAATTACTTCTTGATATAAAACTCTCCACCTTCCACTTGGTCGGTCCTCATCTCGAAAGCCTGGGTTTCTGCCGTAAATCAAGTAGCAGATGCTTCTTTTTCACAGCCTGTCACATACCTCTGGGTAGATGTAGGTAAGCCTTTGAGCAGAACACTACATTAAGATAAATTAAAAGAAACAAGTGAACTTAGTTTTAACTTTTCAATATCTATACACATTCTGGGAAATATATCTTTTTTTCATCCATCCTGATTATAATTCAGTGAGTCCTTTCAGAATGTCTTTTACATTTAAGTAAATTTTCTACTAATAATGTTTCATTATTGTCTCTTCTCTACCCATGCCTTTTTCTCCTCCTGCTGTCTCTAGTGCTTCACTATTACTAAATCTGTTCTCTAAGTCACTTATCTTTTCCTTTATGAATTATACTGGGTTGCTTTGCATTCTATTTGTGGTCATTCCCATATTTTGGCATTCTTTAATTCATTCACTGAGGTTTTAATTTGAAAATCTTATTTTAGTTTTATGTCAAGAAAATTGTTTCAACTTGGAATCTCCCTAAGTGCTCTTAGTTTGTGATTCTTCATGTTTTCGCATGTCTCCCCCAGCAGTTCGATGTCAGTAGGCGACCTCTGATCTGAATGTGCTGCTTCTTTTCACTCTCCTGGTCTGCTGAGCCCTTAGGTATGCTCTTTGTCCCCCTTTGCAGGCACATCGGTGTTCAAATCCACTGGAACAAAGTGGTTCCCATCCTGTCCACGAGAGGAAAATGCATAAGCATTGCCCCTAGGGTCCCCAGAAAGGGCTAAAGCATTCCCTTCTCAAGGCTCAGAAAGAAAAACTTCTTGTCCCTAAAGTTAAACCCCTCATCTCTTCTCCAGAGGGAAAAAACACTCTGGGCCACTTTTAGGAGTCTGCATTAGGGCATGGCAAAGCCTGTAACCTCTCCAAATGAGGCTGAATCCCAGTCCAGCAGTGATGTTTTGCCAGAGGTTCAGGTGGCTTGACATAGGTGTGGAGGAGAGGGCAGCATGGACCCATTTGACTACCCATTTCCGTAAGAACATAGGACCCCAAGCGATTCTGATTAGCAGGATAAAATTTATTTAAGTAAATATCAGATCTTGGGGTGAGGAAGGTCTTTAGGAATTTAACACTAAAGGTAAAAGTTATATAAGTTTATGATATCAAAATTAAAATCTCTAAAAATTTTAAAGTGAATAACCACCCATGGCGCTACCATCCACTACTGAACCAAGTAGACGAGGACGCATGGCCCACAAGAGTAACTTTGTGGGCGGTGCCACAGCCTGTTAGAGAGCTCTGACCCCGACTATGAGATGCATCCACAGAGCTGGCTGCTCCCACCGCCAATGAGCTAACTCTGACTCACAGCGCCTCTAGAGGACAGAGTAGAATGGTCTCTTTGTGCTTCCGAGGTTATCAGTCTTTAGAGGAACAAAAATCTGGTGGGTTTGAAGTTTCACGCAACATGTCACCCACTCTGCCACCAGGGCTGACTGCTGGGAGCAGAGAAATGGAAAGAACACAAGACAAAGAGAAGAAGTCATTATGCAATAAAGGGACATGATAGGACAGGAAGGTGTGGCCTCCTCACTGAAAGTGAAAGGAGCCACAGAATAGCAGAGATTTTCCAAGCCAAAACAGTGATGGAGATAGGGGTGGGGCTAACTTCCACCCCTACACTCTATTTATCAAGTTGCCATGAAATTATGTAGCTATCACAGACCACCCCTTGTCAATCTGACACCTTTACACAACTCTTTAGTCATACGTAAATTTTAAACAAAGCAATAATAAAATTATATTTGTGCTTAACAGGATAAAACTAAAATGCATAAAACTCAAGATGTGTTAGCCTCATGTAAACATAATAGTCTATAAGAAAACAAAACAGAAATCTTCTATGCCTAACAATTGCAGTTAAATGAACATCTACACTGTAATCCTATAAATTCTACAAGTATATCCCCCCACCAATGGAAGTTTGTAAGCCATTCACTTCATGCCTTTATTCTCCTCATTTTGTATACCCAATTTCTATACTGTCCACTTACATCAACCCGGTGCTCTGAGACAAGCGTGTTCTTTGATGTGAAGAATTTTCATTCCAGGTGGAACCCTGTGAGTCTGCATCCATCAGCAAAGTCACATCAGGACAGGCCGTCAGCAACAATATGCACCAATTCACAGGCTCAAAAATCTTATCTTCATCTGGTTGGGTTTGGGTCAGTTCAGCATGGGCCATCTCGTTGAGCCTCACCAGGTTGTCTCTTGACCTCCTCGAGAACCAAAATACAACCTTGTGTCTACCGCACTTGAAATTCAAGAACAGATTTGCTGCATTGAATACTAATTTGTACCACTAGCTACCCCAATTTGTTCTGTTCCATTTTCCCCACATGCCAAAGGGGCCTACTGATATTCTCCTAACACTAATTAGTTATTAGTTGAACACTAATAACAGAGACCAGATGAGCAGTTGGAGGACATACAAGAAGATTGTGTATGAAGAAATCAAAAGGTCACTAAAAAGAGGAAAGAGAAAATATCAGTGTGGATGTCAGAAGAGATACTGAAATTTGCTCTTACTCAGAATGTAGCTAAGGCAAATGGAAAACATAATGAAATCAAAGAGCTGAGTAGGAAATCTCAAAGGACAGCTTTGAAAAAAGTAAACTATAATGAAATGTGCCAAGATCAATGCTGTCATTCTTTACGGAAATAAAAGGCCCTGTCTCTCTGCTTTGGGGCAGCTCCGGGTTTTACACCACTGACCTCGCAGTTAGCAGTAACCAACGTGTGACCACCATGTCCCAGAGCTCCTCAACTATACGGGTTAGGGTTTGCAACATAGTTTTTTCTGCACAATTTAATTCAGAATAGTTCAGGTGTATTTTGCACCCCCATCCATGTTTTGCTGACTACAAAATTCATCCCTTATTTGTCATATTGAAAACCAGTTCTTTCAGCCGTTAGTGGTGAGTTCCTTTTTTCCTCAATGATTTTCAATAATTTGTGTGTCTGTTTCTGGATTCTCCATTCTCGTTTTCTGTGCCAGTAGCTCACGATCTTAATATGGTGCCTTCATGTATGGAAGGAAAATTCTCTACTTTATTTTTCTTCTGGCTGTTTCGGGCCTTTGACTCATCTATATATATATGTTAGAATTAATTTGTCAATCCCTCTTATAATTTTTATCGCAATGATCTTAAAATTATTAATCCGTTAAGAGAAAGCAAACATCTTTCTACCTATGACCATGATCTGTGTCTGCATTTTATCTTTAAAGATCTTGGACAAAGTTTTTTAGATTATTAGATTTACTCATATTGTAAATTATTAAAAGTTTGGGATAAATATATATATATATTTGCCCTGGCAGTACAGTGGTTAAATTACTTGACCACTAACCCCAAAGGTTGCAGTTTGAACGCAGCTATCTTGGGGGTCTGCTTCGGTAAATAAATCCTTGAAAACCCTACGTGCAGTCCCCTTGTTTTCTATAAGGGAGTGACCAGACAGCAGTGGATTTCATTATTTCTCACTGTCATGAAGAAATAGAATAGAATTACAAGCGTTGACCTTATTTCCATTAAACCTTATTCATCTCAATAATTTGTGTGTGTATAGTTTTTAAAATCCCTTTAAAATGATCTCCCATTCTATTTTTCAAATCTTGTTTTCTTGTGATGGCTAGAACTCTCAATAGTGTGATGAATGGGGATTGAGCACATCCTTGTTAATGCTCATGAATATGAAGGGATGCTCTTAACGTTTAACAATGGGGCAGGTGATGTTTGCAAAGTATTTTGCTGGTGCTCTTTATCCAAGTCATGATCTTTCCTCCTTTTCAGAGTTTACCAGAAGTTCTTTAATTGTATTGTTTGGTTAACTGCTTTATATTCACCTATATAGATGATTGTATGGTTTGATTCCTTTAACCTCTTAAGGCAATGTTCTAATGTTGTACCAAATAACTTGAATAAACTAAACTTGGTCATTTTATACATTTTATATTAATCATTTAGAGATTTATATTCAAAAGAAGCTATATTATAATATTGAATTATACTTTTCAATTATAATGTGCTATTGAAATGTAATTTTCTTTTTTGTATCGATTTTGCTATGAAGCTTATAGCAGCCTCAATAAAGATACCATGAAGTGTTCCCTTCTCTGTTATACTTCATATTCCTCTCTCCATTTCCTTTAAAAAAATCATTTTGTTGGGAGGACTCTTACAAATCTTATGACAATCCATCATTCAATTAAGCACAATTGTACATATGTTGCCATCAACATTTCCAAAACATTTTCTTTCTACTTGAGCCCTTGGTAACAGCTCATTACCCACCCACCCCTTCCACCCTCATGAATCCTTGATCAGTTACACATTATTATTGTTATTTCGTGTCTTACCCTGTCCTCTCTATTTCATTGATCCTTGGTGGTACTGTGGATTAAGCACTGGACTGCTAACCACAAAGGTGGTGGTTCAAACTCACGAGCCACTCTGTGGGACGAAGTTGGGGCTGCCTGCTTCTGTAAAGATGTGCGACCTGGGGCACCCACGAAAGGATCGCTGTCAATCAAAACCGACTCAATGGCAGAGGTCTTTTTGAATTTTAAATTCCTATTACCTCCATAATTTTTCTGCTGGAATATTAGTCTAACTTATCTCCTTGCTTTCAGTCCCACGTCCCTTTCAATCCATTCTTCATAGTGGTATTTCAGTTCTTTATTTCATATCCATCCAGTGCTTCCTAAGCGTACATGGTGGCTTTATGAAATGCCTTAACAGATCCTGCAAGATCCAGTTGTCTCCTCGATGTTTCTCTCTATTTCTCTCAGAGCCTGTGCTCCAGAGCTACAGAACCCAACACAGTTCGCCCAACATGAGCTAGTCTCTCTGGTCTCCTAGTCATTGCCCATGTTGACCTTAAGTCCTGAAAACTCTGCTTCTCTAGCCCTCTCCTCATTGTTCCGGGGTAATTGCTATGCCATTTCCTCTCTCAGCCTCTGGTCCTTCGCTTGTTTGGATAGCCCATCTCACCTGGCTCCATCATTGGCTACTTGCTCATCTGTCTCTAAGCTCATGCCCTATCCTAGACAGTGAGTCTCTGAGTCTATGAACTGTGCCCCATTTTGCTAGATCAGTGGTTCTCAACCTTCCGAATGCCGCGACCCTTTATACAGTTCCTTGTGTTGTGGTGCCCACCCCCCAACCATAACATTATTTTCATTGCTACTTCATCACTGTAATTTTGCTACTGTTATGAATCTGCTGATCCCTGTGAAAGGGTCGGTCAAGCCCAAGGGGGTCACGACCCACAGGTTGAGAACCACTGTGCTAGATGCTGACTTACAGAGTGCCTCTGTCTAGAAGGGATTTAATAGATGCTTGTTGAATTAATCATTAAATTGTTTGTGGGATTTGCGATAATAACAAGCATGTACAGCAATTTATAGTTTAAAGAGCACTAGGATATTTATAGTTTTCAAACTAAGTAGTCACAGGATTCTGAAAGATGTACAGTTTTTATCACTTTCTCACAAATGAAGAAACAGAGGCCTTGAGAACGCAAAATCCCTCTCCAAATCTCCAAATTGGCCTCATCTCATTAACAGCTCTCTGTCTCTCTGTGACGTCCCTTGAAGAGAGGGGGCTGGGGCGGGGAGGAGAGGTTAGTTTAACTCTTCCATGTTGGCTCATTTGTTCCACAGTTATTTTATCCTTTTCTTTTAACATTGAGCCTGAAGAGGTTGTGTCTGAGGACCTTTTGAGTTGGTGAGAGGATTTCTATCCCCCTAGACTTGCTTTTAGTTTGAGAAAAAACAGCGACTCTCATTATTTCTCAGTTGCTGGGTTTCTAAAATCACCCCAACAGCATTTACTCTGGCAATAAAAAAAAACTCTATTAATAAAATGACTGCCCTCACATCTTCTTGCCTGGGTTTCTCCTGCCATAAGGAAAATTTGGAGCTCATCCAGCCCAGTCTCCCTGTTGGGTGACAGGATGCGCGAGACCTGAGAGGTGGAGGGACATGCTGAGAGTCACACAGGAGGGCCGGAGCTGAGCTGCCTGACTATGACTCTGGACCCCTTTCTAAGCTTGAACATCCATTGCCAATTATAACAGGTGTCTGGTTTCTCAAAGTTTATGAATGCGATTTTCCATGTATCCGGTACTGTTGGTAAAGCTAAGCCTATGCTTATTCAAGACTTAAAATTAGTGACATTTTCATGTCAAACAAGTATGATACTTTAAACACACCTAAGAAAACTACTTATAGTTCCATATACCACTAAGGAATTAAAATTATACCTTAAAGCTGACCTCTATAAACGTGTGACCGCCCAACATTCCTCTTGGATCTAAGAAGGATAGTTTGTGTTTTTCCTCTACCATTTTTTCCCTTCTCCTCCATCTTTTATAAAAGTTAGCATGTCTGTAACAATTTCTTTCGATAATGTATGAATCCAATGTGGCTTTGTGACCATCGTATTGCACAGATTCATGTTGGTGTCTGAATTTTATTTAAAAATAATTGTCTTTTTATTTTTCTAATATTTTAAGGTGACCTGGGAGTGTGTGTGTGTGTGCGTGCGTGCGTGCTCATGTGCATGTTTGTGTAGGCTATGAGAATTACAGATATGCTATTTTAAACAGATGGAGCAAACGCACCCTGATTCCGAAGCATTGTCTTCCCATCACTGTCTTGCTTGTGCAAGACTTCTGAAAGGCATGAGCTTCCAAATAGCACATTTGGCAGCCCCTGCTAACGTGTTCGTGTCGAAGACTTCCTGGCTTGTTAAGCTTAGAAAAACAAACCGGCTGATGATGACTATAAATGTTTGTCAGCGAATGTGCAAACAGCACATTTCTGTCTGTTTCTTCTCCTGGACGGCTGCATTTTAAAAGCCTGCCTGACTTCAGCCATGCAGACAAACTGTTTCCTGAAAGCAAGCAAGCTGTAGGGGTGAGAAAGACCTTGAATAAACACGAATATGTCCCGGACTTATTTCTGGACATTGTCAGGTTGGGTGATGTCTCAGTGCCAAATTGGGAAGAGCTGGCAACACTTCTTTCTTTCTTTCCTCTTAGGCTACCGCATGGATGCAAATCTGAGGGATACATACAGAATTGCATGCTTCTCAGTAGTGGGCTACAAGATCACCATACCCACGTAATTAATGGGCTGTCAATCAGCGCTTCCTGCATTCATCTGCTGCACATGTGTTGTGAGCGCATGGGTGGTATCAGGCTGTGGCTCCTGGGGCAGAGGTGCAGCCAGCACAACAGCCACGCCTGGCAGTATGGAAGATGCCACTGATTGTCCAGGGGACATTAGGAAAACCAGGGTGGAGCTTGGCCAGGTCAGCCTGAGGTGGGAGGACAGGGGATGCAAGGACGTGGTCAAGGCCAAGGCAGAAAGGGCCAAGGCACTGCTGTAGGTAGAGGCAGAGAGAGTCCAGAGCCCTTCACGTCCCAGTCAGGTTCCTAGCCAGTGTAGACATTTCGAAGCCTCCAGGGAAAATGGCAGGATACGATGTGCTAGTTTAGAAAATCACAAAAAACAAACAAGAATCGGGATTCTCTAAGAACCCTGACTTACCCCGGCCTACACCGATCACTCCATCTGAAACTACCATGTATACTCCGCCCCAGCACTTGAACCCTTCCTACTGACCGTCAGAACCACGTGCTGTGCGGCCTCTCTGATTCACCGTGATGGGCTGTGTGCCCGAGCGCCACTGTGCTCCACAGCCTTCTCGATGGCGGATTTTTTTGGAATTACACTGCCAGGACTTCCGTCTCAAACACCTCTAGATGGACTTGAACTTCCATCCTTTCTTTCAGTTGCCAAGGGCAGTAACTCTTTGTACTGTGGACCCTCTTACGATAAAGTTGTTATTGTTGTTGTTAGGTGCCATTGCGTCCGTCTCAACAGAAAGAAATACTGTCTGCTCAGCACCGTCCTCACACTTGCTAGATTTAAGCCCGTTGTTGCAATCCTGGTGCCAATCCAGCTCCTTGTGGGCCTTCCTCTTTTTGCTCATCCTCTCACTGACGAAGCATGATGCCTTTTTCTAAGGACTGGGCGCTCCTGAGACTATCCCCCAAATACATGAGGCCGAGTCTTGCCCTTCTTGCATCCGAGGCGCATCCTGGCTGTACATTTTCCCAGAGGGATTCATTTGTTCTCCGGGCAGCCCATGGTACTTGCAGGATTGTTCACCAGCCCCATCATTCAGATGCATCAGTCTGTCTCAAGTCCTTCGTATTCCTAGCGCTCATACAATGTGCGTATCTAGTAGGTCTAGTTCTGCGTCGCTGGAATTTAAGTTTCTTGGGCAAAGGGAATCTTGTCTTTCAGGAACAAACACAGGCCTCAGTTCCTTCGGACCCGTCCCTCCCCCCCTCCCACCCCCTCCTCCAAACAGCAACAAAGAACACCACAAAAAAGTCAAATCTCTTGTGGGTGAGTCTGTTTCAGTTCATGGTCACCCCATAACAGCGCCACAATACAAAGTAGAACTGGCTATAGGTACTCAAGAAACACACTCCCTGTATATCAACCAAATGAATAACCCCAATTGACGTGACACTCGGTGCTTTCGGGGTTTCTCCTCTGCCGCTTTGCTGAAGTAAAACGTTATTTGTCACTTATTTCGAAGGCAAAGATGCCTTTTCTCTTCCAGAGAGATAATCATGAGTGTGAGTGGTCAGGAGGCTGTGGGAAATACATATTTCACTTTAGGATCAGAGAGCAGATACCAGTGTGTAGAACGGGAGCCCAGTGAGCTTCCCTCTGTTTGCAGTGACTCCTGTCAGGGAGGAGACGTGACGCCTGGGAGAGCGTGACAAGGCTCTCTCAGAAAACGCTTCACGTTAAGCAGTTTCTGGGTGGTTCTCACAGACAGCACTTGTCCTCGGCAACAACAGTTACCACCTCCTCTTCTCAGTTGGCTGCATTGGCAGATACAGTGCCATCCCTCACCAATGTGACAGGGCCAGAAGGAGGGAAGGGTACCGAAGAGGGCAAGACACCTGCGACAAAATGTAGCAAGATTTGAGAGGAACACCTCGGCTCTTTCCGTAGGGCCCTGTTGGGGACCACGCGTTGCAGCTTGTTCCTGAGGTATTTTAAGGTAGAGTTATTTCCCTGGGACCTTTTCCTCACGGAGGCTGTTGCCAATGGGTCAGCTTACTTCAAGGCCTTGAAAAATGGACACCTCAGTGAAATGTTTGGGGGGCGGGCTCCAGGGAGAGAGGATCTGTGTTGTGTATATTGGCGGGAGAAGGCTTTCTTTCCTCTCTCCATTCAGAGCAATCATTGAGTTTTGAAATAACCCCGTGTGACGTGCCAGCATGGCCCTCTGCCAGAGCATCTCGGTCTCTGCGGCGGAGAGAATGCTCAGACTTCAGTCGTGCGGTGCCCTGGGCCGATGGAGGGGCAGCCGGGGCTGGCTTTTCTAGGAAACAAAACGAATTATTGAGTGTCTTCGGTGTGCAAAGCCCAGTGCTGGGCATCCAGAAGGCTCCAAGAAGTGGAAACGGATGGTGCCTCTATTTTCAGACATTCCCTTTTCAGGCAACTAAAAGGTGAAATCCGTTCCAGGAAGATCTTTTTCCCAGATTCCTCTTGGCTTTGCTTGCCGGGGCTGATTAAAGAGGATGTGTCAGTGTGTGTGTGTCAGAGAGAGCGAACGAGCGAGCGAGCTCATGACTGAGAGATGGAAGGGATGAGGAGGGCAGGAATACGAGTTTAGAAGCAGGCAGAGTGCTGTGGGACATTTGTTATTTCCCAATTCCATGTTTGCTAAGCTGACTTTCAGCGCAATGTGTTTATACGTGAAACAGGACCCTCCACAAAAATTTCTCTTTCTGAGTTAAGTGCACCCGCAAGACACACTTGACCTCACAGTCCTGGGAGGGGAAGGAAGGGCCAGCTGCTCTTTTTCTTTAGGAAATGTGACTCATGGTGAAGCTGAAGCTTGAAGCTACTTGGTACTGTGGCTGAGGTAGACTCCCAAGGTTATTCAAATGACTATGGACTTCGAACTGAACACTGCCAAAGGGAACCTACACCTAAACCCCAAAGCTAAACTGATTGTCCTTGGGTCTATTCTGATTCACAGTGACCCTATAGGAGAGAGGAACATGGTCCGGACTGCCGCCGTTTGCTCCTATGTAGCTGGCTGGTGGTTGGAACCACTAAGCTCTGTAATCTCAACAACAAAACACTTCCGAAAAATATGAAGACTCATTTTCTTTCAGCCCACCCTCTCTACCCGGTCAAAGCAAATCTAGTATTCTGTATTCAATCAGCGATGTCTTGGAACCCTAGAGACATTGAAAAGTCTTGGAGTGTCATCAACCTACTTGAAAAATCAAGGTGAACTGAAAAGTTTCTCTTTCAAGCCTGCTTTCAGGTTCAGAAAACAAAATGCGCATCATGGTTTTGGGGAAGAAAAATGTGCTTGCTCTGCTGAGTTGAACTACTGTTGGTTCAGTTGATTTTTTCCTCATGGGCTCCTTGTAAACTCCTATGTGCCAACCAGGACAAGAATGGCTCCCAGTGGGAAGCATGCTCCCAGACTCCTTGAGTCTCATCGCTGAAAGCAGAGATAGCCCCAGGCCTTATAAGACCCACGGAATCACCACTACCAGCTACCACCATGCCCTTTACAAAAGAGAAACCGTTCTAGCCATCACATTAGGGGTCACTGAATTCATTGTTTGACTAACAAGTATGACCTTTGGGTGATGTTATAAATATCCAAATGGTCGTTGGCCAAAAAAAAAAAAGAGGTTCCCTACCCCTGATTTCAAGGGACCTCCCACCTCTGGGGGTGATCGTAATCTCCATCCAGATGCTGAACTCTTCTCTGTACATCTTGGCCATCATTAATTGAAATTGATTTTTTAAGATGGTTTAATTAAAAAAGCACAACCCCAAGCCACTGCTATGGTGCCAATTCTAACTCATCGCAATCTCAACTACTATATAGGACTATAATCGTATTTAGGGTCTCCCTAGGAGTAGCTGGTGGGCTTGAACCTCCAACCTTGTGGCCAGCTGTCCAACTCTTACCCAACAGTGCTATCAGGGTTCTTTTTTTTTTTTTTTTTTTTTTTTTTTTTCAAGCACATACACCAAATGTCTGAACCTGCGGTGCTATCAGGGTTCTTATATTAATATTGCCGCCACCCAAAAAAGAAAGAATAAAATCAAGCCCGTTGGTTAGGTGGGTTACAACATACTGTGCTGTGGAGCAGAATTGCTCCGTGGGGGTTTCTTGGCTCTAATCCTTATGGAAGTAGGTGCCAGGGATTTCTTTTGAAGTGTCTCTAAGTGGGTTTGAACTACCAACCTGTAGGTTAGTAGTCAAGCACTTAGTTGTTTGTGCCCCCTGGGGACCTTAATATTTTGCACCAAAATCTAAAAACTAAACTCATCGAGTCAATCGTGACTCACAGAGACCTCACTGCTCGTTAGGAATTCTGACACTGTAAATCTTTATGGGAGCAGACGGCCTCTTTCTCACCTGCCCAGGGCTGGTGGGTTTGAACCTCAGACCTTGTGTGTAACAGCCCAGTGCTTAACCTGCTGTACTTACCACTGTGCCCTGGTGCCCAGGGGATGGTTTTGCTACATATTGCTTAGAACTTTTCCTTCTTCGCTTTTTGCTTTCCTCCCAAACTTGTAAGATCCTTTTACTTACTTATTCCATTTAGTGTCTTTCTGTTTATTGCAGATTTTCAGCATCTGATGAGCTATTTCATGAATCCCTAGAGGGCAATGTGGAGATATGGGGACTTAGGAAGTGTGTAGTCTGGGTAAACCCCCTGTCAAACTGGAGGCAGGTTTTTCTTGGCCTGATGCAGGTCTCAGCCAGGTCTCAGCCCCGATCCTGCTCTGTGTCTGCAATGGTGACAAGGATGTGGCTGGAGATCATGTGGCTCAGAAGTAGGTTGACGCGAAGCAGGGAGGAAGCCAGGGACATATTGGTGGATGGAGTCAGGATCCGAAACTCTTGGCAGGCTGAAATGATGGGTCCGATCTGAAAAGAATGTGAATGCAGATAGGACTTCCTTGCAGTATTTGTGAAAGAGACTTCGTGGTCTTCCCCAACCACAGTTCCCTAGAGGTGTGGTGCTTGACTGTCCACAAAGCCATGGAGAGAGATGAGGGTCTCAGGCCAAACTGGGAGAAGTGTTCAGATGTGTTTGCTGAGTTTCAGTGGGGATTGTGTTGTATTGTTTCAGCCCGTTGTTGTTGCTGTTGTTAGCAACAATCGAGTCAGGCCTGTTTGTGGTGATTGCACAAACAACAGAACAAAATGCCACCGCACCATCTCCTTGACGGGTTTGGGATCCAATATTGTGATCCTTCAGAGCCTTGCTGGTGGTGTGGTTACAAGTTGAACTGCTAACTGCAAGGCGAGCAGTTTGAATCCCCAGCCACTCCTCAGGGAAAGATGGGGTTCTCTACTCCCATAAAGAGTTACAGTCTTGGAAACTCCCGGGGGCAGTTTTACGCTGTCCTTTCAGGGCATTCATGATGAGTTGGCATTGACTCAAGGGCAGCGAGGGTTTTTAGTTTAGTTTTGTTTGTTATTGTGATCCGTATGATTTCCAGTAGCTAATTTCCAGTAGATCGGAGAGCCCTTTCCCCTTTAACACATTACTGTTTGAGTTGGGGGGGAACTGGGTCTTTTTTTTTGGGCACCCATTTTTGCCTTGCTTCTCTCTCCTCTGAATACATTAGCAATGCCTTTCGCTCAGTCTTGAAAGATGTTTTCTCGCCTTTAGAGGGAGGAGACTGAGGCCTGGGACACGGCAATCTTGTCCCTGAGTTGCTGTCCCATATTTATTTCTGTTTCCCAAAGTCACAGCCTTTAACCAGAGCGAGGCAGAGACACAGCTGTCTCCCCACGTCTTGGATTCAGCATCCTTGGAGGTGCTGTCTGCATTCCTCCTGCCCTGTCCCTGGTGACTCAGCAGCTGTGGACAGTGGCGGTGGGGATGATGCTTCTGGCAGTTTCTCTCGTGGGGTCCTGGATCGGTGCCCTGGGAAGATCGAACATTTTCTGGTTCAGCCCCCTCCTTTTGCCTTCCATTCAGCTCTTACTACTTAAAGATCTTGACCTCTTTGGTCACCCCATCCCATGAGCAGCCACATGCTATTGAGCCTCTCAGACGTTGAGGAAGTTAAATCCCTTCTGGCTGAGCGTGCCAAATTCATGTTCTTTGCTTTCTTGCTGAAGCCATGAGTATACTTTCTCCTTAAGGAAGGGGCCAATTTTTGTAAGAATGTTATCCGCTGGGGAGGCAGGGAAATGGAAGGAAGGTCAACCTTCTCCCACAGCTGGGAGTTTGTGTAGCTTTGGTTCAGTCACCTGACCCCTTGCCTCTTCATCGGTACAGAGTAGCCCATAGCAGCCACCACACAAAGGAGAGTTGTGAGAGTAAAATGAGAAAAGTTTCTCATATCCAGCATACAAGAATGTCCTTCTTTCCTGTTTTTCCCCACAAAGGACACTGTTGTGTCTCACTGTTGGAGATGTGGCAGGAGAAATCCTTGCCCAGCAGCTGTGAAATCAAACCGTCTCTCAGCCCCTTCCAGTGCCGTCTACTTCCATGACTTACGTGCTTGGCCCTGCCTACATGCTATTTGCTCTGACTGTGGAACTGAGCTGAACAGGATTCAGTGTTCTACGTCAGTGCATTTGGGAGCATGAGCATGGGGTAGCAAGGGAAAGATATTGTTGTTTAGGGAACCTCAGTTGGAAAGCAGTGGACCACTTTGGACCAACTCAGTGTCTATGAACTTGCTAGGTTCTGACAGATCCCTACTGCCTTGGGAGAAAGTGTGCTTCCCATCGCTAAAGGTTTTCAGGGAGCGGTTGTACAGCATCTGGTAGGATTGCTGAGAAAGGAAGACAGGCTAGACTAGATGGTCCAGAGGACCCCATTCCAGTGGTGGACCGCCACAGTGCAGCTCTCCAAACTTCAGATAACCAGCTGTAGAATGGACTCCGAAATGCTTAAAGGTAGACTCGAGGAGTCCAGATCTTGATAAAAGGAGGTCGATGTAAGCCCTTCCTTGTCTCCCAGGTGTGAGGAGCACGGTGCAGGTGTGGCAGCATCTGCTGTAGCTCAGGGACTGACTGGGCTTTCTACTTTGGTAAACAGTGACAGTCTCAGAAATCCACAGGTGGCCACTATGGGTCAGCATTGACTTGATGGCAGAGAATTTGGTTTGGTTGGAGGCTTAGGCAGTCCTACCTTGGCCACAGAAGGCAGGCATTTGGGGTAAAGGCAAATAGTGTGTTTTTTCAACCGCCGGGCACTTGAAGAAAGCCCAGTAAAGAAAGGCAACTCAGAAGCTGAATGGAGGGGGAGCAGTGGTAGGGACAGGTGGAGGATCTTGGGAGCAGGCACTCCTCGATCCCAGGAGAAATAAGTATGGCTTTGATGGAAGCTCTGAGTCAGGAGTGCGCGAAGGAATATGGACCAATGTGGACTTACATAGACCAGTTGTTTTTCATTATTACAAATGTTCCACATACTGTCTGGACCTCCATCCCCCCACACCTTCTCAAGGGCTTTGCTCCAGCAATTTTCCTTTCTGTTTCCATTGCCAATTTCTCTCTTACAGCAGAAGCATTTCCATAAGCAAACAAACATACTTCAGCATCTCCTGTCTTGATAAAAATGTACCCAGAAACACACCGTTTTCTCTAGCTATGACCCCAGTCTCCGTCTCTCTTCCGGTTTCTACTTTCACTTCTCTCATTGACTCCTCCACCTGAGACAGTTGTCCCTGACACTTGACCGGAACTGCGCTGGTCAAAGTCAACAGTGACCTCCTCATTGTCACATTCCGTGATTTTGAGTTTAATCTCTTCTAGCTTCATTTTAATCTCTTGGCAATCTTCGAGAGCGCTGACTCTCCTCTCATTGGTGCTGAATCCTCCCAGGACCTGATATTTGTCCTTTTCTTTCTTCTACTCTAATAGCGAATCCTTTTTAGTCTCTTTTCCTGGTGTCTTGTCTACCACTCACTTCTACATATTAGAGTTGTTGAAGGCTTCAGGCCTTCTATGCCACACTCTTTCTCTAGTGGGGCTGCATTGTGCATGCAAATGTGAATGGTAACTTCCAGTCCTCTTGCTTCGGCCTCAGCACTTTCTTCTGAGCTCCGCACTTGCACGCTGAACAGCCAACTCAGCTCCACATGGGGTGTTTCTTCACCACCCCCACCTCCATGTTTACTTTCAAGCTTAACAGAACTATTTCCTCCTCATTGTCTCCTAAAAAAATTATATCCTGCCTCAGCTTCCCTGTTACCGTCCTCTCCACAGCCAGTGGATCAAGCCAGAAATCAGTTGTTGTCTGAATGTCTCTCCTTTTCTGATCCATCAGGAAGTCGAACCCATTCACTTCTTTCTGCTTCCCTTGCCATCATTCCAATTTGAGTAAACGCGCCTGCTCACCTGGCTTCATGTAGCAGGCTTCGAACCGGTCTGTGTGATTCTGTTTGTCTCTATCTTATCCATTCTCCACAAAGCAGCCAATATCATTTAAAATAGCATCTTCCGATTCCTTAGCTCTTTGCCGTGACTCATAAGGCTTTGGATGTTCTTGCTCTTTCTGCGCTTCTCCTCTCCATATGATACCATCCTCGTCTGTGTCCACCTGGGATCCCACCACACTGGTCTCTAGTCTATTCCTCAAACCCACTGACCCCCTTCTCATAAGAGGATCTTTTTATTCATCTTTTGGCTAAGTGTGTGCATCCTTGACTCATTGCATGCCTAGCTCCTTCACTGACCAGCTTAAACCCTCCCTTCTCAGGGATGCCTTTGCTGACTCAAAAATCAAACTCCACTCACTGCCGTGGAGGCCATGCTGACTCACAGCCACCCGCTGTGAGTTTCCAGACTGTAACTGTTTACGGGAGTTGAAAGGCCAATCTTTCTTTCACAGATCTGTTGTTGGGTTTGAACTGCCAACCATGCGGATTGCAGCTTAACTCATAGCCACTATGCTACCAGGGCTCCTGCTCCCACCACCATCCCACCCCCCACATTTATTCTCATGCCACCCTGTTGTTTTCTTTTTATAGCACTTATCACGTACGCTGCTTTTCTTGTTCCTGCGTTTGCGTACTTACTCCCATGATGAGGTGGTTAGTTTATTGTGGCAACCTAGTCGATAAACACACGTGGGGCTAATTGAAGGACGGAGGGATAAATGGCTTGGTGAACCTTGCCTTTCTTGTTCTCGGGTCTCTTGTTTTCTGTGGTCAGACCAGGGTGCAGCTGCCTTAGACATTTCCCTGCTTCAGCTGGCAAGGCTGACTTCCTGCAAGACATCCCTGAGGAGAAGCCACAGGGACCTAACCTGATGCAGCCCTGGGTGCTGGAGCAGCTGTCTGGAGACCCTGTCAGCGCCGAGATGCTTACATTTTCACTGATTCGGTCTTCCTCCTGCAGTCGGCGTCATGGTGTGTGTTTTGTGAAAAGGAGGAGGGCTTTGTGGATTGATGTCAGACATCTGGGTTAACGTTGGACTTGTGGGCTTGGGCAGCACTGGGTAGGGATGTTTTTTTGATGCATACTTAACCTTGATATAAAACTCTCTTATACATGGGTTTCTGTGGATTTGTTTCTCTAAAGTACCCAGACTAACACCCAGGGCTCCCTGTTTTAGGTGCCTATCAACTCTATTTCCAATTCATTTCAACCCCTTGTAACACAGTAACACTGCCTCAGAGGGTCTTCTTGGTTGTCATCTTAATGGAGTGGGATGGACAGGTCTTTGTTTCATGGAGCTGTGGCATGAATTTGAACTGATCCTTTGAGCTAATCCTGTGGGTTAGCTGAGAACGTAGCCTGTGTGTCCTTCAGGGCTAGCTTCATAGCGGTACATTTACTCCCCACTCTTCTGCTTGCAGGGAATAATTTCTCTATACCCCTTGGCTTTTACTCCATTTCTCAGCCCTGTCTTCCCATGTAGGGGCGTGAGTTCACCAGCTGGGGCAGAGGCATTGATCAATGCCTTTGGTCAAGTGGTGCTAAGTAAGGTCACCTTCATCCCTCATTACCTCAACGCAATCAAGGCAATGATCCTGGGCAAGGACTCTGCCTCCTTAAACTTTCCCTAAGACAGGTTCTCCCTGGATTGGGGGGGTGGGGTGGGGGTGGGCTCATCCTACCTAAGATATCTCATTCTCTAACAGATCATGTCCTTCCTCCTGACTCCTTTTAGTCCATAGCAATTGGTATTTAAGTCTAATGAATCAGATGAGCCTTCCTTGAACCAAATGGAGACGTTCTTCAAAGTCCATGCTTATGTAAGCTTGAATTTTTAAAATAAATAAAGTATTGGGAGACTTCCAAGGATCTCTACCAAAGCCATTAAAAGTGGTTGTTACAGGTTGAAGGGTTCACACTCAAAACTCAAACTCCCCGCCAGCTCATGATTCTGATTGGTCGTGACCCTATAGCACAGAGTAGAACCACCCCTGGGGGTTTCCGAGGCTCAATTTTTATGGGAGTGGAAAGCCTCTTCTTTTTAGCACAGGGTGGCTGGTGGTTTCAAACTGCTGACTTTGAGGTTAACAGCCTAACTCATAACCCACCACACTATTGGGACTCTTCCCGAAGGATGCATGGGTGATTTAAACTTTTTTTTTTTTTTCATGGTCATCTTTAGTTTCTAAAGTTTCTACAATGGACATGCATTTCTCTTGTAGTATGGAAAGAAAGGTTGGTTTCCACCTCTCTCTCAACACACACAAATGGAAAACAAACTGAAATCACAGGTTTTAAACATCAAAACTTAGCAGGTTAACTACCCACCCCCAGCAGCGGTTCCTGGTGAGCCACTTCCAGTTCATGATGACTCCGTGTGTCAGTAGAATGGTGCCCCTAGGGTTTTCAAAGGCAGAGTTTTCAGGGGTAGCTGATAGAGTTTGGTAAAGGGCACAGGATGACCACAGGGGATTGTCATGAGGAGGTTTGGGGAAAATTGAAAGTTGCATTGAGGAGAAAAAGGCCAGTCAGATTGTGCTGAAGAGTTCTGTTTTATTTGTTCACCAGCACAGTGTCCCCGCTCATTCTCCAGGGGCTGGACTTGTTGTGTGTGGAGGCACACCTCCAACCTTTGTGCTCCCAGCTAAGCACGGTAACCTTTGGTATTGCCTCCCCGAGAATTTCCCATTCACTCCATGATGATTAAACTCTTGGGAGGTGGAGGTGGGGACTGGGGCGAGGTGGGTGTCCGGGAATACCATATACGCTCATTGGGAAATGAAAGAGTGTGATATCCTGGCCTAATAGTCCCCTAACATAGGTACCTGGAATCTTTACCTTGGCTTTTGTAAAGGGATGGCACTTCCCTCCCCTTTCATTGGCATAACTTCTGGTGGGTGAATTCCTTTGGCATAGCTCCTTTCAGAGTCTGCCTGTCAGGGGAACTTCACTGGGTCTTATTTGTGACCAAGTGGCTTTGCCTTTCAGGCCACCGCAGAGAAGTCTCCTGGTGCTTATTTCCTTCCGGAGTTTGCACTGTCTCCTCAAGGAAGCTTTCTGGAAGATACGACAGGGGAGCAGTTCCTCACTTATCGCTATGATGACCAGGTAAGGAGAAGGTTAAAAAAAAAAAAAAATCTAGCTTTGGGTCTGCCATTTGCTCAAGGGCAAGAAACGCCCGAATACCTCACAGTAACTCTTTTCCCCTTGGTGCAACCGAGTACAGTAGTCCTCGACACTTAGTTTAGAGAAGTCTCAAGACCTCTGGATCGCCGATGCTTGCAGGTAATGTCCTGCCGAATACGGGTGGTTCTTGCTCCAATTGGAGCATTTGCTTCAGAATCAGTTTTTCTTATTTGCACCAGAATTCGTTTTTCACCACCACCAAATTTATTATTCATTTCTTAAAACTCCCAAAGTTCTGTTTTCTGAGTAAGCATTACTTTCTTTACCCCTCTAGATTTTATTTTACCAATATCACCCGTTACTGTTTTATTTCTCCTTGCTAGATCCGCTTTTATTTCCAGAAAGTTGCTAAACGCATGTGTTTACGTCACTTCATGAGGGCTCACGAGAGAATAAGGCCGTACTTGGCCATTCTGAATTCACATCAGTTTATTACAGCACTAAAGCCAAAGCATTTATTTCTTTTATTTTTAAAAAATATGGTAAAATACATGTGAGAGTATGTTGGGACATTTTGCCACAGGATCTCGTAATATAGCCCTTGTGGCACTTGAGGAACGAGCAGGTGCCTGGTGGTGGCGGAGAAACAAACAAAGGCCAACCCTTCAGGACAATTTTGTTGGCCTTTTGCTCTCATTGCTGCAGCTTCAGTTTTCTTAAAACCTCTTTTATGATAAGCCCCTGGGATCTTCCTGTGTCCTTTAAGAAAATCCATCAAGAGATCAATAATGCACAGGTACATACATATCCTGATTTGTTTATCCGTTCATCTGTTGATGGACACTGAGGTGGTTTTACCATCTGATATGTGTACACATGCTAGAGTGAACATTGTACCTGTTTGAGCCCCTGCTTTCGACTCAGTTGTGCACGTCCTCAGGAGTGGAGTTGCTAGGTCCTGTGGCACTCCTGCGTGTAACTTTTTGAGCATCCACTATTTTCCACAGTGGGTGCACCATTTGACAAGCCCACCAGCAGTGGATGAGGCTTCCAGTGTCTCTGTATCTTTGCTAACACTCATCAGTTCCTGAGTTTTTGACACTATTCAGTCTCTTGGGTATGAAGGGACATTTCATTGGCTTTTGAAGTCACTCACATTTCGTTGAAACAGAGTGACAAATTTTCCAAATGCAGCATTTTCTGTTAGATAAAACCTGAATTCATGGGCCAATGGATCAACAGTGGATGGATGTGAGATACTGTAGGATCACAATGGATTCTGGCAACTAGCGGAAGGCTGAGAACTGGACTGAATTAGCTTCTTGGGACCCATAATGGGGCAGACGGAGGTGACCCAGCGATTGAGGTCAGCTATACTCTCCTCATGCAATCAAATGCTAGCAAGTTGTGGGCTTGCTTTAGGCAGGACCTATTTAGAACTCAGGTGGCACTGCAGGTTAGGCATGTGATTGGGCTGCTAACTACAAGAAGGAGGAAGGATGAGGCTGTCTATTTCTGTAAAGATCTACATTCTCAGAAACCATGTGTAGGGTCATTATGAGTTGATATTGATGCACTGGCATGGGTTTTTATAACGCAGAGGAACAGCTCTGGGAAATTCATTCTGTCAACATAGGGTCGATCTCCACGTGGCTACAGAGGGTGGAGTCAGGCCCTGGATGGGGCTGGAACTATCCCAGATAGTAGCGTGTGAGGAAGATGAAAGTCTTGAGCAGTATAACTGAGCTCAGGGAAGACTGGAGCATAAAAGATGGGTGAGAAGTCTGCTGCCCACGTCACAGGCAGGCACCTCTGGAGTTTGGTCCTTACTAAGGCTAGCCCTGAAGCTGGGGCTGCAATGAGGGCAGGAGTTAATGGATTAGCAGACAGAGTTAGAGGGCTATAGAGGTCATCATGTAGTAAGAGTAGGGTGAGAAAAATGGAAGTATTTTTTTCAAATTACCTGAAAAGTTAGCCACACAACAGCTATTATGGGGATTGGGGAGGGAGTAGGGGTAACCTGGCATCTACATTATGGAATTAATTTTGAAAGATGTTAGGGCCTGGCTGCTAATGGAATCCCTATATGATGTAAACGGTTGCCACCCTTGGCTGCTAACCACAGAGGTTAGTGGTTCAAGCTCACCCAGAGGCATCTTACAAGAAAGGCCTAGTGATCTGCTCCCAAAAAATCAGCCACTAAAAACCTTCCGAGCACAGTTCTAGCCCGACACACATGGGCTTGCCCTGAGTAGCAAATGACTCTCTGGCAAGTGACCTATGGGTGGTTTTTGTTGTTGTTTTTGGTAATAGAGATGAAAACACCATGAAATCACCTTAGGATTTTCTCTATAGGGGATTTTTGGAGGGTTTACAAGGTATGGCTCTTTTTAATATAGAAATCGGTCATCCAGTAGGTGTTCATGCAAAGTTCAAAAAAAGTTTCAGAAAGTTCAAAAAGAACTTCAGTAAAACAAATCGAGAGGACAGCATAGAATAAAAGAGGGAGTTCAGAAAATCCGAGCTCTATATTTTATAATTAATGGGTGGCTTATGCCTCCTCTGGGTTATGTTGCTACCTTGAATTTGGTATAATAAAGACAAAAATCTGGAAAAAGAGGAAAACAAGCTGCTCTAGTCTTTATAAAAGGCTTGAAACATCTTAAAAGTGTGTGGCATGCTGTGGAAATTTTGTCCTAGGACATGGTGTTCTGGAAAGGTCCAGAGTGAACAGGATATGAAAACATGCTGTGTTGCCCCCATTGTGTGTTTCTTTTAAGGGAGAGGAAAGGTAAAAATATAACAAGCCAATAATAGCTCCTGCCTTGCGCTGCTAAAGGCAAAGAAAATGGGTCCCTTGACCAAACTAGGCGTAGGGGCCCATGGTGGACCTCAGGGATTCAATCAGCCGTTAGCCCATCACCCAGCCCTTGCTTGGACGTTCTTTAAATCCTGACACTGCAGACGACATGGTCGTGTCAGGAAGCTTCTCAGGCAATGGGGAGAAGATGGAACTGAGCAAATAGTAGCTCACTTAAAAATCCCCGTGTGCTGCTGTGTAGAATAACCTTTTAAATTTGATTAAGGATCAGACTGCTTTGAGTTCCAGCCCCAGCTCTGCCACTTGATTTGCTGTGTGACTTTGCACAAGTGTCTTTCCTTCTCTGTGTCTGTTTCCTCATCTGTGAAATGGAGATATGAATAGCAACTTCCTCACAGAGGTCTTTTGAAGGTTAAAGGAGATGATTCCTGTAACCTTTCCTGAATAGGGCCCGGTGCATTACAAGAGTCAATTGAGTTACTTTTATTACTAATAATTGAACTCCCTGAGTAATGCAGACAGTTAACATGCTCTGCTGCTAATCAAATGGTCCCAAGCCCACCCGGAAGAAAGGTCTGGGGAGACACTTCTGAGACATCAGCCGCTGAAAGTCCCGTGAGACACAGTTTCACTCTGGCTTGGAGTCAACTTGAAAGCAACAGGTTGCTTGATTATTACTAATTATATTATTTTTTAAAGACTCAATTTAGAGAATCTCATATATGCTTACGCTAAAGGAAGCAGCATATCTCTGTTTATACTAGGGGACCCACAGAAATATTAAATTTTTTTATTGAGGCATAACATTCAGTGCAGTGCACACATATGTGAAGCATAGAACTTGAGGCATTCGAAAGATATATTTGCTTCTGCATGATCACCATGCATGCAGCTCATGAACTAGAGCAATCCCACCATCCTAGAAGGTCCCTCTTGCCCCTTTACAGTCAATATCCCCTACCTTACTAGTCACCTCTTTTCTGATTTTTGTCTCTGTAAATGAGTGTTGCCGATTCATTTTAAATTCTGTTGGAATTGAATCATACAGCATGCATCATCTGTGTCTGACTCCTTTCACACATCATTATGTCTGGTTTCAAACCGCTGCCCTTGCAGTAGTAGCCCAGTGGGTAACCGACTATGTCAGTTGACTTGATGGTGGTGAGTTTGGAATTTGGGGCCTATAAAATGATAAACAGAAAAAAGATTGAAGCTGCCAAGAGTTTTATTTCACTGGGATTCGTAATCAACACCCATGGAAGCAACAGCCAAGAAATCAAACACTTATTACTTTGGACAAATCTGCTGCAAAATAAAAACCTCTTGTAAAAAGCAAATGAGCCTGATGCAAGCCATGGTATTTCCATGACCTCATGATGCATGTGAACCTTGGACCATGAATAAGGAAGACTGAAGGAGACTAGATGCATTTGAATCGTAGCAAAGATTTTCGAACAGGCCATCAATTTCCAGAAGAACAAAACCGTCTGTCGGGGAAGAAGTACAGCTAGAAGCAAGGATGATAGACTTTGTCTCGCGTGTTTGGACACGGTATCAGGAAGGACCCATCCCCAACGAAGAGCACCATTCTTGATTGAAACAAGAAGAGGATGCCTCTAAATAAGATGGAACAGTGTAGTGGTCACCACCACGTGTTCAAGCTTGGCAAGAACTGTGCTCCTGGCACGGGACCGGTCAGTGTTTCATTCCCTGGACCACAGGGTTGCTATGAGTCGGTACTGACCCGGTGTCCCCTAACGTTACCCTGGAAAATAGTCATTTGATCAAATGGAAAGCAACCGCAGGGGGCAGAGATATTGCCACTTTTGGACAACTCCTGTGGGACTTTTGAAGTCTTTTATCCTGGTCTGATTTTCATGGTGACCTTCAGACTGTCTCCTGGATTAGGTGTCTGGAAAATGAAGAACCGGGAGACCAGTAAAGCACAGCTGTGAGGTAGGCTGCTTTTAATGAGACCCATAAGAGGCATATTACGGATTATATGGGGACCTCAGCAGCTTCTCGTGAAGGAACCCGCTCTGAATCTACTGGGTAACGTGTGCCTTGGTGTCAGTAGGACTCACCGGGCGACCTGAGTCTTCCTTCTGCCGTTAATGATCTTGTGGCACAGTCACTCCGCTTCTTTGGGGGGGCAGATTCTTCTTGTGTTTTTAAAAACAAAGTGACGGTGTCTTATGAGCGGAGAGCCTTCTACTCTACACTGGTCTGGGTTTTGGAACTGCAACTGAAATATTCAATATTGCAGGCTGTTAATTGGATCATTCTGATTATCGGGGTGGTCTTGCCAGCAGCTCAGTAAACTGTTAGAGGATTGTACGACGTTGCACCTGGTGCAGATTTTGGCTCAAATGCCTCAGTTTACACGTCAAGAAAACAGAGATGTTGAAAGTGCAAATGACTTACCCAAGGGCACCCAGATGGTTATTGCAAAATAACAACAGCTTAAATGCCAAACCCAGATTTCTCCACCCTAGGATAAGACAATTATCTCGTTTCCTAAAAATCTTGTTTTACTGGCATAGTCAATAATACTTTCGGGACTTTAGTGGACTAAGAAGCATGATTCATTATTAATGTGTTATTTTATCAGCTCATCCTCAGCTCCTTTAGCATTTTAGAGTTAGCTGTGGAATCTACCAGGATGGCTTGCTTCCCTGAGTTTTAAAATCAGAATCACAATATTTTCAAAGTCACCTAAAAATGATAGCAGAAATCAAAATGGGACTGGCTTCTCATTGGATGCGTGAACTCTTAAAATGATCGTGCTTCAGTATTTTGTGTGATCAGCCATATTGTAGTTCAGCGCCATTGAGCTGCTGTGACTCAACCATCACTTGCCCATCAGAACAAAACACTACCTGGTCCTGTGCCATCCTCAGAATTTATCTTATGTTTGAGCCCTTTGATAGAGCCACTGTGGAGGGCTTTGTGGAGGGTCTTCCTCTTTTTAACTGGCCCCTCCCCAACCTCACCAAGCATGGTGTTCTTCTCTAGTGACCAGTCTTTCCCGGAAACACATCCAAAGTATATGAGGTGAAGTCTTGCCACCCTTGCCTCTCAGGCCCACTCTGGCTTTACTTCTTCCAATGCAGATTGGTTTGTTCTTTCAGCGGTCCATCGTACTTTCCATGTTCTTCACCAACACCGTAGTTCAAATGCATTAGTTTTCCTTCGGTCCTGCTAGTTCCGTGTGCAACTTTCACGTGCAGGTGAGGCAATTGAAAATGCCATGGCCTGGCCCTGGCGTTCCGTAGTGCTCAAAGCAACCAACTTCCTTTGCAATGCTTGCGCAGCTAACTTACCTAAGGCCATGTGTTCAACAAGGGCCTCGTGACTTTTGCTGCCATGAGCATTGATTGTGTATCCAAACAAAATGAAATTCTTGACCATTCAACCTTTTCTCCCTTCATCATGAGGTTGCCTACTGGTCCGCTTGTGAGGATTGTGATTTTCTTTACACTGAGCTGTAATCCATACCGAAGGCTGCACTCCAGCAAGTGCTTCAAGTCCTTACTTTCAGCAAGCAAGGTTGTGTCATCATATAGCGAAGGCTGTTAATTAGTCTTCCTCCTGTCCTGCTGTTGTGTTCTTCTTCATCGATGAGTTAGTTAAAATGTGTGGGAACAATGACCAGTGAGGGAGTCTGCGGTTTAAAAAATTATTAGCCAGCCAGCCTTTGGGGTAGATTTGTTTGTCATTCTTCATAGTGGTTTTTGGGTTTTATTCCACAGAGGACCTGCTCATAGATGTGCGGCCGAGTGCTGGTTGGTTCTAGGAAGCTGAGTTTCAAGTTCTGTAATTTGTCCCTTCTCCCGCCACTGACAAAGGCAGGATTCAGAGAGTTGCTCGGCCCTGCTCTGCCTGGGTCTCGTTTCTGTGGGAAGAGGATGACGGAGAGGTGTTCCCATGCTTACCTTCCATAAGCTCACTGGAGCTTTGAACTTGGGACCGGATATGAACACGGTGGTGGCTGATGTAAAAGTCTTTGATAGATTTAGTGTTAGTGTTTCTCAGTTAGAGATTACTTATTTGTTCATTTTTATAAGTTATGGAGACTCTTTGTTTTGTACAAATGTTTGTATGCTCATTCCCTCATTCATTCATGAGTACGTATTATGCACAGGACATTGTAGAAGGTGGTCTTTCAAGACTTGGTGGATTTGTTGTAATATTCTTCCTCCTAATTGACAATCACATTGTGATAAAAAAGGTCATGTTGTTGGCTTTGAGTGCTGGTGACAGTGGGAATGGCCATTTTGAAATGTAGGCAGGTGGCTCAGACACGAGTACCTTGTGTACATTTTTCTATGGCCCATGAATTGTCTTCCTGTGTATAAATGCTTGCATCATGTGGCTGTTGACACTTTGGGGATGTAATGCACTAAAAGCCCCTCATCCTGCTCCCACTTCCCCAAAAGTAAATAACTGGAATTCCAAGAGTATGTTGGACAAGGTTCTATGATTAGTAAATATGGAATTCTGAATTTCCTAAAATTAACCTAGCATGACTCCCCCATCAGCTTGAAACCATTTAGAAGAGAAACATCTTAATTTGATGCTGGTGAAGTCCTTTTAGCCCTGGGTTGGCAAACTGGATTCATGGTTTTAAAATATTTCAAGTGCTTTGCCTGTGTTCTGATCTAATACCGTTTTAGTGGCCTCTTAATTTTCAAATTGCCTCCTGCTGCTTTATCCTAACAACAACAACTTTATCCTATTCACTAAAAAGTTGTTTTATTGTACCAAAAATACATATAACAAAACTTTTTCCAAGCCAACATTTTCCCCATGTATAATCTAGTGACACATCACATTCATAATGTTGTACAATTTATCCACTCTTCTTTTTTCACACACACACCCCCTCCCCACGCCTAGTCACTCATTTTTGACACCTAAAATCTTCTAGTATCTTTTTTATGACTTTCGTGAAGTCAAATCCCAATTCTGGTGTGAATCATTCTGTTTGTCAAACATGGAGTATGTCAATTCTACTGCATGGTGACATCATGGAAGGAGCCCTGGTGGCTCAGTGGTTAAGGTTCAGTGCTAAACTTCTAACACAAAGGCCAGCAGTTGGAACCCACCAGGGGAAAGGTGTGGCCTTGAGAAACCCTCTCAGGTAGTTCGACTCTGTCTGGCAGGGTCTCTATGACTTGGAAGAACTCAATGGTAATGAGTAATGACATCATAGATGGAGTCAGAGTTGACCAAGAAAGGGTCTTTTCTTCCTTCCTTGGATGTTATTGACCATTGAGGTAGTTAGTTTATTGTGCCATCCTGGCCTATAAACACATGTGGGATTAATTGAAGGACTGAGGGATAAATGGCTCAGTGAGCCTGACCTTTCTAGTTCTCAGGTCTCGTGCTTTGTGATGGTCCGACCAGGGTGCAGCTGCCTTAGCAGTTCCCTGCTTCAGCTGGCAAGACTCACTTCCTGCAAGACATCTCCAAGGAGAAGCTATATGGACCTACCCCGATGTATCCCTGGGTGCTGGAGCAGCTGTGTGGAGACCCCTGACAGTGCTGAGATGCTTACACATTCACTGACTTGGCTTTCCTCCTGCAGTTGGCGTCATTGCATGTGTTTTGTGAGATGGAGGAGGACTTTGTGGATTGGTGTTGGACATATGGGTTCATGGGTTAATGTTGGACTTGTGGGTTTGGGCAGCACTGTGTTGGGATGTTTTCTTGATGTACACTTAACCTTTATATAAAACTCTCTCTTAAACATGAGTTTCTGTGGATTTATTTCCCTAAAGTACCAAGACTAATACAACCATCCATTGGTTTGATTTCTTATTTCAGTGATTCCTCTCCAATGAATATTTGTATGTTCTGTGCCATTTCCATTGCCAGAGAGACAGAGTTGAGTGTGTGGCCCTGAGAGGCGTCTGGAAGCACAGCATGTCAGAGTTGGAAGGCAGTTTAGAGATTCTGGGTTTACAGGTGAGGAATCTGAGCTTCAGAGAGGAACAGTGTCTTACCCAAGATCACAGTCAAGTCCTAGTACAGCCAAGTGTCTGTTCTTTGTCCTTAAGCTCAGTTAAGACATTTTTATATCTAATCTGCGGGTAGGAAAAGTATGAGAGAAATGCTTGAATGGATTTTTAATACAAGCAGTAACAATAATATGCTAATAATGAAGTCTTTGTGCAGTTTTGTTTCTAACATTCCTGTAAGTATCTTTTTTCTTATATTATTTTGAGAAACTTAATTTTCCCTTCATTTGACTATTGATTTATGCATTCTTTACAAAGGGGAGAGATCTGTGTGCTGCAAGTGCATCTTTCTCAACGTCTCTTCTCCTGAACTTCTCCTGAATATCTTGGCCAGAAGCTTCTTTGTGGTTTAAACTGTTGGCAGGCCTTAGAAATATCACTTGACGCTTCCAAGTTATTTATGTAATCGTTTTCAACTTGGAAAGTGTATACCAACTTCTGAAATGTCTGGTGTCAGGACATGGACACAACCTCTGGGCCTACAGAGGCTTGTCTTCTTCTATGCTGATCAAAAATGAGCTGCTTGTGCGTTCGTTGTAGGAGCCGGGCCGTGTTGTTTCTGGCCGATGTGCATAATGTTTTTCAACAGCAAGCCTTTTGAGTCTGGATTGTTCATTCCTTTGTTAGTGAGTAATCTTGGTCAAATGCAGTTGTGCTCCTTGAGTATTCCAAAGATTTTGCGATCTAACCAGAAAGCAAGCTTATGGTCTGTTGAAAATAACAGGAACATGCTCACTGGAATAACTTAGACTCTGTTCCGAGGCACATGGCAGATGCACGTACCTTGCATGTTGAAGAGGACATGCTGTTCTGATTGACTTTGGCACGTGTGTACTCCAAGGTTCATTATCATTGGGCTTTTCACAAATCAGTTACTTCTCAAGCATAAAAGGATTAGGTCTGCTAACATGGAATTGATGCCCAGCTTTTGAACTATGCAGACATTTTTCTCTCCTGAGGTTGTCTTCAATATTGGTGTGATTTATCATCATCATTACCAGACTCATTAAATGTCAGATATAAGGTGGTGAAATTCAAAACAGTCCCTAACACACCTTCCCCCAGGCCTCCCTGCAGCTTCGCATGCTGAGAGATAGGTCCTATTCTGACAAGGCCCTTGCTGCCTGTCCTCAGATGATTCCTTCTCTCTGATATTGGGCCCATGCTTCTTCAAAGATGAGGCACTTTGAGATTAGGTCACTTCCAGCTACTCTGTCATCCTAAGTCTCTAGATCAGTGGTTCTCAACCTTCCTAATGCCACAGCCCTTTAATACAGTTCCTCATGTTGTGGTGACCCCCCAACCATAAAAGTATTTTTTGTTGCTACTTCATAATTGTCATTTTGCTACTGTTATGAATCGGATGACCCCTGTGAAAGGGTCGCGACCCACAGGCTGAGAACCGCTGCTCTAGATGAAAGACAGTGGCTGTCATCTGCACCATCTCTGCTCTTCAGCCATCTATCTCCCACTGCTTGGTTTTTCTGTACTTGCTTATTCCTATTTTATCCACTAGTGACTGCTCCCACCCAATCCTCTTTATTGTCCTCTCATGGCCCATCAGTCTCATGTCTTGACTTCACACTTTTTGCCTCAGCTGGAATCTGACCTTGAGTAGGATCCTAGCTACTTCCCGTATAGGCCTCCCCAGTGGTGATTGCCCATCTCTCACGTTCCGTACACCATGTAGCTAAACCAGGAGCTTGACCTCTGAGTCCCTCCTGCTGCAGAATTCCGAGCCAGCTCCCTTCTATCTTCTCAATGCACTGCCTCCTTTAAAAGGTCAAGCCATCCGTCTAAACTAATCTTTTGGGGTGTTTACCAAGTCTTTATGACCTGAACGTAAGTTTATCTTTTCCTCTCCATAATCCAGGGAGGATCAGGGATCATAGAATAACTCATATTTCAATCCCCAACATTTCAGAATCTCTCTGGATCTTAGGGCGCTTCACACACTTTCTACTTCAACCGCTCATTCCAAGGGTTCCAATCTGGGTTTTGTCAATCTTCAACCTATGCTGCCTTAGGAAAATCCAATTCCTGCTGCCTCGTTCAAAGCTTAATTCCTGACCTGCACGATGTTCTATAACTACTCCTACTTCATGCCTGCTCGTGGGTCTCAAAGAAGTGTCCAGTTTTCTTTCCTCCTAATTTCCCACAGCTGATCAGCTACATTCCAGCATCTCTCAGCTGCCCACCTGTGTGGATTTTCCCATTCACGTCAGTCCTTACCTCACGTGCACTGTCTGGCTGGGATTTCAACCCAGTGAAACCCTGTGTCTGCATCCGTACAATTTTGTGACTTTCCTGTTTTGCACCCAGTCAGTCATCTCAGTGCTGCTAGAGAAAGCCAACCAGCCATGACATGGAGTTCGGTGTAGTGGATTACCTTGGCTTTCAGTTCTTTATCTTTACAATCCCATGTCCCACTTTGTCTTTCCCTTAGATGAAACCAAGGCTTGTGTGCTCTTCAGTTGTAGTCAAGGGAATGGGTTTTCGTGGTGTCTGCTGTCTTTGGAAGACACAGGATTTGGGACAGGAAACTGGACTTGGGACTTGGACAGCTTGAAATGGAGAAAGGAATCGTGGCAGGTGGAGAAGGGCAGGGAAGCATCTTAACTTTTCTCTTTTGTTAGCAATAAACAAAGATCAATAGAGCTATGAAAAAAGAGAGATGAGCTTATGAGGGTAAGTAAAAAAGTATAGTTATTGGGGTTCCCGACACTCATCTGCTAGTCTGTTGAATTGTGGTGGAATGTATGTTGCTGTGATACTGGAAGTTGTGTTACTGGTATATCAAATACCAGCAGGGTCACCGGAAGTGAACATGTTTCAGCACAGACTAAGAACAGACTATGACTAATAAGCTGTCCTGTTCTGAAGAATTAGTCACCCAAACCCTCATGAATATCAGGGGAACATGGTTAGCTACAGGGTCAGAAGATGAGCCCCTCAGGTCAGGAGGCAGTCAGAAGATAACTACTGTTTGGATAAATGAGCTACCCAGACTGGCAGTAGAACTTCCAATAGATCTGATGCACAGTCTTACCATACCCACCTTGTTCCCCACCTATGGAGGTGTAGAAGAGATGCAGGGAAGACAAAATTCTAGGATATACGGGGGAAAAGTAAGTAGATCTAATCTCACCTGCAGGTGAAAACAGCTCTTTGTTTTCTATATATGTATTTTGTTACGGTCAGTTTTCATCATTCAGTTCCTCATTCCTAAGGAACCCTAATCGGTCACGGGCCATCCCCATGATTGGTGGTGGGGTGTGTTGCTGTGAGCTCTAGAGGCGTCATGGCTGATTTCAAGAGTAGATCACCAAGTCTTTTTTCCTAATGTTTCTTATTCTAACCTAGTGGCTCTCGACCTTCCTGATGCCACGACCCTTTAACACAGTTCCTCATGTTGGGATGACCCCCCCAACCATAGCATTATTTTCGTTGCTACTTCATAACTGTCATTTTGCTACAGTTATGAATCGAGCGACCCATGTGAAAGGGTCATTCCACCCCCCGAAGGGGTCTCGACCCACAGGGTGAGAACTGCTGGTCTAGGAGCTTCACTGAAACTTGTTCAGCATCATAGCAACACATGCATGTGAGGTGTCTTGAACTGGAACTCCATGCCTCTAATATAAGATATAAACTCACTTCCCCTGAGTTTACTTAATTAAGTACCCCCTGTGTTAGTATGGGTACATTAAAGGAACAGATCCACAAAAACTCATATGTATAAGAGAGAGTTTCATATAAAGGGTAAGTGCACATCAAGAAAACATCGCAACCCAGTGCTGCCCAAGCCCACAAGTCCAACATTAGCCCATATGTCCGACACCAATCCACAAAGACCTCCTCCTTTTCACACAACACATTCAATGACGCTGACTGCAGGAGGAAAGCCGAGTCAGTGAAGTGTGTAAGCATCTCAGCATTGGCAGGGGTCTCCACATGGCTGCTCCAGCACCCAGGGCTGCATCAGGGTAGGTCCCTGTGGCTTCTCCTCAAGGATGTCTTACAGGAAGTGAACCTGGCCAGCTGAAGTAGGGAACTGGCTAAGGCAGCTGCACCCTGGTCTGACCATCAGAAAGCAAGGGACCTGAGAACTAGAAAGGTGAGGCTCACTGAGCCATTTATCTCTCCGCCCTTCAATTAACCCCACATGTGTTTATCGGCCAGGATGGCACAATAAACTTTAACTATCTTACCCCCATCAAATCCTTCCCTCATCCCCTTGGGGTTCTCCCATCAATCCCCTCTCCCCTGCTTCCAGTCTACTGATTGTGTCTTCCTTTGAGGGCAGGGGTATGTGTTCTTCATCATGGTAGCCTAGGGTCTGGCACATAGTTGTCATACATGCTCTGTGAGTGCTTGTCTGCCCAAGGCTACCCTCTTGGACAAAAACCTGTTCTTCCAGATGAGCCCAAATCCTTAGCCACCATTCGAGTCTCTGCAGGACCTGGTCACAGGTTACCGTCTATTCTGATTCCCTTTTGCTTTTCATGGGCCTTTTCTCTGGCCAAACTGGACTTCATGTTCTTCCCTCCTTGACCTCTGCCTGCCTTATGCCCTTGGCATGCAGAGCCCATCATTGTTTCCTTGATGTCCAGCTTAGGTGCCACCTCCTCCAGGCTGCTTCCAGGAGATCCTCAGCCAAAAGTGGTTCCTCTGCTCTTAGGGGAGCAGTAGGAGCTCTTTATTTATGGCCGAACAGCTTCATCTGGGCATATAGTTTTTGCATGTGTGTCTTACCTCTTCCACTCCATGAGAGTGATTCTAGAACAGCGGTTCTCAACCTGTGGGTCACGACCCCTTTGGGGAGTTAAACAACCCCTTTCACAGGGGTTGCCTGATTCACAGCAGTAGCAAAATTACTGCTGTGAATTACTTATGAAGTAGTCACGAAAATAATTTTATGGTTGGGGGCGGGGATCACCATAACAAGAGGAACTGTATTAAAGGGTCATGTGGCATTAGGAAGGTTGAGAACCGCTGGTCTAGAGCAAGCCAGTGTGAATTCCCATGTCCTCCCACAGACAGAGGATGGAGAGGTGGAGGTCTTTTCCCAGGAATGACGAGATTGGAAGAAATTCTGATTGTACTTTCACTTTCTAAGTTTTTATTCAGGAATACAAATTCAAAAGACTCACAATGGTTAGTTATGTGCTGTATGAAGAGTGAGCCTTGCTCTTTCTTTTGTATGTACGTGTGTCTAGTCACTTCTGTGTTTTTACTCTTTACCTGGAGCTGTGAGGAAACATTGGCCCGGCGGCTTGGGTGGGAGGTCTGAGGGTTCTTGGTTTGATGACACGTGACTTCTCTTCTTCAAAGTGCAATCCCTTTATGTGGCAGACCACCAGTGGGACACTGCTCTCTTAATCCCTTCCTTCTGGGATTTAACGACAACAAATTTTAATTCTACAAAGTCAAAATCGTTCAGTCAATTTCCCTTGCTAATTAAGAAAAGGCAAGATTTTAAAAAAACAAATCATTTTATTGGGGGCTTGTACAACTCTTATCACAATCCACACATACATCTATTGTGTCAAGCACTTTTGTACACTTGTTTCCCTCATCATTCTCAAAACCTTTGCCTTCTACTTGAGCCCTTGGTATCAGCTCCTGATTTCCCCCCTCCCTCTCCACTCCCCCCTCACCAATGAACCCTTGATAATTTATAAATTATTATTTCATAGATTACACCGTCCGACATCTCCCTTCACCCACTT
>NW_022103904.1:23771572-23772795 GCF_000313985.2 Echinops telfairi | reverse complement strand
ACAAGCCCCCCAAACTGACAATAACAGAACAAGAAGACTATCTTTTCAGTCGGTGGCATCACCGTAACCCAGGAATTCCATTGCTGTCAACTCATAGTGTCCCTCGTAGGGCAAAGTAAAACTTCCCCAAGTCTATAATTGTAAGAGCAGCGGGCTCTCCCTTCCTTCTGACAGAGCCTCTGTTAGCTTTGAACTGCTGATGTTTCGGTCAGTCACCAAGGACTTACCCCTTGTGTTATGAGCCTTCCTTAGCACAGCCGTATCTCTCACTGGCATCCAATCAGTGCCTACGCACAGTAACCCCTGAGGGTTTCGGAGACGGTAACTGTTGATGGGGGTAGAAAGGCCAGTCTTTCTCCCATGGAACTGCTGGTGGTTTCAATAGGAGATAATTATTCCAAGCCATTTAACACACATCAGTTTGATTGTGGGTAGATATAGACAAAGGCCCAAAGAATTAGAAATAAGAATTGTAATGTTTTACAATGTTCATATTGTTGCTGATAGCATTGGCATTGATTTTGGGGGGACTGTTTGGATAATGTGAGCTAAAGCAAGTAAACAATACAAATGTGATCATTTAACTTTTATTATTACTGGAATTCTTGAGAACCTGGACTTTTGGTGTGTGTGGTGGGGCGGGGGTGGGGGAGGAGATACAGATGCACAGCAGAAAAAAGAAAAAAAATTTTGTTACTCTAAACTTGATTTCTAAGGATTTTTATAAAATCATGGATTTCTTTATCCTAAAAACAAAATCAGATTGTATTTTCAAGCTCCATTCACTGAAAAGGCCTCTGTCCACAACGACCAGGTAGCCAACAGTGAGGGCCTCTGGCGCCCAGATTATGGTCTCTAAATGCCATTGGCCACTTGAAAGATACCCAGGTTCCATGGGGAAAAAATGGTTTATTCCAGTGACATATGTAAAACCAGCGTGTTAAATAATATGCAGTCACAGAGCTGTCAAGCCTCATCAAAAGGATTCATGGGATAACTGGTAGAGACTCACACAAGCAACAATTAGGGAAATCTGAATATCAATAAAAAAAACTGCAAAAGATTTCAATATCATAATTACGTTTAAATCTCAAAGCTAATGGTACTAACATAAAGTACTAGTCAATTTGGAGAATGCTAGGGAATCAATTCAGAAGGTTATGGTGACTCTTGGGGGGACTCTTCAAAGGGAAACATCCTGATAGATGTTCACGAAGGACATA
>NW_022103904.1:23737289-23769783 GCF_000313985.2 Echinops telfairi | reverse complement strand
GGTAAAGAGGAGGACCGTGAAGCAAGTGGAAGGCCCTCAGAGAGACAGGTTGACACCGTGCCTGCAGCAATGGGCTCAAACACGCACCTGGTTCTGAGGCCGGCACAGGGCCAGGCAACGTGCTTTGTGTTGTATGTAGGATCACTGTGAGTTGGAACGGACTTATCAGCCTCTAACAATAACACAAATCTGATTAAGGCTTTACATAGAACTACTTATTGTTTACAGAAAAATAGAAGGGACAGGGACCTGTGTTAAACTAAATGACTTTTGCATACACCTGAATCCAGATGGTGGGAAACTCTCTGTGACAAACAGCATAGTGTTTTCAACAAATCCCTTGCAAAGGGAAAGAGGACCAGAGGAGGGGAAAACAGATTTAAGGAAACATAAAAGATGTATCGACTAATTGCAATGTGTGGGCCTTATTTGGATCCTGATTTAAAACAAAAATCAAATAAACTGGAAAATAAAAACTATCAAAACTCCTTAAAACTACAATACCATTTATGACATCAGAAAATTAGAAACGGATATTTTAATGTCAGTGATTAATTTTACGGTGTGATAACATGGTTCCAATGTTAAAAAGAGAGTGCCTTCTATGGATACGCATGGAACCGTAACTGATGAACCTGGAGGACGTAGTCAGGGTAAGGACAGGTAAGGACAGGTAAGGACAGGTAAGCATAGGTAGTAACAAAGCTGGGCGATGATGGGTGAGTATCTGACTGGGGAGAGTTCGCTCTGGGGGCTGGCTGTTGGGCTGCTCACTGCAAGGCGGGTTGGGTAAACCTACCAGCTGCTTCTCAAAGAAAGATGAGGCTCTGGGCTATTGTGAAGATTTACAATCTCATAAACTCTCGGTCAAATTCAACTCAATGCCAATGGGTTTGGGTTTCAATGGGCCTACCTTTCTATATATTTGAAATCTGTCTTACCAAATAATGATAAAGGGATAAAAACTTAAAACAGTGGCAGCAACCCAGCAGTGGGTAATGCCATCTCCATCAGATCGATAGGGAAGTTTCAGCTTGGAAGTGTTGATGATTTCAACGAGGACACATACAAAAATGGTGAAGCCAGTTTCAAATTTAGATCATTTAAAAAAGAGAACGTTCAAAAAAAGAAAATACTCACTTTTTACTTTATTGCCTGCAAATCTAAATTAACTAATGCAATTTAAAAAAATGTCAAATTCATAGTAAAGACTTACCAAAAAATTAGCAGGGAAACTTTACACAGTTAAATTTTCTCCTATAAATATTTTTATATTTAGCTTTTGTATTGCAAATTGGGTGAAGGTTTGCAGAGAGTTTTGCATTCAATAGTTGATACACATTTCATTTCAACGAATTCATTGCACTCTCCTAACTTGCCATCACTTACTCACTTCCTCCCTGTGTTCTGTTTCCATCCCTCCTCCTCTCTTGCCCTTCTGAACATTGTCCTTGCGCAAGTGCTGCTCTTCTGATCTCCTGTGGCTTATTATTTTACCAGGGATGAGTTTATTTCAGACCTGAAGGGTGGCTAAGGCCACTCTTTTATGATTTTGAGTTATGTTCCATGTTTTTCTCCCACTGTATTTAGGATCTTCTAATGTGGTCCTTTTTGGAGCACTTGGCAGTGGTAGCCAGGCACCCTCTACTTCTTTTGGTCTCCTAGTAACAGAGCTTGATGCTTGTGTGGTACATCAGCCCATTGAACTAATTGTTTCCATATGCCTTTTGATTTTCATTACTGTTTTCTTGCGGATGAGGAGAGATCAATAATTTCACCGTAAGTGGCCATATAAACATTTTATAAATATTTAAACTATGATCCGGGTGCCACATTAAAATTGGAATATAAAATAGTGTTCAATTAAGGCCAAAATGATATATGCAATGATTTAAAGTTCCCTTATTAGTATTCCATGGGCATACTAAGAGGTTTCATGCATTCTGACAGTATAGTGTGTTTGATTTAGAGGTTGGTGTCAAAATTGCTTTGTATTTTCAGCATTTATGAAGGTTAGAAGATGTCAGTGGGTATTATAATAGCTATGTTAAGTACTAAAATATTTTAATGACAACAGCTGTGCTTTGATTTTGGCACAGTGAAACGGTGTGACCACTAGCCTATTTTACAAGTGGAGTCTATTTTGTTTTTTATCTTGAAGCAACTTTCTTAACACCCTTATAATACAAATGTCCCAAATTCAACCCACTCTAAGACGTGGATTTATAATGCCACGAACTTGGTGCAAACCTCTAATAAAATATTTTAAGGCATGTTTTTCTTAGCTCTATGCCTGAAAATATGCCACTCAGTTTTAAAGTTAAAAATACTTTACTAAAAATTCTAGCATTTATTTTAGAACATTAACAATAAGAAGCTTGAAAAATAAATGTACGATAGTTTTTTTTAACTCACCTAGGTTCAGATGAGAATAGAGAAACATTTTTTTCTGTACACCTTAGTGATTTGTATATTTTAAAATGTTATGTGTTTATTGAGGAGCATTATCTACATGTGTTATATTAACAAAGTTGGCCCTGCCTGGGATGGTAGATTTTGGCAGAACTATAGAAAGTTTCCCTTAAGTTCTTTCTATTTTGTCTGCCACGTATGATTTTGTCATGGCTAAACCATCTTCTCTTAGGCTTTGAGTCTTGCCACACAGAGAAAGAAGTCTAGTTTTAAATAACTGGAACTTCCCTGATCAGTAATATCATCAAGCCTCTGGCATGCCTTATCTCTCATGAGCCTTTATCACCCACCTGGGGGGGTGCACCTGGCCATGCTGTCCTGCATGCACTCAGGGAGTAATGCCTGGTGACCCAGATTCGGAGATTCACTAGTTATGGGCTTGGGTCAATATATTGTCTTTCCCTGAGAGACACTACTTCTCCTCCCTGTTGGCAATGATCCAATGCTAGGTGCATCAACCGCTCTAAAAAGAGTGGAGTAACCACAGAGTCTTAGAAAGTCTTCAATTCAAGAAAGGGCGACCTCCAAATCTCTAAATATTCTTTTTAAAAAGCATTCTTAAATATTGTTCTTCTCCAGAATATATTTACAACCTGAACCCCAAGAACATAGGGCACTGACTGATTTGTGTTTAGAAGAAGACATTGCCCCTCTGGGGAGTCCTTGAGTCAGGTGGCACAAAGGATTCATGTGGTTGGCTGCTAACAGAAAGATGGGAACTTCACGTCCATCCAGAGGCACTTCAGAAGAAAGGCCTGGAGATCTACTTCTAGAGAAGCGTTAACAGCCCTTTGAGCCACAGTTTTATGCGGCCACACACTGGCTTCCCATGAGGCAGGGTCGGTGGCAACCAGTGTTTGCCTCTCTATGAAACTAGCGTAGACCACCGAGTGGTGGGCAGGTGGAGATCAGCAGGAACTAATTAAGAGGAAAGACATAGATTTCAATGGACTCGAGATGTAGGATTCAGCAGGAATGTGAATTGGGGAAAATAACTTTGAGAAATTATCCTAGGTATCCAAAGAAAAGGCGAGGGCCAGTGGATGAGAGGAAGATTGTAGCTGTGTTGGGCAGGTTTCAGAGGTCATATCTGGGCCTCCCCAAAGAAATAATGGAGCTGATGGAGGAGAAATTACACACATGATGCCAGCCACCTTTGAGATAATAAAGGTTTTTGTGGAAAAAACAAAACTATCACTAAATATATGGTTCCATTGTTAGATGTATTACATTCTGTTTTTAAGAAATGAACAGAAGTGGGAAAGGGCATCAGAATTTAGGAAACAAAGAAATGAAAAAAAAACAGTTCTGAAATGCAGACATTAATATAGGTCATTTCTGAGCTAAATAATCAAAAACATTAAGAAAAGACAGGTAGAGCAAAAATGGTAAACATAAAATTTAAAACAGTCTCTTAAATTATTGAACAAAGAAAATACAAGTGTAATTATACACTATGTAAAGAAAAGGAAAAATGAGAACATTTACCTTAAAAGTTATGATGTGGCTACCATATACTGAAATGTAAGCCTCTAACCTCAAATATTTTCAGTATATGTAAACATTCGCCATATCTAAAAAGTGGTGTTGAAACCATTAGTTAACTCTTTACACTCCAGGACCACTGCCACGGATTCTATTCTGACTCGTGGCAATCCTATAGGATGGATTAGAATGATCACACAGAGTTTCCCAGTGTGTCAGTCTGGGTAGACTAGAGGAACAAATTCATAGACACTCATGTGTCTAAGAAAGAGCTTTATATAAAAGAACAATTGTATATTAAGAAAACATCCCAGCCCAGTCCAGATCATGTCCATAAGTCCAATATTACCCCATATGTCAATACTAGTCCATAAATTCCTCTTTAGACTTATGCAGCCATGCGGTGATGCTGAATGCAGGAAGATCACAGGCCAGTGGGTGGAAAGTCTTGCAGATGCAGTGCTGGTGCGGGTCTCCACGCAGCCTCTCCAGTTCCAGGACTCTGGTCACATCAGTGTAGCTCCATGTGGCTTGTCAGCAGGAAGGCAAAGCAGTGAGAGTTTCCCACCTCCAGGGAGGAAGACAGGAGTTCCCAGAATCCTCAGAAGAAGGCCATGCCCACACGGACGTCTCATTGGCTATGGTCTGATTGACAGGCTAGACTCCTCTACCCCTTCACAAGTTGACAGGAGATTATGTAACGACCACACCCAGGCTGTAAACCTTTAAGGAAGCTGAGTGCCACATCTTTGTCTTATAGAGGGGGCTGGCGGCTTCAAACTGCCAATCTTTTGATTGGCAACCAAGCATCTTAACCACTGCACCACCAGGAATCCTGGGTTAGTGATTTAAAGAAAACGAATTTAAATTTAAATTTTTACCATATACCAAAATAACTTCCTGATGGATTAGAGTTTAAAAAAAATCAAACCTTAAAAATATTTTAAAAGAACATAAAAGTAAAATTTTCTCAAATTTCCTGACAGAGAAGCTATCAAGGGGCAATGAATGACACGTGGAAGGTATTGATAGATTTGATTACAAAAATGGTGGGGGCTCACTTTGAGGTCAACTCATAGCAACCCTGTAGGGCAGGGTAGAACTGGCCCTGCGGCTTTCAGAAACTAACTTTTTATGACAGTAGAAGCTGTGTCTTTCTCTGGAGGACTGGCTGGTGGTTTGGAACTGCTGACCTTCTGGTTAGGTGGCAACTCATAACCACTACAGTCCTAAATCTGTGGGCCAGGTGACAGACTGCAGATCTCAGCTGGTTCATATAGTGGCAGGGGCTTATAAATCTCCAATCTGCAGGGTAAGTGGCAGGCTAGAGACTTCCGCAGGCATATACCTCCTACATCCGGTAGTGAGAAAAATGCAGGCTTGAGAAAGAGAACACTCTTTGCTAGAAAATCCATTCATGCATGAAGGCAGGCCATGCCCCCAAGGAAACTTACCTTCTAATTCTTATCAGATCCCACAATGGAAAATGATTACCGCACACAGAGCGTGCCACACTACTGGGAACTGACTCAAATCGACAGGTAGCATTAACCATCACAGATACCATATAGATGAGTTTGCAAATCCAAGCTGATTCCGACTCGTAGCAACCCTACAGGACAGAGTAGAACTGCCCCTCTGGGTTTACCCCTCTAAGTCTTTACAGGAGGAGAAAGCCTCATCTTTTGTCAGGATAGCAGCTGGGGATTTTGAACTGTTGACCTTGTGGTTAGCAGTCTAATGCATAACCCACTACACCACCAGGCCTCCCAACAGATGAGAAAAGATTAAAAAAACAAACAGTACATAAATGATGAGGAAAATTCATTGTTGTGAAAGGAAAGCAAATGACCATATGCACAGATTTAACCTCGCTGGCAATCAAATATATGTAAATTCAAGATTCACCCAATAACATTTCTCAGGAACCTTGTAAAGACCCAGGGATGGTGATTTTGATAGGTAATGTTTTGTTTTAGCTCTTCAATATTATTATAGTGCTCTTGAAAAGCAGGTTTTCAACATGTATTTAGAGCTTCAAAAATTTTTGGTCCAGCAAATGCCTTTTTTGAGAATTTCCCAATGGGATATTCTATGTATAAAAGAGTGCTTTATACAAATATACATTGATCCAAACATTTGTAATATTGGAAACCAAGAAAAAAACCCAAATACTAAACCATATCGAAATGGCTAATTGAGTGATTGAAAATAGCCCTGTTATCAAACAGAAAGCATTGTAAAGTCTGTTATGCCAGATGTAGTTAGGTCAAATGTAATATCCCTTTATCTTCCTTTAAACCCATTTTAAAGCTATTTCCCTTTTTTGAAAAGTGAGGGGGGAATACACGAGAATTTAAACCCCTGGTGCGTCCCCTCTGACCATGGACCAGGGATGTGCACAGCCTTGCTAACATGCAGCATGCATTGGAAAGTGGATTGTTGCAGATGCAGTTACCCTTTTTCCCCCCAAAAGTAAGGCATACCCCCGAAAATGAGACCTGCCCCAAAATAAGGCCCCCCAAAGTTCCTGTAACTCTGGACTCTGGACCATAGCGGCGGGCCGCGCAGCTCACTGTTGGCTGCAGCGCTGCCGGAGCAGACAGGAAGTACAAGGTTTCTTTTAATAAAACAATAAACAATAAATGTGTACCATATTCTTCTTCATGGAAAAATAAGACACCCCCTGAAAATAAGACCTAGCACATCTTTGGGAGCAAAAATTAATATAAGACACTGTCTTATTTTCAGGGAAACAGGGTAGGTTAAATTTAGCAACCTATCATATGTTCTTCCTTATGATTCATATAAATTTGTTGTAGTTTTAAATGTTTTCTGCATTCTTTTTTATTGTAGTTTTTAATCTGCTTTACCTTGTTATTCTAGTTAGCTTTTTGTTTGTTTGCTTGTTTTTTAATGTTTTTCTGTATATGAAATTCAGGATAGTAACTCTATAGAGATGGTAACTGGTTTAATGGTCCCTTGGGGGTATGGGAGGTTTGGGAGAAATAGGGAGCTAATAAGGATGAGTACAAGACTGAAGAAAATGTTCTAAAACTGATAGTGGTGATGATTTTACAACTCTTCTTGATGCGATTGAACTATTGAAAGGTATGATATGTGAATTATCTGCCAATAAAACTGTTGAAAAAATGACTAAGATTCCTAGCATAGACTATTTTAATTCTTTATTATGTTTAAACTTTAGAAATAACATAGGAAATGCTAATATATCCTTTAAGTTAAAGGTCACAAAATCATGCAGTATGCTTCCAGTTTGATTCATATATGGACAAGAAGAAGAAAAAAAATCAGGAAATACCTCAGAATGGTAACAGTGGTTATGCTCGGACTGTGGAATTATGGTTGTTTTAAACTTTCTTTTTAAATATATTTTCCAGGTTTTCTACAAATGAGCATAAAATAGTTTCATCACTAAAGCATGATGAAGATTCTTTCTAGATAGTACTGCAGGGACAGTGAGAGATGTGTTAGGCTGAGTTGTCTAGAGAAAGAAATCCAGTAACCCTCAGATAGGTATAAGAATTAGCTTTTATGTAAGAAGGAATCAGATCAAGAAGGTCGGCCCCACCCAGTCCAACTCAAGTCCATCAGACTGATGGACGCTCGGGCCCTCTTCCGACCCCTGTAGCTGCAGGTTGATGGCTCAGAAAGGTGAGATGGGACTCAGGCAGGTAAAGGTGAGATGGGACGCAGGCAGGTCGCAGGCCAGTGGGTGCAGTTTCTTCCTAATAAGGAGGCCACACCCCCAAGGAGGCATCATCTGGCTGTGACATGATTGGCAGGTGGGACTCCCCCCTCCACTTTCATACAACTTCAAGTTCACAGCAAATCATACAATTACCACAGAAATGACTAATATTTGGGGATGCTGCAAAGGTTCCAAACCACTGCCATCGAGTTGATGCAGACGCGTTGGGTTTCAGAGGCTGTAAATCTTTATGGGGGCAGAAAGCCTCATGGTTCTGGTAGTTTGGGATCACTGGTTTTGCATTTAGCAGCCCGGTGGTTCTTTGAGGGTGCTGTCAGGGGTCCTTACTTTAAGGTGACAGCAACTTTCATGAATAATTAAAACGTTTGAGGAATGGATAGTCAAGAATCAGCACTCCCATAATAGTACTTCTGACCTTTCTATCTCCAATCAAGGTTCCTCTTCTTGCTTTTCCTTAAAGACCTTCCTTAAAACATGGAAGACTGTATATTTCCGTTTTCCATTTACAGAGAAATGACCCTGAACACCAACATGTTGTTAAATTATTTTTCAGGCCCCTCATTTACAGGCTGTGATGTATGTTTTCCACTTAAGAAGAAGAGTCAAACTAAAAATGATTCTCTAAATGGGGGGGAACCTTCAGCACCTGGATAAATGGGTCATTGCTGTATATTGCTCTGCATAACAAGTTGCTACTGTATACCAGCAATCTATGCTTCCTTTGCTGTATCAAAACAGACATGATTAAAGTCACAGTGTGAGGACACAGGTTGGGATCAATGTTCTTTTTAAGAAAAATTCTATTCTATTTGAATAATTATGGGCTGTAATTTTAAATTATAAATAAATTTGTATGACAGTAACTACTTTAGGAATATATCAGAAGGTATATTAATGCTGCTCAGTTGATTGCTTTCCACAAAATCATTATTCTGTTGGCATTTTATAAATAGGAAATTTGTTGATTTTTTTTTATGCTAGACGATCTTTCTCATTGTTAACATAGGGTGGATTTTTCATCGGATGTCACACACGCCTGTTTATCTTTCATTGGCCCTGGGATGTGTTTCTTTAGAAGCTTCCAGCTTAGGATACAATATCACTCCGAATGTGACTCCTGTCAGAGTGCAGCGAGCGCAGGTAATGGATATTGTCATAAATGACATTTGGTTCATTAGAATCTGTCCAAATGGGCTGAGTAAATCATGGCCCTTGGAAAGAGCACAATACCACATTGTGTTGGGGAAACACACTTTTCAGGAATTCCTGAGCTGGTATTTATTACAACCTGCCACATCATTTCCATTTTCTGTGTTTCATTAAACTTACCGTCTGGGTGTAATCACAAGAGTGAAATGGGGGAATGTAATGTAAAACGTCCCCTTAAACTGCCCCAAACAAAAACGGACCTAGCATTTCATTCCGTCAACACAGCTTGGGTACTTGCTGTATGCAAAGCCTCAAGCATACAATGAGGAAGTTGCGAGGCGGTGCCTGTTTCCAACTAGTCCACAGTCTAGCAGAGGGGCCAGGGGCGAAAGGAATCCTGACATGATGCTAAAGCAGAGGTGCTGAGAGACCGTATGGCAGTAGACAGGAAGGTTTGCTTCATGGGAGTCATGAGCTTAGTCATGGGTGTCTACAAATTAGGTGCTGGCTGTGGTGAGGAGAGACTGTGACTCACAGCTCCTAAGTGTGATTGGAATTCTGGAACTGTGCTAAATTCATTGTCATTTGGCATTTTTGTGGACTGGACACATTATATGGGTGGAATTTAATGTCATTTCAACTCACCAGAGAAAGCCTGTGGACCTAGAGGCCTGGAAAACCACCCACTCAGCAACACGCTCTCTCTAAGTGCAAATCTTTCAGATGGCTGTGCCCTGCTCTCTCAGCGTGGTCTGGGGGAAATGCTCTCACTGTCTGGAGAGAATGGTGTTGATTAAATTTACAGGGGGATGACTTTATTTTAAAATCTCCTCTAGTTTGTTGGCAGCGCACAGAATTCATAAAACAGCGTGCACGAATCTGAACTTCATAGGAGTAAAAAATGATTAATTTTGACATTCATTTTTGAACATGAGATCCCCGATTTGGCTTAGTGCCCTGTGAAAGCTGGGAAGTGCCTGGGACACCAACCACAAATGGCCCAGGGGTCCCTCCCTCCCACTGGACAGACATCTGGAACAGTAGATGAGGGGTAGACATTGCAGTCGGACATTTAATTAAAGGCTGGTATTCAGACTGGAGGGAAGCGTGGTGCACCTCTCAGCATAAAGAGAATAGTGAGTCTCAGGAATTTTTTAAAAGTATGTATTTTTAAAGTTTCTAATGATGCTTTACAGCTTGAATCATTTTAACTATAAATTATAGACTATGAACTCATAATGGCATTAAGTCCAGATAGTCATCTTTATGGAAACAATTTATGATGCATCTGTGTGGGGGGAAAGTCAGCATATATTTTGAAATTTGTCTGCAAAAAAATTATTCTCTCCGGAGTCCCTGGGATCTAAGTGAGTACAGCAATTGTAAGGTTCTTATTGAGTCATCTGTTATGGGAATCCAGAATTGTAGACATTATTCCATAGTTAATGACACTGGTAATAAAATTTTGTTAATTGAAAAACATTGTCCTTAAGCTATCACCTAGTTAGTATTGGCATAGCTAGGGCAGAACTAGGAGAGCCAGGTTTGGGAGTCCAGGTCCCCTGTTCTGAAGCTGTTTAGACAGTTCTTTGACTGAATAGCTGTTAACTATTCAGCACTGAGACCTCTGTGTGCCAGCTCTGTCATGAACTGCCTATAGTTACATCTGCCAGCTCAGGTGTTGTGTTAGGCAGGGTTCTCTAGAGAAACAGAACCAGGACACTTATGATTATACACATAAAAGGATAGATTTATAGATATCGAGAAGGAATGCATCAGCTAACTGTCCACACAGTAGTACAGAGGTCTCAGTCCACCTCACTTTTGTGGCACAGTTAATATACTGAAGGTCCTTCCACCTCAGGCTGACTGCTGGTCCAAGGTCAAGGAAGCAGACAGTAAAGTGGCCGGTGGGGGGCACGGAGTCTGCCCGCAGGGAAGATGAGCAGAGCCTTGGCAAGGTTGGGCAGCAACAGCAGAAAGATGGGAGATTGAGGTAGCAGAGGCCAGTATCACAGCAGCAGCATAGTGAAGCAAGTAGCAATAGAGCCTCATGGCACAGCAATGCATGTCATGACATGGGGACACGATCCCACATGATCCACGGGTTGGCTCAGCCCACAGGTAGTGCAGCCCACGATTTAGGCAGAGCAGCTAACTGGCAGCAGCAGCATGCTGCTCTAGTCACTAGGGAGAAAAGAGGAAGAGGCCAGCTTGGAAGAGTTATTTATCTCAGTTGCCATCCAATCTATCTGTGACTTGATTGACAGGCTAAACTCTGCCGATATGTCCCTGTGGGAACTATGTTGGCACAAAAAAAACTATCACAGTTATGGACATAACCATTTCTGGAAGGGAAATGTGTTCAGCAAATAGCTCTTGGGTGATTAGATATGGGCACCAAGGTAGATAGAAATGAGAATGTTTGCCCCCCACATCCCATATCATGCAAGTGCAACTGTTACTGTACTTAAGGAGAAATGAGTCTCCTTTCCAGATCTCAAGCATCTCTGGTGGTGTGGTGGTTCAACAGTAGGCTGCTAACTGACAAGTCGATTGTTCAAACCCACCAGCCACTCTGCAGGAGAAAGATGGCAGCCTGCTTCCACAAAGATTACAGTATTGGAAACCCTACGGAGCAGTTCTTCTTTGTTCTATAGGATCACTGTGTGTCAGAATTGATTGCAACCAGTCCCAGACCTCAGAGAGCATCAGGTCCAGCTTGACCCCAAGGGACCTCCTTCAGCTTGGGACTAATGGCTGCAGAGGGTGGAAGCCTCTCTTCTCTGGCACCCTTTCTGTTAGCAGGGAAGGACTTCACAGCTGATCTCCATCTCTGGAATGAAGCTAGAAGTAAGGCACACCAACTCCCAGTACTGAGTTTTAAGGCAATTTTTATTCTGATCTGATTTGTCTGAGGTGGCAGAGTTAGCACATGCGAGTATTAGGTCACCTCGTGGACTGTCAAGCTTTAGGAGACAGTTTTTATACACAAACATTACTGAATAAGAGTTTTTGCTTTTTAAATCATATTTAACTTTAAACAAGGTTTGTAGGACATAGAAAACTGATGTAACAAATTTGATGATACCTGAAAATCTGATAATAAGAAAGTAGAGGGCAGGGTAGAGGCAGATAATGAAGCCTGAAGTAAGAATCACATTTAAAACAAAACAAAACAAAAACCACCACAGAGCTCTTACGTAATTGCTACGGGACAAAATAGTCCAAACCAAACGATTGCCATTAAGTTCATTTGTACTCAGAGACCCAACAAGGGAAGCAGAACCTCCCGGTGGGTTTCCCAGCAGACTTTAAATCTTTTTGAAGGAATGGACTGCTACGTCTTTCCCCCAGGAACAGCTGTTGGGCTCAAATCGACAACCTTTTAAAAGGCTTAGCAACTCAACACTTAACAACTGTGCCAATAGGGCTCCACAGGACAGGAGTGGGTACAAATTTGATTTTGAACTTTCTAGCAGCCACTTGGGAATGAGAAAGAGTCAATCTGTTATATAAGGCACACTTTCCAAAAGATAATATGCTATCAGTTTCCACCCCACCCCTCAGTAGCCACATACTATTCCCTATTTTGAGATGGAAAAGGTTACTGATTTTAACAAGAAAGTAGTCTTTGCTCTACAAAAATCAGAGCATTTGACAATAGAAAATATTGCAGTTGGGCTTCCTTGACCTTGGTTACTAGATTCATATCTTGAATTTCATGTCCAGAAGCTTCCATCATAAAGGATTGTGGTAGTTATATAGTATGTTGTCAATTTGAGAGGATTAGACATGAAAGGGGTGGGTCTAGCCTGTCAATCAGGTCATAGCCAATGATGCCTCTGGGTGGGCATGGCCTTCTTTTGAGGATTCTGGGAATTCTAATATTCCTCTTTGGATGTGGGAGATACTCTCTCTCTGCTCACTTCCTGGGAGACCTTGCAGCTGACAAGACACATGGAACTACACTAGTGCCCTGAGCTGGAGGAGCCACTTGGAGACCCCTGCCAGCGCTGAGTTGCTTACAACGCCACTGGATCCACAAGACTTCCCACCCACGGGCCTGCATTTGGCGTCATTGCATGTGTTTCATGAGTCTGAAGCAGACTTTATAGATCGGTATTGGACATCTGGGCTAATATCAGACTTATGGACTTGATCTGGACTGGGTTGGGATGTTTTCTTAATATACAATTGCTCTTTTATATAAAACTCTTCCTTATACACACGAGTGTCTATGAATTTGTTTCTCTGGTCTACCCGGAATAACACATGGATCTTCCTCTTAAGTATTGAAAAGGGCTTTTTGGTGGTCAATGGAACATTTTTAATGAACTAAAATATATGAATATGTTTTGGTATTTCAATAACCTAAAGCATTTTGTTGTTTTTCTTTGCTATTAAGCAATCTTAGTCAAAGCAGCTACCAAGATGTTGGGATAATTCGTAAACTAAACCAGGTTTGGGTTATACTTAATCTGGTCCTGACAAGAGGGGAAGACCCACCATTAATACACAGAGTAGAGTTTAAGAGTGATCGTTTAGAAAGAGGCTATCTCTTATTCTGGTAGAATTACGCAAGCAGATGGGGCCTGGGATAGCTCTGCTTGCTGTGACAACAAGGAAGATGGAATGAATTCTTTTTGAGTTGATCTACTGTCACCATTCTAAGGACAGAAAACAAAAGGAAAACAACCTGGATTAAATAAATAGATTCTATATTGCTAAAACATGAATTATCAATATCGATAAAACATCCCTAAGGCTTTTTCAATGTACCCCACCCTACTTCACTGCTGTCGAGCCAATACCAAGTCATACAAATCCTACATGGGGTTTCTGAGGCTGTGAATCTTTATAGGAGCAGACAGCTTCATCTTATCTTTGTGGAGCAGCTGGTGGGTTTGAACTGCTGACTTTGAAGTTAGTGGTCCTGTACGTACTTAACTGTGCTACCAGAGCTCTTTATCCAATATAGAGTTCTGAATAGTAAGATGTGTTCATAACCAGAGGGAAGTGGTCCTTCTGTTTTTTAGCACTGGGCTTCCCAGTAATTCTGGTATCAAGATCTTCCTGAATGGTTGGTTGCACCAGGTGGCATACAGAATATATAGTGACCAGAGTTATATTAAAAACTCAGATCCTATGTCAAACAGAATAAATATTAGGCATTTAAAAGGGGATTTATTTTATTTTTCCCTCTTGGGCTTTTTTCTTTTAAATCATTTTACTGGGGCTCTTGCAGGTATTATAACAATCCACAAATCAATTATATCAAGCAAACTTATACATATGTTGCCACTGTCATTTTCAAAACATTATCTTTCTACTTGAACCTTTATTATCAGCTCCTCTTTTTCCCCTCCCTCCCCAGCCTTCCCAACCTTGTGAACCCTTGATCAATTATAAATTATTATTATTTCCAAGTCTAACACCATCTGCTGTATTCCTTCACCCATGTTTCTGTTATTTGCCCCCCTGGGGTGGTGGTGGTTATACATTCATCATTGCTCTCGGTTCCCCCATTTCCCCCCTCCCCACTTCCCCCACCCTCTCCCTACCCTCATACTCATTACTCTCTTTACTGTTTCTGAGGGGTTTACCTTTCCTGGCTTCCGTGTGTCGAAAGCTTTTTTTTTTTTAATCATTTTATTGGGGGCTCGTACAACTCTTGTCACAATCCATACACACATTGTGTCAAGCACATTTGTCCATTTGTTGCCATCATTCGCAACGCATTTGGAAAGGTCTTATCTGTACCAATGTATACACTTTGGTCTAGCAGGATTTGTGAAGTAAAACTGGGGTCATGAGAGTGGGGAGGAGGAAGCATTAAAGAATCAGAGGAATGTCCTGTGCTCTACTGTACCCTGGCTGGATCATCCCTTCTGTGTGACCCTTTTGTGAGGGAATGTCCAGTTGTCTACAGACGGGCTTTGGGTCTCCACTCTGACCCTTCTCCTTCAAATCGATGTAATTGTTTGGTTTTGATCTTCTGATTCCTGATCCCATCGGCACTCGTGATCACAGAGGCTGGTGTGCTTCTTCCATGTGGGCTTTGTTGCTTCTCTGCTAGATGGCCACTTGTTTAACTTGAAGCCTTTAGGCCCCAGCCAGTATCACTCCTAACAGGCAGGCACCATCAGCTTTCTTCACTATATTTGCTTATGCTTGTATTTTTGTCTTCAGTGATTGTGTCAGGAAGGTATCACAGAGTGCCAGGTTATTATAACAAAGTGTGCTTGTGTTGAGGGAAGACTTAAGTAGAGGCCCAAAGTCCATCTACTACCTTAATAATTTAACATATAAATATATGTACACAGATCAATACTCCATCTTTATATATTAATATATTTACATATGTACATGCCTATATTTATCCCTCTCTATATGGATTTTGCCTCCTAGTTCTTTCCTCTGTTTCCTTTTACTTTCCTCCTGCCCCACTATCATGTTCACTCTTCATTTGGTTCTCAGTGTAAAAGGGAATTAAAAAGAAAAAGATTTGGGACATGTATCAAGATGGCACCTGAGAGTTTTACATCTACTTCATAACATATTTCTTATTCTATGAAATGCCCTCTAGGCTGGCGAAGACCAAAAATTCTATAGTTGTTCTGGAAAAGAAGAAAACATTGTACTAATGAATGGGAATCTCTGGAGAATTTTTAAAAGAAAAAAGTAGACAGCTTATATCTATGCAGATGTAAGACTATGGAAAACCTTTGCTCAGTGGATATTTCGAAGAAATTCTGTGGTGAGTTATTCTGAGCAAGTCCAAGGCCAGAGTATGAGGAGGGAGGGAAGAACGTTAGGTTGTGCGAAGCAAGGGGGCATTCTCTTTGGCCACAGAAAATGGGACGTAGCTTTGGAGGGAAAAGGAATCCCCAATCTAGAAAATAACTACAATCGCACCAGACCACATACCTTCTTCCTTCCCCAGGACCACGTGGGGGAAGTGACAGCATCTTAGAAGTGAATGAAGGAGAATTTTTTTGAGTAGAAAGAAAAATGAGCCACTAAGACCCAACATCTTGAAAGAGGACTGCATTTCTTCCTCAGTTCTTTAACCTTGGGAAACAACACACATGTTCTTTCCTTTGGGTTTTCCAAGACCAGGTCTCAACACATCCCATCATCATCCTTTATTTTGTCTTCTCAAGGAATCCTTTGAAATATTCTCTTCAGTTCTTTCATTATTTCTTCCATGTGTTGTAGCTGCTCTATGTTCAGGCCTGAGTGTTAGACTCTTCTGACATCGCCTTTGGTCTTTTCTTTCCTGACTTTTAAATGGCCTTTATTTCTTCTTCATGTGGGGTATCTTTTTATGCCATCCCACAACTCGTCTGGCCTACAGTCCTTACTGTTCAGTACAACAAATCTGTTCTTGAGACGGTCTCTACGTTCAGGCGGGGGTGGGGTGGGGTGTGTGTGTGTGTGTGTGTAAGGTTGTAGTTTGGTTCTCATGAACTTATTTCGCTTGCTTCAGTTTCAACCTGAACTTCCATACGAGCAACGGTGGTCTCTCCACAGTCAATAGTCAATGCAGGGCTGATGGCATTGGGCACCTCCCTCTGATCTTTCCACACATGCAATCAGTTGGATTCCTCGGTATTCCTTCTGGTGAGGTCCATCTGTATGGTTGCCATTGATATTGTTGAAAAATTTTTTGCTATGAAGAAATCGTTGGACTTGTAGAATTCTGTCATGCAATTCCCAGCTTCATTTCCATCCCCATCGCTATATTTTCCAACAATAAATCCTACTCTCCATTTTGAACTTTTGCATTCTAATTGCCAGTGATTATCAATGCATCTTGATAGCATGTTTAATCCATTTCAAATAGAAGAAGTTTGCAAAAGATGTAGATTTATTTATCATTAGCTTTCGTGTGTAGTGCATAAATCAAATATCAGTTGTAGAACTGGTTTTCTGTATGGGCTTATAGCCATTATCCTACAACAGACCACACTGTAGTTCAAGATAGATCTTGACATGTTAGTTTTAAAAGGACTTAGAGATGGAAAGTATGGAGCGAAATTGAGACAAAAAGTTCTAGGGCACATCTAAGAGTGGACAGAGGAGGAAAAGGGAATGGAATGAAGACAACAATTAAGGAAACAGTAGAAAAATCCTCCAGGCCTAGAGAAAAACACAAATCTTCAGATGAAAAGGGTGTACAGAGCATCAATGGGATAAAATACCAAAATGTTTACATGTGTAGACAAATTATGTTAGGCTAGAAGAATCGGGGGAACAAAATCCAGGCTACATCTGTCACAGAATATCCATGTGACAGTAGAATTAGCCCCAGACCAGATTGGTATTACTACATAGTAACAGACATGGGACTATGCATGTTGGAGGAATTGCATTTTACTCTAGGATACTGAACCTACCCAAACTGGCAGTGGTTTTCCACTGTGAGAGTTACATGGAAATACCTTAGCACTTGTCCAGACACATCCGGAAATCAGCCCACGATCCTCTCTGAACAGTTAATTCAAGGTGTGCCTGGCCCGACAATCCAAGACAGGAGAACATTGGGCCCAGGAAATAGAGATGAGCAAAGAGAACAGTAACACTTGGCGTTAAGGCTAATTTTCAAGACAGATAAATAGATAAAAATGAGTACGTGATATAATCACACAATCCAGAATTTAAAATGTAACAATTCTTTTTTCTCACCCACTGTGTTCAGTTGAGGAGCCTCAGTCTTATAGTGGTTACTGCTACAGGTAACTGCAAGGTCAGAAGTTTGAAACCAGCAGCCACTCCAAGGGAGAAAGACGGGGCTATGTACTCTGAGCGAAAGTCTGAGCAACTGGCAGGGTCACCATGAGTTGGCATCGACTCTTTGGTTTGGTTATGTTCAGTCAGTAGATCCTGATCTCAGAGGAAGCCCATTTTATCAGCTGTTTAGTGTCCTTTTAGAGATATTTCATGCAGATGCAAAACAAAATGCCAAACTCGCTGCCAGTAAGCCAATTCTGACTCGTGGCAACCCTTCAGGACAGTGTCGACCTGCCCCTACAGATGTCTTAGACTGTAACTCTTCCCAAATGTAGAGAGCCCCATCTTTCTCCCTTATGCATATATAAGCACTATACACACACACGTATATGATTTCCACTTTTAAAATTAGATAGTAGTAACCATATGTACTGTTTTAAGCCATCTGAAATTATTCTTTTTAAGTTGAGAGTGCGAAATATTTTTTAAGGTTCTGTGTCTTTCGTTGGAAGGCCAAATGTAAAGGCAAAGTCCACTGCTGTCCAGTTCATTTAGACTCGTGGCATCCCTACAGGACAGAGTAGAATTGCCCTTTCTGAGTCCTTAAATCTGTACAGGACTAAACAGCCCCCTCTTTCTCGTGAGGAGTGGCAAGCACAACATGATGATCTAAGAGAGAACAAAGGAGATTGTCCCAGGACAGATAAACCCCTCAGGGCCAACAGCTAGAGTAGAGCTACCAGGAGGATGAGGGGAGGATGGGGCGAGAAAGGGAGAATCAATCACAAGGATCAACACAGAACCCCTCCCAGGGGAACGAACAGCAGAAAAGTGGGTGAAGGGCGACAGAGGACGATGTAAGATATGAAAATAATAATCTAAGTTCTCAAGGGCACGTGAGGGAGGGTGGGGGGTGGAGGCAGGGGGAAATGAGGAGCTGATAGCAAGGGCTCAAGCAGGAAGGAGATACTTTGAGGATGCTGATGGCAGCATATGTACAAATGTGCTTGACACATGGATGAATTGTGGTAAGAGATTAAGAGTCCCCCAATAAAAGTATTTAACAAGGAGATTATCAAAATGGAAGTCAGTGTTCCATTGATCAGAAAAACAATACCAGCACAGAACCCCCCCCCCCCCCCAGATGTCCCCTGGGATCTCAGTGATCCGAACGGGACATAGTCAGGCAGACATCAATGGAGGATAGGGAACAGGGGCAGGACCGATACACGTTGAATTGTGAGCCACCAACTGGGGCTGTTGCTGGAGAAGGAGAGAGTGGATCCTAGACAAGAGCTGATAATAGTGTCCACCTCAAACCCTCGACTTATTTTATTCATGAAGTTGTTCAGCTCAAAATATCCAGCCCTTGAGGGTTAGTATGTCAACTGACGTCTGTTTCATTTGTTCGTGTATGTTTCTCACTGTTGTATAGCAAACCAGGTTTATTTTACGAGGGGCATTTGGGTTAAAATGAGTGATATTTACAATCATAGTGACACAATTAATCTAGCCTCGGGCGAAGCAGTCCCACTCAAGTTAGAAATAGTTTCTCAGTTTTAAAAAATACAACAAAATTGGAATAATGCCTTGCTTACCACCCCTATGGAATAAATAATTACCAATTACGTGAGGCAAAGCTTGGTTATTAATTTCCTGGAGCTGAGAATAAAAAGACCAGAACTTTCTCATGATTTCTTTATGGTTGGACACCAAGAAAATGCCCATAGCCAACAGATGGGGCGGGCTAAGCTGGCTCTGAAGGGCTTCCACCCAGCAGCACGGTCCAGGTGTGATGTGGAAATGAAGTTACGTAAGGAAGCATCCTCTTGCAAGGAGCCTCTGGAAGCTCAGTCAGCTAAGAGCCAGTCTGGCCGGAAGCACTTAGTCCATTCCTGAGGTTTTCCTGCCTCCCTGATCCTCCTTTTGCACCCTGTTCCTTTTTCTTTTTTTTAACTTTCCTCCGCTGCTCATCTTTCAATTCCTCTTCCCTCACTTGGAAACAGTGTTGAAACAGCTTTGCATGATTTGGCACCCACAGGTAGTGGTAGCGCCCCCACTTTGGATGGCTTCTGCCCTGGCAGGAAAAATGGTTTCAGTAAGTTTTTCCATTTCCCCTTCGTTAGGTTTGCTGTCAGGTACCCGGCCAGATCCGTCCATGAGTGTAAGAGGAGGGTGGAGGCGGGGGCTCGCACCATGTCCATGTCTGAGCAGCAGTGGAAGAGACCTGGGTGGGAGCCCTCGCTCCAGGGTTCAGCTTCTGAAGTCACCCCTGGAGGGAGGAGAGTTTTTTCTTTCCTTTTTCGAACATGTTCACATGTCACACAATGTAAGCTTTGTCCTGGAGCTGCCTGGAGTGGGCTTTTGTTACCTTTGTGTCTACTTCATACGAGTTATTGTGATCCAGCCTCTTTTAAATGAAGGCAAACCCGGTGTCCCTGACATCGATTGTTGTCATGACTTGGCTGTTGAGGGCCGGTTAAGGGTGCAGACGTGGCTCCTGTTTCAGGACGTGGGTCATTCTGGGTGCGAGATGGCAGCTTGTGGGGGAGCAGTCACCCGGAATGGGAGACCCATACTTCTTGGCACCAGAGTGGCAGCTCTTAACGAGGATCCTCTGGAGTCTTCTCAGCATGGAAGGAAAAAACATGTATGGCATTCCTCATATGTTACATTCCTTAAACAAAACAGCCCTCTGTTCCTTCCTCTCCTCACCTCTCCCCTGCCTGAGAATACAGAAGCAGACTTCTTCTCCCTCATTCTGCAGCGGGTAGCACGTTAGGGGTGCTCTGGTCAATGCTTGTTATAAGGCAGTGGTTCTCCACCTTCCTCATGCCGCGACCCTTTCATATGGTTCCACATGTGTGGTGACCCCCAACCCTAACATTATTCTCATTGCTACTTCATAACTGTAAGTGTGCTATTGTGATGAATCGTCATGGAAATATCTGATACACAGGATGTATTTTCATTGTTACAAATTGAAGCATAGTGATGAATCACAAAACAATATGTAATTATATTTATTTATAATTTATAATTATAATTATATGTGAATATTTATTTCTCCTTTTCCTGCCAGGAGCTCTGCCAGACCTTTCAGGAGATAGCTCTTCCCTTGACTGTTTTCTACTTGTAATAAGTGGGGCAACTGTAAGTGTAGGTAGTCTCCATGAATCCTGAGTTATCCTCTTGAACGATGGAACCCACCGAGGGCCGTGAGAACCAGCAGAGACGCCGGAGTTTGCTTCTTTGCCAGGAGCCGGAAAGACAGAGCCTTAGTTTGTGGAGACTTAACTCTGAGTGATTAAGAGAGAGAAAGTGCCACAAGGGTGGCTGGTGTCCGAATGAAGGGGGAACGTGGAGATATGAATTATCTTTACATTTTGGAAATCAGCCTTAGGTTGGCTGTTTTTCACATCTGCTCACAGGGAGCTAGTAGGGAAAGGATGGCATATAAATTAAAATAGATTATTGACTTAAGATGCTGTATTTTCATTGCCATCAACATTAACTCCTGTACGAATCACGTGGGTTATACATTGAGCAGTTTGTACCTTCAGTTGCTTCACAGGAAATGAGAAACTTCTACTCTTGAAAAGATGTAAAGTGTTAAAAGCCCAAAGGGGCAGTTCCACGCTGTCCTATAGGGTGACTACGCGTTGTAATCGACTCAAGGTAGTGAGGTTTTTGTTTTTGTTTTTGAGCGTGTATAGGGCATGCTGCTAGCTCTTCTCGGAAGTATAAACAAGTAAAAACATCATGAAATATTTCGACTTCATGTACTTAAGAGATAATTAATGGTTCACATTAATGTAAAATAAAACTTCCATCTGTGCTGCAGAACCTCCAAAGAGACTTGGCCTGGGGAGTGGAATGTGAAAGAGAATAGAGTAGGCACTTAGGGCAGGGAGTGCTATGTGTGGTCTTCAGGGAAGCAGACTCTGAGTTCAGATGCAGGATGTTTACTTGAGAGTGCCCTTGGGATCAACCCGTGGAAGTTCTAGCCAGAGGGAGAGGTTCAGCTGCGCTGATGACCAGAGCTGGCCTCGGAAACTGAAGTCAATATGGCCCTTTAGAAATGACCCAGTTTGGACTGGGAGGGTCGGGCCTCTAAGCTTCTTCTTTGGCTCCCTGGCGATGGGATGCCCCGTGTGGAGGCACGCCTGGAAGAGTTCTGCCTTCTGCAGCTGAGGTGATCCGGAAAGGGCTGGAGGGTGAAGACTGCTGGATAATGGAGTGCAGCAGCGGAAGCAACAGTGCTTCTATACCGGGGATTCTGGGCAGCCATCGCAGTGTCTCCACAGGGAGAAAGGAATGAGCAAACGTGTGCTTAGCCAATGTGATGATCAAGGGCAAGCAGATGCATGTAACTGCATGGCTGTTACGTGTGGCTGCATCGGGGGGAGCGGACATTGGCAGTAAATGTTGAATGTGGAGGGTTTGGGATGCCGAGCTAAGGGATTTTTAATTTTGTGCTGTGAACGTTAGGAATGCCTTCAATGGTTGGGCAGTGGCTAGGTGTGGCAGGTGTGAAACTCCCTTTTAAAAGGATCCATCTGGTTTTGATGTGCTGTCTAGGAGAAATAGTAGAGGCAAGAGGTCCAGGCAGGAAGGTGGCGCTAGCCCATTAATTCATGAAAGTGAGTATTGTGGCTCGCACAGAGTCGTGGTTGCAGGCTGAAATCAGTTGAGTTCTCGTCCCAAACCTCTATCACTGGACTGCCCGTGTAGCTCCCCCCCCCCACCCCCACTTCAGTTTTACCATCTGTGGAAATGATCCTGAAGCCCCTTTCCACTTCTAATAAGACTTTTAAATTCAAGCGTACCTCTTAATTTGTGTTCTTTAATTGTGTCCTTGGGAAAGGTGTTGAAGGAGAGTTTAATGAAAAACCAGGCTTTCCAGAGCTTTGGTTTGGATGTTAATTACTTCCTCTCCCCTCGTGGCCTTCCAAGTCCCCATGTTTTCACACAAGTTTTGAAGCCAGTGGATTATGGATTCCAACTGAACAATAATCATGTATCAACTATTACAAGCCACAAGGGTTTTGTTTCTTGATCAAGTACAACATATCCAGTAATTCAACCCAGCCACACAGAGGACAGAATTAGCTCTCCTTACTGTACAGAGGCAGAATGCCTTCATCCAAGCTTCTGCTTAAATAGTAGTGAAAAGTTTGGCCCTGGCAATAAAGACATGAGCTAGTTTGGACCCGTACTCTTAGAAGAGTTGGGGGAAATAGGTTTCTTTCTCCCTGTGGGTTATCTGTCATAGCGAGGTTTCATGCTCAGCACTGACAGCTAAACTAGGGAAGCCCGGTAAACAAACAAAACCAGATATAATTCTGCATCAAGGCTTAGGCTCCTGTCTCTTTCAGGGTGGTTCACCGAGAGTTTTTCCATATTGGATAATTTTGGTTTCCTTGGGTGGAAACCTTGACTCAAAACAACAAGAAGTATTTTTCGAATCCATTCATTATTGAAAGTGTTAGCGCTGTGCGTTAGCTTGTCTATAAGCTGTTTGATCCACACATTGGTTCAGGAAATATTTTTTATTGAGCGCCTACTGAATGCCAGGTGTCCTGCTAAGGGGTCAGAGTTGCACTGGCAAGTGAAACCAGGTCAGATCCCCAATTTGATGGGCTGCCATGGTCTAGTGGGCAAGACAGACAGTCACGTGGTTTGCTCTCTAGCGACAGCTGGAAGCAAGAGAGGGTCCCTTGGAGGAGGTGGGAATTAAGTGGAGAACCCAGGGAGGAAAATCCCAGTGGACTCAGTGAACGAAGGGAGCGGCGAGTCAGTAATGACGTTGATCGCAAGCTTATGTAAATGCGGGCCTTTAGTTGTATTATGGACACAGGAAAACCCACTGCCGTCATGCAACCCTTCAGGGAGGTTAGGTAGTAGGTTAGAAGCAGATGGGAGATTTTGCTGTCTGCTCTTCCGTCTCTATGTCCTTTTGTCAGATGGGGCAGAAATTCACATTCCTGCCTTCTTCTTCACCTGGGCTGATACATCACCCACGAATGGCCCAGAATCTACAGAAACCACCAGCCAATCCCAGAAGGAGAGGCATGAGATTAAAACAACACGCTGGCTGCTTTAATTCCTTAGTTTCATAGCTGTTAAATAATCTTTCTTGTGGGAGTTGGTTTAAAGCCAGTGCCCCTAAAATGTGGCCTGGGTAATATTCTTGATGAGTTGCTGGCACCGACCAGTGTTTTTCTATGTGAGATGGCTCACCATGGATGGAAGTAAATCACTAAGAAAAGTCTAAAGAGACTTTAAAGAAAAACCTTGGTATCATTAAACTGGAAGAACTATGCTTATTTTTCCCTTGGAAAGAAAGGTTCACTGCGGATTGTCAAATAGTAATGCTTGGAATATGACTTTGAGGTATGCTGAAATAAAGAACTTCTTAAGACCATTTTGTGGTTCTTAGTGTAGCGTAACACAGAGGAACATGTTTAAAATGGTGAGACGATTGTAGGCAGGGCATTGTTTTATTTCCGTATGATGAGAAAAGTAATTGGCATTGTTCTGCTTTTATCTCAAGCGTGGGCATTTTAGTGATGCTCGGTTGTTAGATTGCATTAGAAGAGCAGTCTTTTCCATCTCGATCCATGTCAAGTCATCCTGAGAGTCCTATGTGGCCTTGCCGCTTCTGGACAGGGCGGCTAGATTCCACCGCTGTGGACATTTGAGGTGGGTTGCCCTGTGCACGGTGGGATGTTTAACAGCACACCTGACACCTCCCTCCTGGACAACCACAACACAGCACTCCCCACCAGCAAGCTGTGACAACCAAACACGTTTTCAGACAGCACCAAATGTTCTCTGTAAGACAAAATGCCCCACTGGAAAGGCAGTTTGTTGAAATGTTTGGAAGTTGGGAATCTGTAACATCTGGCTGAAGGCCTTCTTTGATCAGCCTTGGGCTTCTCTGAGGAGGATCCATCGACTCTGCTCACAGGAACTGGGCCCGCCAGTGTTGGTCTCTTGATGGCATTCACCAGAGAGACACCGAACTCTCTCAGGGCTTTAAAGCCACAATAGGGTGACTGCGTTTTTAATCGGGGTTGCGTGGATATATGATTTCTGAGACTGTAAATCATTATCAGAGAAGACAGCCCCATCTTCCTTCTGGGGAGCAGTTGATGGTTTGAATCTTAGAGCTCCACTAGGGCTCTTTCGGAGTTTGGAGAAATAAATGGATGCAGACATGCAAACATGCTATCAAATAATGTTTGACACTTAAAATTAACACTATTTTATGTGAATTTCATAGATGACAATAAAATGGAAAAGAAACATTTGCTAACCTTGAAATGGATGAAAGTTCTTTTTCCACAGGGTAAATTCTTTCTTCAAAGACATGTTTAAGTATGTGGCAAAAGATTATGAAAAGCATGAAGAGGTTGGTGGTATTACATTTGTGAAAATCCTTGCTTCAATCTTAGAATTAAACAATTATTTGACTCCTTTTCCACCTTTCTCCCATCCACTTCCAATTTTTGTTGCTTATATTATCAATGTTATTATTAGCCTGTAATTAGTGTACTGTTAATAGTATTGCTGTTGTACTTACTGAATGTGGCATCTGTTCTCTTCTCTCATCTAAAATTTCCTGTTGATAGCTCCATATTTAAATTAATTAAATATTCATCAATATTCCTTTTATATAACGTCTCCAGTCTTGCTGCTTAGAATTTCCAGTCATCTCTTGGTTAGTTTGAGTTTTCGCCTTTGAAAATGTTTGCATTGCCTTTGTTCCTGAACGACTCCTGGCTGCTGGTACTCTTGAATTGTGCGTTCTTTCTTTGGGATTTGTGTAGGTGGTGCTTCACCCTCTCCAGGCATGAGCTGCTGTGGAAAGATTGGCCTTCTGTTATGCAGGGGACTTGCTCTCCCTGCTCAATGCCAAAGACATTCTCCCTACTCCTTCCTCCTGGGAGTTCCTTCTTTGCCCTTTTCCTTTTTCAATTAGACAAAAATGAATGAAAAATAGAAGTTGCTGATATTTTGCCATGCTTTACATTTACATTTACATGCCATGTTTACATTTCCCTTTCTTGTCTTTTAAAAATTCATCACTTGGCAGGCCCACAAGAAGGTTCTTGGGTTGGGTCCTGAGAAGCAGGTTGTAAGATGAAGATTCGTGTCCCAGTGATTTATTCAGGGAGCGCTCCCAGCAGAAGGGTGGCCCTGAGCAGCAGACACAGTTTGTGCTTGTAGCTGCTAACTGAAAAGCAGGCAGTTCCGACCTCCCCAGAGGGGCCTCAGAGAAAGGCCTGGGTCTCTCTTTGCAAAAGGTGGCAGCCAGGAGAACAATGCAGTCCACTTCTACTCTGTGGGGCATGGGGTCACCATGAGTAGGAATGGGCTGTTTTGTTTCTCTTTTTTAATTGTTTGTCTAATTCTAGAAGAGCCCAATAAGAATGGAAGAAAAGGATTAGGAAAGGGAAGGAGAAGGAGCCCAGGAAGAGTGTGGCTGTAGGTGAAACTCCAGCCTTTCTCTCATCCTATGGGGAGCTCTGGAGGAGAAATTGATCTGGAGAGCGTACCTGTCGTAGGCAATGAAGCCGGGTCTGCACCTAACGTTTGAAGTAGACTGAAATTGATGCGGGATCCTCCAGTGTCTTCTAAGCTTTCTACGGCCTTCAGAATATCTGTAGTGACGGTCCATATCTCATGCCTGAAACGATCGTTAGTGACAACTCCCTGTCCCAGTCCGACAAGGAGCCCTTGGTAGCTCAGCAACTAAGCACTGGCCACTAACCTTTCATCAGTGGTTCCAGACCAAGCGCGGGGAGAAAGATGAGGCTGGTTGTTGGCATGAAGGTTTGTAGCCAAGGACCCCATGGAGCAATTCTGCTCTGTCCTGCTAGGTCACTGAGCTGGAATCAACTCAGGCCAGTGGGTTTGGGGCTCTGTTTTTTCCAGAGTCTTACCATGCATTTGTCTATTTCATTTGTCATGAAGGAAATCATGACTTGGATGATCCTCCCCTATTTTTTTTTTTACCTATCATTGTGATTCTCATCTAGATTGCTTTTTCTTCTATTTCCATTGTGATTCTCTCCACTGTCCTTCTTCCCAATGTCTAAATATATTTTAGATGACTGATATTTCCCACTTTCTTCTTTGGAAAGGTCCACCCCTCCAACAAAACTAAACAAAGTCCAAACTCACTCCAGTAAGTCCATTCCAACTCATAAAGACCCTAGAAGACAGGGTAGAACTGTCTTTCAAATTCACAGATAGTGATGGAAAGGGGCCCTTGTTCCTAGCGACCCTACCCATAAGCGAGAGAAACTCCACCTTCTCCCGCATCCTCCTCACAACGGTCCTTTAGTTGGAGCCGGTGCTGCACCTGTGTTCCAACTCATCTCACTCAGGCCCTTCCTGTTTTTCACTGTCCATCTGCTTTACCAAGCATGCCGCCCTCCTCCCGGGACTGGTCTCTCTTGGCAACATGTCCACAGTACGTGCGACAAGTCTTGCCATCCTTGCCTCCAACGAGTATTCGGACTCTGCTTCTTCCAAGATAGATTTGTGTGTTCGTTTGGAAGCCCATGGTACTTTCAATAACCCTGGGAAGTGTGGCTTCAGAGTTTGCCTTTGTCGTTGGGTGCTGTTGAGTTTGTTCGGAATCATAGCGACCCTGTGCACAGCAGAATGAAACACTGCCTGTGCCTCCTACTCTTTCTTCTGTGAGGCTGACTATTTTACTAGAGAACGAAAGGTTTTAAGATTTTAAAATGCTTGATATGATCATTTGTATGTGTATTTTTAAAAAATCCTTTTATTGGGGCGCTTACCGCTCTTATCACAATCCACCCATCCATCCACTGTGTCAAGCACATTTGTACATAAGTTGCCATCATCGTTCTCAAAACGTTTGCTTTCTACTTGAGCGCTTGGTTTCAGCTCCTTTCCCCTCCTCCACACCATTACTCTTAATGGTTCCTAGGTTTGAGCCCATCGTGGCAGCCACTATGTCAATCCATTCCATAGAGAGTCTTCTTTTTGGCTGCCCTCTGACCTTGATGTCCTTTTCTAAGGGCCATTCTTTCCTGATAACATGTTCAAAGTACATGAAACAAAAGTCTTGCTATCCTCACTTCTAAGGAGCATTCTGGCTGTATTTCTTCCTAGACAAATTTGTTTATTCTTTTGGAAGCCCATGATACTGTCAGTATTCTTCACCAAGACCACCAGTCGAGCATAGCAAATTTTATTTGGTTTCTTTGTCCACTATCCAACTTTTACATGCATATGAGGTGATTGAAAATACTATGACTAGTGCTACGGGGGACAACACTGGAGACAAAGTGTGGGAATTGCACCCAATCTGACCCCACCACACTGAAGTGAAACGCTAAGGATGTGCAACAGAACAGCAAGGGGAACAGAGCAACGAAGTCCCCAAGGAAGACCAAAAATAGACTTTGGGGTCTGGGCATGGCACTCCATCAGACTCAACCGGAAAACACTTCTAAAGGTCAGCAAACAGACCTTGAACTATTTACAGGCTTTTCTTGTGTGTGTGTGTGTCCTTGGTTTGTGGTTGTTTTGTTATTGCTGTTTTGTTTTCTTTTGTTGCTAGGTGCTGTTGAGTTAGTTCTGAATCATAGTGCTCTGTCTTGTTTTTTTTTTTAATGTGCATATTATTATCTTTGCAGGTCTATCTAGATATGATAGGCAGGATAAATGAGCTGGAGGAGAAAAAAATGGATCCAACCGATGGTTCGGGAGGACATAGGACAGGGGGAGGTGGGGGAAAGGAAGTGGGCATTAACAAACCCAGGGACAAGGGAACAACAGTGATCCAAAATCAATGGCGAGGAGGGTGTAAGAGGCCTGGTAGGGCTTGATCAAGGGCAATGTAGCGGAGAGGAATTAAACCCATATGAAGGCTGAGCATGATAGTGGGACAAGAGGAAATTAAAAGGAAATAGAGGAAAGAATTAGGAGACAAAGGGCATTTATAGAGGTCTAAATACAGACATGTACATATGTAAATATATATATGATGATAGGGTAATAGATCTATATGCATATATTTATAGGTTAAACATTAAGGTATCAGATGAACACTGGGCCTCCATTCAAGTACGCCCTCAACACAAGAACACTTTGTTCTAGTAAACTGGCATTCTATGATGCTCACCTTCCTGACACAATCACTGAAGACAAAGCAGGTGCAAAAGAAAATTTGGTGAAGAAAGCTGATGGTGCCCAGCTATCAAAAGATATAGCATCTGGGGTCTTAAAGGCTTGAAGATAAATGAACAGACATCTAGCTCAGAAGCAACAAAGCTCACATGGAAGAATCTACACCAGCCTGTGTGAACACAAGATGTTGATAGGATCAGGTATCAGGCATCAAAGAACAAAAAATCATATCATTGTGAATGAGGTGGAGTATGAAGTGGAGACCCAAAGCCCATTTGTAGGCAAGTGGACATCCCCTTACAGAAAGGTCATGGGGAGGAGACGAGCCAGTCAGGGTGAAGTATAGCACCGAGGAAACATACAACTTTCCTCTGGTTCTTTAATGCTTCCTCCCCCAACTATCATGATCCCAATTCTACCTTACAAATCTGGCTAGACCAGAGAATGTACACCGGTATAGATAAGAGCTGAAAACACAGGGAATCCAGGACAGATAAACCCTTCAGGACCAATAATGAGAGTTGTGATACCAGGAGAATAAGGGGAAGGTGGGGGGGAGATGGGGGAACCAATCCCAAAGATCTACCTATAACCCCCTCCCTGGGGGATGGATAACAGAAAAGTGGGTGAAGGGAGACATTGGACAGTGTAAGACATGACAAAATAATAATTTATGAATTATCAAGGGTTCGTGAGGGAGGGAGGGTGGAAGAGGAAGGGGGAAAACTGAGGAGCTGACACCAAGGGCTCAAGTAGAAAGCAAATGTTTTGAGAATGATGATGGCAACAGATGTACAAATGTGCTTCACACAATAGATGTATGTGTGGATTGTGATATGAGTTGTAGAGCCCCAATAAAATGATATTTTTAAAAAGAAAATACTGTGACTTGGGCAGGCACACCTTAATCTTCAAAGTGACATCTTTTTTCTTGAACACTTTAAGGGTGTCTTGTGCAGTCATTTTGTCTGTTGCAAACATCATTTGACTTCTTGATCACTTGTTCCATAAGCATTCATTGTGGATTCAAGTAAAGTGAAATCCTTGACAAGTTTGATCGTTTCTTTGTGTATCATGAGGATGGCTATGGGTCCAATCGTGAGGACGTTTGTTCATTTTTTTTATAATTGCATTGCAATCTGTACTGAAACCTGCAGTGTTTGGTCTTCTTCAACAACTGCCTCAGGTCCTCCTTGATTGCAGCAGGTAAAGTGGTGTCAGCTGCATGTGGCAGATTGTTGATAAGCCTTTCTTCCATCATGATGCCCTGTTCTTCTTACAATTCAATTTCCTGGATTATATGCTCAGTTTGAAGGTTGAATAAATATGGTGAAAGGATACAGCCTTTATGCACATCTTTCCTGATCTTAAATCATGCAGGATTTCTTTGTTCTATTCAAATAGAGGTCTGGCCAATGTGCAGATTCCACATGAGCATAATTAATTGTTCTGGAATTCCCATTCTTCTCAAGGCTATCTGTAGTCTGTGATGGTCCACACAGTTGAATGCCTTTGCATGGTCAATAAAACACAAGGAAACATCTTTCTGGGATTCTTTTCTTCCAGCCACGACCTAGCTGACGTCAGCAGTGATTTGGTTAATGATCTTATGGTAGGAACGTCTTTGTCAAGCTTTCTAGTCCTATCTGAAAACATCTCTTTGAAATAGAATCTGGCTGATTTTAACAACCTATTTTGGCAATATTTGTTTTTTAATTGGCATATTTATTCTATTTAGATTTAACGTAAGTATTGGTACATTTATTTTAAATGTTTCATCTAAATCCAGGTGCATTTTAATTATCTTTCTGTTCTTCCGTTTTCCTGAACATTCTTGCCTACCCTTGGATGAATTGAAAATGCTTCCTTATTATATTTTCCCCTCGTGGCATAGAAAGTGCCCTAGTGGCCTAGTGGGCTGAGTTGCTAACCACAAGGTCAACAGTTGCAACCCTCCAGCCGCTCTGAGGGACAAAGCTGAGGTTGTTTACTCCTGTAGCGATTTCAAGTTCAGGTGTCCCAGGTGCTCTTCAGGACAAAGATGGAGCTACCTGCTCCCGCACAGATGGAAAATCTCGGAAACCCGAAGAAGCAGTTCTCCCCTGTGCTGTGGGGTCACCATAAGTCAGAATTGATTGGATAACAGTGAGAATTGAATACTGGTTGTAGAGTTATACAATGTTTTCTGTTTGTCAGTGGTAACTCTGGAGATGAAAGCCTATCCAAGTGTAATAATAATTTGTTTTTTAAATTGCCTTTCTTGATGATGCAAGGCTCTTACAATATTTCAGTGCTATTTATCCCTCTCCTGACTCATGGGGCACTGTTATGAAGCATATTAAATCCATGTAACTATTTTGAACACCACAAGTTATAATTGTTGTTTTATACAGTCCCTCTAAAATTGGATTTGCTCACATTCTTATTTTTCCCTTTTTCTTTCTTCCTGTACACTCACGTTTTCTTTGACCTGAAAAATACCCTTTCATATTTCTGTTAGAACTTGTCTGCTTCTACTATTTCCATTCTGTTTTCATGTGTCCAAAACATGTCTTTATTTCACTATCAATCATGGAGGATATTTTTAAATTTTCTCATTGACCTCAGTGGGACGGCTGATGCATATTTCCCAGCTATCATTCATTGCTGTTAGACTTGGACACCCGGCAAGTTTCATTGTCCTTCCCATTCACCCTTGGGTTGGACATACTGCATGACCATTTGCCCTATGATGCCTGGTATGATATTCCACTACGTCCTTCTTCTTGGATAACATCTATGTTTAAGAATTCAACAACTACAAACATAATTCTGTCATTATGTTTAGACAGATTTACTCACCTCTTGCTGTAATCTGAGAGGACCTGGTTGCTGTTGCTCTCTTACTTGTCTAGCAGCTAGGAATGTTGCATTTATGGAAGGAAGATAAACAAACAAAAGCCCCCAACTCCATTAGACGTTCTTCTGCATGATAGAGTGGAGACTGTGAAAGAGTGGCGGGCCTATGTGGTTCCTGAAATAATCATCACTGGGTGTGTGAGTGCCAGTGTAGATATGTTTAAGAACATGATTTACCCATACTCTGGTAACTTTTCTTTGAGCTTTTAAAACATTAAAACATCATATGTCTGAAATACCACAGAGACAACGCCCATCTATGCAATGGGAGTAGAAATGAGACATCTGGCCTCATAGAATCATTTCTGCAGTCCTTCTTCTCGTCCGTCTAGCTGGTCAAGCCCCTTGCTTGGTTTTGTTTTAAAGTAATATGGTGTGTATTTTCTTACCTCTCGAATGTGATGCTGTTCGGTAGCAAGGCAGTCAGGGCTCTGACAGGAGTCAGGAACACCCATGGGAATTGACTTCCTCCAAACTGACAGTCATCCATCACCCCGGAGCCCAGGCTCTTCCCACAGGAGCAAGGCAGGGAATGCCACTGGCTGTTCCCGGAGGCTGGGCGAGGTCTGCGTGGATTGGAGAGCACATGGCCTTTGGAAATGTGTGGTCACGACTTCATTTCAATTAATGCCATGAGGGGATGTGGGTACCTTGCAGATTTTCCTCTTGTCGTTTCCTAGAAAATATTAGAAATTTATTTTTACGTGAAATGTATGCACGTGTCAAAATATCACCATTCTTTCTTTTTGTTAATTTTTGAAAAAACACGCAATTATAGTTGAATAGCTCAGACCTGAAAGGCCAGATTCCTCCTGGGGGCCGTTGGGTTGCTCCCTTTGTCTT
>NW_022103904.1:23734601-23736189 GCF_000313985.2 Echinops telfairi | reverse complement strand
AATTCTTGTCTCAGCTTCTCTAGGGTCTTTCTTGGTATCCCTTGGTAACCTTCCTGTGACAGCCATCTTTCCTCCTTCATGCTTGCTTTCTTCTGTGCCTAACTGACGTTTTTTTTTTTTCAGATCTCAAAAGGGATTGGCTGAAGGCATACCCACATTGATACGGCTTCGTTAACATAACAAAGGGAATCCTATTCCCAGAGGGGATTACATCCACAAATGTGAACCCAAACCCACTGCCAGGAACTAGATTCCAACTCTTACCTGGGACAGATTAGACTTGCCTCCGTGGGTGTCAGAGGGTTTAAATCTTTAAGGGAGCAGCCAGCCTCCTCTTTCTCCTGCAGAATGACTGGTGATTTTTAGCTGCTGACCTTGCAATTAGCCACTGAAAGTACAATACATATTTTGGTGGTTGGGGCGGGGGTGGGGGTGGGGGCACAATTCAATTTTTAACAGGTTTATCTTCAGTAATATAACACACACACACACACACATACACACACCCAAAAAACCCAAACAACCCCAAAAAGTCTCCAAACATTGTAACCTTCATAGGTATAGCAGTTAAGACTGCAACATATATTTGGGGGTAGGGGACACATAGTCAATTTTTCAGTTCCCCTCGTATAGCCTTGGCATACAGCCTCTTCCTGTCCCTGCCCATCTGAGAATCGTGAACCTGGCCTGGGTGCCACCTGCACCAATGTGCCAACCCTAGTGGCTTTCCTGTCCAATTTGTACCCCTTAGTAAATGCTGGGTTGTTAGAATGCTCCTTAAATTACCTCAACCTGCATCTGCCCTCTTTCCCACTGGGATTTAGTTCTCCCATGAAATCTAATGGATACAAAACCCTTGCCTCACTCTCTGATGCCTGGAAATGTGTCGTTGGCGTCCTTTGGTCTGGACTTGGGGAAGCCGTGCTTGATGTGAACTGGGAAGGCTGCAGAGCACTTGCTGGAGACGTGGGTAGTAAAGCAAGAGGTCCAAGGAGCCCTCAGCCCAGGCGTTTGGGAAAGCCGGCCGCAGAGGGGGGCGATGAGGCAGAAGGTACCTCACTAGAGCAGTCCAGCCAGGCTAACTAAGAGAGGTGCTGCATGAGGTGATGGACATAGATTTGGGATCAGCCTCCTATAGGGATGCCCGGAAAAGATGCTTTCTCAGATTTCACCTTGAGCATACTGACTAGCAGGCCCCAAACTCCCCATCCCCCACTCCAGGGCTGGCTCTGACTCTCCATTCACTAAAAAACCCATCAACCAGCCAAACCTGTAACCATGGAGGCCAACTCATAAGGACCTCACCGGACAGAGTAAAACTGACCCACAGTGTTTCCAGGGCTGTAGTCTTTCCAGGAGCAGACTGCCATGTGATTCTCCTGTGGAGCAGTTGGTAGGTTCAAGGCTCCAAAGTTGGAGCACTTCACCTTTGCCCCGCCAGGTCTCTTTGCTCCACTCACTGAAACGCCATCACCAAGGCGTCCAGCCTCCTCCCAGCTCACTCTAGGAGCAAGTAGACCTGCCCCCTGGGATCAAGGCTGTAGCCCTTATGGATGGAGAGGGCCTCTCAGGGTTCTTAATCTGTAGG
>NW_022103904.1:23720914-23732834 GCF_000313985.2 Echinops telfairi | reverse complement strand
AAGCAACAAAGCAGCAACAACCACAAACCACTGACAAAGAACAAATTAAAACACAACAAGAAAGAAAAGCTTGTAGTTAGTTCAAGGATCATTGGCCTTTAGGAGTGTTTTCCAGTCCAGTCTGTTGGGGCACCATGCCTTGGCCCCAAAGTCTGCCTTCAACATTCCCTGGGGACCTTGCTGCTCCATTCCCTTGCTATTCCGCTGCACTCCCCCAGTGCCTTGCCTTGGTGTGGCGGGATCAGATCATGTGCAATTCCCACACTGTGTCTCTGGTGCTATCCCCCGCAGGGCCATGGGTCAGTGAGGGGCATCACGTCTCACAGTGGGGCTGGCCATTTGGTCCTCTCTGTGGACTGGCTGCTCTAATTGGGGTCATCATCCTTAAGGCCTGGTGGACCAGATTGTGCTCCATTCTCTCCTCCTCCCCTGTCATGTGCTCCTGTGTGCTCTGATCAGATATGTCCCTCTCCTGGAGCTGCGGATTCAGTGCTGTCCTTTGAAATAAATTCTTCTGGGGGGAGGGGCAGGCATGGTGGGTATTAATATTTATGGAAACAGATGGATACATCTTTCTCCTGTGGGGTGGGGCTGGTGGTTTTGATCCTCTAATCTCAGTTTAGCAGCCAAGCACCTGACACCACCCCATCAGGGCTCCTTCTTCATTCCTTAAAACCCCAAACCCACTGCTATCAAGTTCATTTGAACTCATAGTGATCCTGAAGGATGGACTAGAACTACTCCATAGGAGATCTGAAGCTGTAAATAATTATGGGAATAGACAACCTTGCCTGTCTCTAAATACTCAGCTGTTGGGTTTGAACTGCCAACCTGGGAGTTACCAACCCAATGCTTACCGCTACACCCCTGGGTAGCTTCTCTATTCACTAGCCACCTGCACATATAGCTGTTCCTTTGGTCAGAATTGTTTTAAGGACAGGGATGGAAGCCTGTAAACGGAGGGTCTCAGTGTTGCTTTAGAGTTTGCCATAGGGGTGCAGGCAGGAGGCCAAAGAGTATGTGTTTGTGCAAACATGAAAAATGTGCTGTGGTTGAAGAATGAGGTGTTGTGTGAGTAGGAGTCTCAAGAAATGGAGGTCTAGAACAGGGCAGGCCGGACATGGAGCACCTAGATGTTATATAGAATGTTTCCTCAGGGAGTAGGGAAGGGCCTTGATGAAGTGGGAACATAGAAGCACCTTGGGCTGAGAGTGGTGGATAAGCTGTGGAGGTCATTGTCTATGAGGGTAATGGCTTTGGTTTATATGGATGGGAAAGGGGGCAGGTGAGATACCTGGGTATAAACTATTTCTCAGCAGTGATTGGCACACAGATTCAGATCTATTGCTGTTTAATATATTCTAGTTGGATCGAGTTGTTGAGTCTGGGTGACAGTTTGAGTGACATTTTTATGCTATTGACCCAATTCATATATTTCTCAATTTTGTTGTTAAAAACCATAAGGTAGTTAAGCTGAAAGAATGCATCGACTGTTAACAAAATCTGAGTCATTTGTAATCTCCTGAAATAACATTGGTGGTCACATTGGCGTGAACATTGATTTGATGCCTGCAAAGTTATATCCCAGTGGAACTCATTTTATGTTAGGTTATTTTTAATATGAAGTTGTTAATAAAGCATTTCCAATAAGAGAACTTGTAAGTGCAATCTGTGTTTAATTACTAACATTTTTGAAAGGCTAGTAGAACTGGACTGTTCCTTATGTCACAGATTTAAGAACTTGTCAGGGAATATTTCATGATTTGTTTTATGACCGTGGATCTAAGAAAGCCAAGCAGTACTCAGCCTTTGTAAGATTGGGAACACACTTATTCCTACAGTATTCTTGGCTTTTACTAGTCCTATTATATCATGAGTAAGTAAACAATATCATCTTTGATATTTTGATCCACTATCTTCTCTAGCTAGAACTTTGATTAGAAAAATATGATCTACTCAAAGATTTTTGATACTAATCATTTTAACCCAACAACACAGCACGCATCTTGTTACTTTGAGAGTTTTTAAAAATTTTCTCTTGAATAGTTTTTTTATTAAAAAATAACTTTTATTGAGTGTTTTATAGACCAAACAACACATGCCCTCCGTGTAAAATTTGTGTATATGTATACATAACGCCAAACCATTCAGTGGATTCTAGCTCTCTGGGACCCTAGAGAGGATCTCCAAGGTTGTACATCTTTACAGGAGCAGATAACCTCCTCTTTCTCCCTTGGAGCAGCTGGTGGCTTTGGACTGCAGACGGTGCTGTCCGCAGTCCAATGCTTCTCCCATCACACCACTCAGATTTCATATCGATATCTATATATACACATATGTATATGTGCGTATGTATGCTTGCAATTCCATTATAATTAGAAAACAGAGATGTACAAAACCTTAATATTCCATTTGTAATCCCATCACAGGGCAGAGACTGGTATTCTGATGTGAGGTTTGGCCCCAGCTCCTGGCGCAATTGATGTGTTCTGTGGAAATTATGATCAAAGCTTTCCTGACTAGTTAGGGATTGCTTCGTTTCTAGGCCTTCTTGTTCTGGGTCTCCTGTGTCAGCTGTGCTGCACGAGTGAGCTGAGTGAGACCTGATTCTAGCTCATGGCCTCCTTTTACCCTGACTTGTGAGCTCCTCCATCCTCATCCTTCCAGGGCAGGGGACCTGGGGATTCAGCACCCCTTAGTAGGGCTCCGAACCCCAGTGAACAGGTTCCATCGTGACTGAGGAGTGCAGCTGAAAGAGAACGGAATTGTAAATCGTGGCGATCTAGAGTGCTAACCGGAGGGGGGATTGCAAGGGGAAGCCTAGGATAGGAAACTTGGAAGAGGCAGAGTGGGCCCTGGCAGGAGCTTGACCGGAGAGCCTGGGTTCGTGCCAGGATTGGGAGGAGTGAGTGACCCCGAGCAGGGCTGTTTTCCACTCGGTTGTCAAGAGGAAGCTGAAGTATCAAGCAACACCTTGACGATCATTCTCACCGCTCTGGTTTGCATTCCGGTTCACCCACATTTCAGAATTCCGGGTCTGTTCCTGTGAGTGACGTCACAGTTTGGTGTCACCCATGTGGTGACTCACGGTGTCACTCTGCCTCTCTCCCATGGGCCCCCTCCTGTGCAGACCACACACAGTCCTTGATAATGTTCGTGCTCATTTTATATCATAGAATAAATAATATTTGATAAATGTAGTTGTACCTTGCTTAGATGTGACACGCCTTAGATTATATGAATACCAAGAGCAAAATTGTTGTTAAAACTTTCTACATTATTAGCTAAAACATTATTAGTAACTGAGTGGAAGCCCTTTATAGTTTTTCTCCTTTTCCTTTAATTGCTACTTCATTCTCAAAAGGTGATTGATGTTGCTTCGCAAATATCTTACCACAGTATTGTAGCTAAAACACCAGAAAATCTGACAAAATCAGAACCTCTAAAAACACCAGCAGGAAGGAAAACAATGGTGCCTGCTGGTAGAGCAAGCAGAGAGAGCCCCTTGATTTGAAGCATTATGTAACCGGCGCTCATGAAAAAAAACCCTAACCAAATTCATTGCCACTGAGTAGATTCTGCCTCATAGCAACCCAGCAGTGGTCTGCACTAGGCTGCTACGCAAGGCCAGCAGTTCAAAACCACCCGCTGCTCCTCAAGAGAGAGGCAGGGTTTTCTACTCCGCAAAGAGTTACCGTCTGGGACACCCATAGGGGCAACCCTGCTTTGTCCTCTGGGATCGCTATGAGAGCGCATTGGAAGGCTCAGAATGTCCATTAGCAGGCACGTTGATAGCTGAGTTTATGAAAGGTGTTTTTGTTGTTCTAGCTAACAGGTGGGAAAGTTTTAGGGAAAATTAATAAATTCCTGTTGGATGCTGTACAAAGAATTGATAGTTATTTTGGGGTCACGCTCTCTGACCGCGTCACCTGGTGTCATTTTGTTGGTCTTTTTTCTTTTGAAAATCATTTTATCGGGGGCTCGTACAATTCTTATCACAATCCATCCATCCATCCATCCAGTGTGTCAAGCACATTTGTACATTTGTTGCCATCATCATTCTCAACACATTTGCTTTGTGCTTGAGCGCTTGGTTTCAGCTCCTCATTTACCCCCTCCCCCTCCTCATGAACCTTTGGTACTTTATAAATTATTATTATTTTTCATGTTTTACACTATCTGATGTCTCCCTTCACCCACTTTCCTGTTGTCTGTCCTCCAGGGAGGGGGTATATGTAGCTCCTTGAGATTGGCTCCCCCTTTCTACCCTACCTTCCCCTTCCCCTCCTGGTATCTCTTCTCCCATTACTGGTCCTGAGGGGTTTATCTGTCCTGGATTCCGTGTTTCCAGTTCTTATCTGTACCAGTGTCTATGCTCTGATCTAGCAGGGTTTGTATGGTAGAATTGGGATCATGATAGGGATGTGTATGTTATCCAACTGAAAAGGAGGGGGCGGGGAGCTAAAAAAAAAAAAAGACATGGGTAGCCGGGGAACAGGGCACTCACCCACCCAAGGGGAGGGTATTGTTTATATTTCCAAACTGGACATCCACTTTGTGGGTCTTTCAGGACCCGGCTGAACCTTGGAACAGAGGCCTGCTTGGTACACGTTTGTGTGAGATGAGAACCAAATGGATCCAAGCCTGTAAACATGTTTCAGGAATGCTTATCCCTCATGAAATAACCTTGCTAAAATTGCTAAGAAAACAGAAGTAAAACTCTGCTTGCAATCTAGCAAGAAAGAAGTGAAAGACTTCGTTGAGATATCGAAAGAATGCTGTGGTCAAGAAAATCACAGCAGCAGATGGACTTGATCCAAGACACAGAATGCTTACTGTGAGTGATGATAGCTCGGCTGCTGTAATTGACCGGATTCCTGGTCACGGATTGCACTGAAGAGTCAGCGAGGAAAGCATGCAGATGTCCATGAGAAAAACGTGCGCAGCGCTGCCTGGGATCAGACAGAAAGAGGTTCCATCCTTGCTTCCGCACACCCTGGGCATGTGGCTCTGCGAGCCATGGTTATTTGCTCGAAGCATGAGGAGAAGAAGGCATGGTGTCCACACACGGGCTGCCATGAGTAACACTCAACACAATGGCAATACTTCTGTTGTTTTAAAAATACCCACATCAGGTATCCTTGGGTGGTGCCCATGGCTAACTTGCTTGGTTGCTAATCTGCAGGTTGGAGGTTTGAGTCTCCCCAGAGTCAGGGTCAGCTTAATGGCAACTAGGAATAACCACGTCAAGGAATTTTTGGAAAGAGAATAAAGGGGAAACGTTTATGTAACAAGTCTTGGGGCTCACACTTGGTCTTTCGCTGACTTGTGCTCCCATCGGGGTCATAAGTTACATGTTGGTTGAATCAGATTTGGGAAGAAAAAACTATGGGTAGACTTCAGATGACAGCTTATCATTTAAAGTAACAATAACATGAACTTTAAATAATTATTTTAAGGCTGTTTAAAGAGGTGTTTGAAAAGGGGAGTTGGATGTAGTGCCATTCACCTGATGGCCTAAGACGGGGCTTATATAACTCAACCAGATTTTGCTGTCACTAGATTTGAGAGATAAGGGTGGGGCTGCTAAAATACCTCTTCTGTCCACCGAAGTACCTCCACTGAAGCCCCAAATATGGGCCCCTCCCCCCTTGCCTGACTTGGTTCCTCCCAGTGGGGGCTGATTTTTTTTCCCTCCTCACAACCTATCTGCTTCCTGCCCTTTGATAATCGTGATTGGCATGATTTCTTATTTTTATTGTAGCCTTAAACTATGTTCCTAGATTCCAAGTCTGATTATTTGGTTGGCATGATAGCCTGCTTACTATTTTTTAAGTTAAAAGTAAACATTCACGGAATTCTGTAAGATTAGGGAGCTATGTCCAGCATGTTTGTCAGTGGCTTGAGTGAAGACATGGAAGCTGCATAGCTGAGCAGAATGGTTCATACATAGGGTAACAGGATCAGGGCTCAACCCGAGCTCAACAGACTAATGTTCTGGGCCAAAACCAACAAGAGGGAATTCAGTAGTGATTCACGCTAAGTCTTGCATAAGTACAAATGGGAGAGAGCTGGATGTACCATCGCTGTTTTGAGAAATGAAAAAGACATTATTTTGAAGGCGAATAGCAATAGGTGACATCTATTGAGACACTATGTTTATGGGGATGCTATGAGATGTGTGTCATCATGTCTGTTCTTTTATTTAAATCCTGTTGGGGTAAAGATTATTATATCCATTGCATATAAGAATATTATATCCATTTTATGCAGGCAAGTGTTTGCCATTTACATCACCCAGACATTCTACTGCTTCCACTGTGAGATCTAATGGGAGTGTGGCTGGAAAGGGGTGAAAGGAAAGAAGAGAGGGAGGAGGGAGGAAAGGATGGAGGGAGAGAGTAAAGAAAACCAGGTCGTGAGGAAGCAAAGAAGGAACAGAGGAGGGGACTTTGGTTTCATGAAAAGAAGCCTCCATCAGAGGGAATTATATGGTTCATGTTCTACCATATAAAGTATTGTATTCTGGACACAACATTTTAAGATAAAAGTGTACAAACTAATGTTTGTATGTATTCATGAAAGAACTGGGACCGTTGAAAATATTTCAAGGATTTTGATGCTTTAAGAAAGCTTGATTCCCCTTTTCTTTCTTTTTTCCCCCCTCTCCTATCCCACTATTATGTTTTCCCATCATTCATCTCTCAGTGATTCTTTTCAGATACCATTCAGTTGATCAAACACGACCAGAAAAGCTGCGTCCTTCTTGCCATCAGTTTTAGAACACCTGCTCTTCCCCTGTACTCGGCACTGTTGACTCCCTAGTCACACACACCCCGACTCCTCCCTGCCCATGCCCCCCGGGGACCGTCAGTCCAGTTGCTATCTCCTTACAATTGCCTACCCTGCCTATTACAAAAACACCAATAAATAAACAGATAAATAAAACTAAACTAACCAAAAACTCACAGATAGTCACAAGTCTAACAGGGATCTGACATAAAGCAGATGACTATCTCTCTTAAATAGAGAGAAGGACATGTCATAAACCATCAGGCCAGTCCCCGGTCCTGCTCACTCAACAGCTCCCACACCTTTTTAGTCTTCAGCGTCTGTGTCCAAAAGGCAAGCATCCTGTAAGTCCCCATTGCTATTCCTCAGTCAGGGATGGAGCGGTCTAGTGCCCACCCCACCCCCCAGTTATGCCTTTGGACATCCAGTGTGGCCCCCTTGTGAGTAACCCCCAAACTGTTCAGATGGGCTGCCATGTGCTGCCCCATCAGAAGGCTACAATCAGGATTATTCATGACCTTGTGGCTTCTGACCACTGTCTGTTGCACGGCCCTCTTGATTTGCCCCCGTGCGTGTGGGTCAGACTGGCCACTCTCCCAAAGCTGTGTCTTCTGGGCTGTCCTCTGCAGTGTGTCATTTAGGGAGAGGACCTCATAGCTTGAGCCGAGGCCAGCCCTGCAGTCATCTCTGGGAATGAGCTCCACTGAGCAAGAACATCGCCCTCAAGGACTGGCACACCAGAATGAGGTCTACTCTCACTTTCCCTTTTCTGTGGAGACATGTCCTCCCCTTGAGTGGGTCAGTGGCCTGACTCCCCACCACCCACCACTGCTGTCATTTTTCTTCCCCCACCCCTCTGTGGGCCGTAAAGGCGTATGAGAGGGGAGGAAGGTACCTTTTAGCATAGGTGCTATCTGCATCTGTTTTTGATGGCGCATGAATCATTGGGTTTGGTCTGGCTCGTGCCAGAATATCTGGTCCTCAGCTTGGGAGTTGTGTGTTGTGTGCATTTTCCCTATGCCCTTTCTGCTGTTTGAATTTACCTCAGTGGACTCATGTTGTACTTGACCTTTTGTGCTTGGCTCACTTCACTCAGCATAATATCCTCCAAGTCTTCATGAAATGAGGTGTTTCATCGCTATTTTTTAGGGATGCATAATATTCCACAGTATTTATATACCAAAGTGTTTTTTAATCCATTCATCTTTTGATGGACATTTAGGCTGTTTCCAATTTTTTTTTTTGCAATTGTAAACTGCACAGCAATGAATATTGGAGAGTAGATGTCTAGTCATGGTCTTTCTTATTTTTCCTGGGTATATACCCAGTAGTGGAATTGCTGGTCTCGATTTCCATGTGTTTTAAGTATCACCAAATCGCATTCCACAGTGGCTGTGCATCTCTACATGACCACGAGCAGTGAATGAGGGTTCCTTTCTTAGCACACCTCCTCAACATTTGTTGCTTTCTTTTTTTGGGGGGGGGGCTGTCTTTGTGGGTGTTATGTGGTATATCATAGTTGCTTTGATTTACATTTCCTGGATGACTAATGATCAGGAACATCTTCTCATATGTTTATTGGCCATTCAGATTTCCTCCTTTTTGAATCTTCTTTTCAAGTCTTTTGTCCACCTCCTCAGTGAGGTATTTAGTTTTTTCTTGGTGTAAGCTTGCAGGATTCTGTAGATGTTCGTAATAAGCCCTTTGTCTGATATGTGATTACTAAAGATCTTGTCCCAGTCTCTGGGCTCTCTTCCTACTCTCTTGGTGGAATCTTTTGATGTGCATAAGAGTTTTATGTTTGGTAGGTCCCACTCATCTATTTTATCTTCCTCTGGCTGTGTATCCTTCCTTTTTTCTGAGAGCCCATGGATTTCTGGGCTAAGGTTCTTAGCTTTGCCCCAGTTTGCTCACTGATGATCCTGATAGCTTTGGGTTTTACCTCGGGGTCTTTGATCCACTTTGAACTTGTTCTTGTGTATGGAGTGAGATAAGGGTCTTGTTTCCTCCTTCTGCAGGCTGATATCCAGTTTTCCCCGCACCATTTGTTGAAAAGGGCATCTTGTTCCCATTTGATATTTTTGGAGCTTTTGTCAAAGATAGTTGTCTATATGCTTCTGTTTTTATTTCTGGATTTTCTCATACCGGGACCATGCTGGTTTGACAACTATGGCTGTATAATAAGTGTTGAAGTCAGGTAATGCAAGCCCACCCACTTTTTTCTTCTTGAGGAGTTCCTTGTGAATTTGGGACTTCTTCCCTTTCCAGATGAAAAAAGAAAAGAAAAGATGAAAGAAGAAAAAAATAACTATATAGATATACGTGTATTTGTTTATACATGTATATATGTGTATGTGTATATGTATGTATGTATATATGTGTGTGTGTGTATATATGTGTGTGTATATGTATGTATGTGTATGTATATACATGTGTATATATGTATATATGTGTGTGTATATATAGATAGATATCTGTATCTATATCTATATAGATATGGCAATGCAATAAGGAAGCAGAAGGACTTTGGGCCGCTACTCAAATCTTTCCTCAGTACAAGAACAGTTTGTTCTAATAATGCGGCATTGTATGATGCTCACCTTCCTGACACCGCTGAAGACAAAGCGGGTGCATAAGCAAATGTGGTGAAGAAAGCTGATGGTGCCCGGCTATCAAAAGATATAGCATCTGGAGCCTTAACAGATTGAAGTTAAGCAAGCGGCCATCTATCAGGGAAGCAACAAAGCCCATATGGAAGAAGCACATCAGCTTGTGTGATGATGAGGTGTTGATGGGAAGAGGTATCAAAAACAAGCAACCAAATTGAAGTGAAGGGGCATGGATGTTGTGGAGACCCAAAACCCACCTGTAAGATAATTGGACCGTCCTTCACAGAAGGGCCACACAGAAGGGATGATAAATCCAGGATGCTGTATGGCACTGATGAACCACATAATCATCCTCTAGTTATTTAATATTTCCTCCCCTTACTATTATGGCTTTTATTTGTTTTACCTCATTTATCATGTTAGGTTTGCCTTGTTCATTTTTATATTTAAGATCGTTCATACATGAAAGTCAAGATAGATGACCCCTCAGAGACAGGGTCAGGAGTAATGGTTCCCTGAAGGTATGGGAAGAGATGGGGGGCTGGGAGAGGGAGAATGGGGAACTGATAGCCTTGATGGCTGTATAATCTCACTCGATGGGATCAAACAGCAGAATTGTATGTGAATGGATTTATTGGAGTGTAAGATATGGCACATACACACGAACTATTACAGGGTAAAAAAAAAAAAAGAAGAGTTCCTAGTGGGGAGGGGGAAAGAGGGCTCCTCAAGTGGAGCCAATATCAAGGAGTTCAAGAAGGAATAAAATGTTTTGAAACTGATTGTGGCAGTAGCAATTGTATACCACGTGATGTGATTGGACAGTGGAATGTTATACCTGGAAGCGCTCCCAATAAAATGGAAAAAAATTGAGAAAAAAACCCAACTATTTTCCTAAGCCAAAAAAAGAGAGAAAGAAACTGTTTCATATTAACAACAACAAAGAAAGAAAGCTTGAGAAAGTTTCTTTTGTAAAAGAAGCTCTAAACTCAGTGTCCATTGCTCTAGAACAGGGGTCTAGAATATTGCACTAGAACTGCAAACTGCAGCAATTTCGGTGGCTCTGAAGTAAAATTGAAAATGAAACCATTATTCAGCTCATGATTTCATTCATTTGTAAAAATATATCTATGGCTCTTGAACAACTGCTGTGAGGGACAGGATTGGCTCTTCCATCTCAAAAGTTTGCCGACCCTGCTTTAGAGGGAAGCATGCGGTGGGTCCTGTTTCACTGTAAGTATAAACTGCAGACAGAAAGGTTCAAGGTGACCCTGGCAGGTCTTCGTTGTGCTCCAACAAGGCTGTTTTGGGGCTTTTGATTAAAACTGGGTAGGAATCAGGCTATTCCTGCTACTTGTGGGTTACAGGAAAGACTCACGAGAGAAGCAGGCGGGCAGACTGGTAGGAAACCTCACTGGGTTTTCGCAAGCAAATCCACACATCATCATGGCTGAGAAGAGCAGAAACACGTTGGGGCTCCTCTAGGGCCATTTGCTCTATATTTTCTAAGAAAAACTTACCAATCCAATGAGAGAAACAACATGTTTGCATGGGCTCCTCTAGGGCTATTTGCTCTATATTTTCTAAGAAAAACTTACCAATCCAATGAGAGAAACAACATGTTTGCTTGGGCTCCTCTAGGGCTATTTGCTCTATATTTTCTAAGAAAAACTTACCAATCCAACGAGAGAAACAACATGTTTGCTTGTATAGCATCCCTATTTTAGAATTGAGATCCTTAAAATTTCCCCTTTGTGAGCACAGGTGGAGAAGTTATGGAAAGAAACCCGACTCTAACTGAACAGATGTGATATTGGGAATAAAAACAAATTAAAGCAATATTGCAAAGGCCTCTCCACTGTCGTTTTAAGTCTCTGCGCTGATGGTTTTCAACTTTTCACATTCAACCTGTATTGAGTATATCAAGTGACAAAATGAAAAATCAACTTCAGCTGTGGGTATTTTAAACATTGACCTAAATGATTTGGACAGTCAAGATGAATGTATTAAACTGCTTATTATATTTTTTATGAACCAAAACTTCATATTTTCTGGTACAGACAGTGCCCAGTTCTGTTTGCTGACATTTGGTACAGAAAATGGAATTGAACGGTGGCCTAATTAGAACAGTAAATCGTATGGGTTTAATTACCCCTTATTCCTGATGACAGAGTGGATCAGTTGCCAGATATTTATCCTTTCCTTTTACTTCACTGGTCCTGAAATATTGCCTTTCGTGTGACTGCTCACGGGGCTAGAAATAGGAGGCTTGGCAAAAAGCCATGAAACCCACTGACCACTGAGACTTTGGTGGAAACTGTTGGAAGGTCCCACCTTGCTTCTAGTCATTATTTCTTCATTTCACTTTTGAAGGGTCTTTTTACAGTCCCCTTATTTTAATTCAGTGAGTTTTTTTCTTCTGGTTGGATGAGGTAACTTGTCTGAGGGCTTACGGAAACCTGTGCAATATCACATCGTGCAGTCTCGTGGTATGTCATGGTTTCCCTCATAAACCCTTC
>NW_022103904.1:23714321-23719993 GCF_000313985.2 Echinops telfairi | reverse complement strand
GACCTTTTAAAAAAATTAATAGACTTTCTCATTCCCGTGCCAATTTTGTATTCTTTTAATTGAGGCAATTTCCCTCTTATTTCCTTTCTTTTACACTTGTTTTATTTCCTTGTTCTTCTTAACATTTACTCCACGAGATGGATTATGGAATCATTTTGTTCAATTCCAAGTAGCAATCCTTTGGGGCTTTTGATAGGATTTGCTGTAAATTTATAGATTGATTTGGAGAGAATGAGCATTTTATAGTTGTGAGGTCACATGTTTAGGACTATTGTGATAGGTACGTTTATTGTGCCAACCTGACCAGTAAACACACGTGGGATTAATAAAGTTGAATTTTAATTGAAGGGCAAAGAGATAAATGGCTCAGGGCTCCTCACCTTTCTTGTCTGTTGCTCTTTGATGACAAGACCAATGTGCATCTGCCTTAGCTGGTTCTCTGCCTTAACTTGTGAACTACACTATCTGTGGCACACCCAACCCATGGACTGTGTTGTTATAGTTTGAGGTTCCTTCAAGAGCTGCTTCGCCACACTGCTGGTGTCTACATCACTTGAGCTGGGGACTGTCGTACCCTGTCATCTTGCTGACTGTTGGTGACCTGCTCTTTTGTTTGCTGCCTGTAGCTGGACTGCTTGTATTGCTCTACAGAAGACTCAGCCTTCTGCTTCCTTGACTTGCACCCAGCAGCTCTCAGGAGTTGCAGGACTGCCAGTGTATTAACTGTCTCATGGAAGTGAGTTGCACTGAGCCATCTGTACTGCTCTGTAGACTAATTGGCTGTTTATTTCTTATGTTGTATCTATCTATCTATCTATCTACCTATCAATCTAGTCATAAGTGACCTGGTTTTGTTTCTCTAGATAACCCTGTCTAACACAACTATGGTATGTTCTTCTATTTATTCAAGTCTACTTTTAGGCTCCCTTCTAAAAAAAAAATTATTAGATATTATTTCTTATTACGTCACTTCATATTCATGTTTATGTCTATATCTTTTAACTTTTACCTTATCTTCTCTTTTCTCTGCTGTATCCTGCCATAAATTAATAATGGCAAGTCCAGGAAGTAATTGAACCAAACTGTTTTCACAGTCGGCTGCTCCCTATTTTCTTGCACCCCTGTTCATATTTTTGACCAGCTTTGTTCATCTGATTTATTTCTCTTGAGATGGAGCCTTAACATAAGGTTTCTAAAATCCTCATGTAAAATGGGGACTTATGCCCAAGTCTTAGTGACCCTCAGACATGTGAGGATTTCATTGGTTCTTAACTTCAGATAGAGACCCTGCTTTAAAAGCAGGGTGAGTTATAAAACAGAAGACTCAATGAAAGAAAATTCTTCTTGATATTTAGCCAATTAATTTAACTAAATTTTGGAATGTTAAAATTTCAGATTTAAAACTAAGCTTAGAGGCCACCTAGGCAAACCCTTTAAAGGTGGAAAGGTACTGTGTTTTACAAGTTTCAATGTAAACCTGTCTCATTAATTTATTCACACACCCACACATCTGGTGGTGTTGTTGGGTAAGCATTGCTCCTTGGGAGAAATATGAGACTGTCTAATCCTCTAATGATTTACAGTCTTGGAAACCCTATATAGGGTCAATATGAGTCAGAATCAATTCAATGACAATGATTTTGCTTTATTGGATGTGTATGTGTGTGTGTGTGTGTGTGCATACATGTATATATGAGATGATATATTATCTAGAGAAATTAATGTTGATATATAATGAGCATATATAAGAAATGGTATGTATGATATATACACACACACACATGCATATATGGAGCCTTGGTGGTACTGTCAGGTAAGGGTTGAACTGCTACCTTCCAAGTCATTTGTTCAAACCCACCAGCTGCTCTGTGGGAAAAAGGAATATGACTGGTAAAAAGGGAAGCTTTGGAATCTTTCTTCAAATGTGCCTACAATTTATTGTCGTTTTTTTTTCACATCCTAGACTTCAAGAAACCCACGGTCTGATGAAGAGAAAGATGGCAATTGGGATGCCTGGGGCGATTGGAGTGATTGCTCGCGGACGTGTGGAGGAGGAGCATCCTATTCTCTGCGGAGATGTTTGACTGGGAGGTCAGTGTAGGCTTTACCTGCCCCTCTGGGTGCCATATGAGAAGTATGCCCATTCTTTGGAAGGGTGTAAAGGAGAGCGTGTTGGAAAAATCTGCTGTTTCCAGGTATTAGTCAAGTTGTTACTATCTTTAAATCATACTAGTAGTTATTAGTCAAAATCAACTTGATAGATCTAGGAGTACCATTTTCAATGTTAAAAGGAGTCCTAGTAGCACAGCGGGTTAAGCACTGAGCTGCTAACCTCAAGGTCAGCAATTCAAACCTACCAACTGCTCTTGATCTCAGGAATAAAATTAGGCTGTGTACGCTAATAAATATTTAGCCTTAGAGAGCCAATGGGGCAGGTCTGCCCTGTCCTTTAGGGTCGCTGTGAGCCAGGACCGACTTGTCGACAATGGGCTTTGGTTTGGGCAATATTTTCAAAGGGGTGGACATATCCCATCCACATGGGTACCTGGAACATAGGAGCCAAGGGCAGTAGACACTTGGGGTTTTGCGGAAGGGAAGTCCTAGCATGGCCCCAACTCTTTGAAACTCAAATAAAAGGTCAAGTTTTCTGGGTCCTGTCCAGAGTTGTTGCAATTTGAGTTAATTTCTTGATCATGTCCTCTGAGTAATGCATTAATTAAGAAGGTAATGTAAGTTCGGTTTTCAAATCCTAGATATATTTCTATTAAATAACATTTGGTAACGTGCAAAATCAGTGTTTAAAAAGCATAAGTTTACGGTAACCCAGCACTTAACATTGTTTTTGAAACCATTGGAGTTAGTTCTTTATAGGTCTATTTATTGTCCAGTTTAGAGTTTTACCTCAGCTCTTTAGTCATGGCTACTGAGTAGAACAGAACTTCAGATCGATAGAACTCTAAGTGCTGAGCCTGGGCAAAGGAAGCCTTCAAGTGACCATGGCCGACAGCCTCTTCAGACTTGAGAGCCGGCCAGTCAAAGAACAGACTCTTTCGAATAGCCAAAATGCGTGGAGCAGAGCTGCAGTGAGAACCTCTACTGGCTCTAGTTTGGACTTCATTCAGACCACTGTTTCATCATAAATTAGGCATTGACCAACCATATCCTCCAGTTTCCTGCAGCGAGTGTAGAGCAAATGAGCGATTGTGCGTGTAGTCTTTGAGAAGGAAGATTCTTAGTCCACTCCAGAGAGGCATGGGGAGTGTTCTGACACACAACCGTTGAACCCTAATTAAATGGTGGTAGAATTGAATCCAGAGATTCATTTTACAAAGACAAAGTGGTATACCCAGTTCTATAGTTTTACCTTAAAGAAATAATGGCCGGATTACTCAATGTGTATCTTGTTGGTTGGGAACTCCTCATCCTATTATGGTACAACCCAAATCCTGACATATGTATTATTTAATTGCTTTTTAAAATCACCTTGAAAAAATCACTTTGACTCTATCTAGAACATGACTTTTCCAAATGATACATCTCATTATGTGTGTGAGTTTGGATGGGATGCATACGGTGGTCGGAGAAGCCCTCTTTATTCAGGGCATGTTTACAGTGAGACCTGATTGGTAAGAGAGAGTTATGGGAAGGGGAGAACTTGGGGAAAAACACATTCAGGTAATGGAGCAGCAATGTGAAGGCCCTGTGTTTGGAAATTCAGAGGCTTTTATTCTTGCAGAATAATAGAAAGGAGGAAGCAGAGGGATCCGGTGCTAAAAAGGAAGGCAGATTACAGGTAAAAGTAATGAATATGATTCTCACTTTTGTAAAATTTCAAACACTAGTAAAATCTCAAAAAGCATATTTGAAATAGACAGAGACTGCCATTTAAACAATTTTTGGTCTAGTAAGAATAAAAAGAAAAATAGGCAAACAAGCGAAACTTACCTACTACTTGCCGTCAGAAAGCACACACACAAAACCCCACAGCTTTGCTGTCAGACAAAGGGCATTGGAAAGGGAACTGATGTCAATGTATGTAGGCTAAAATGCTCTCCAGTTTGACCCATATGAAATTTGTCCTAGTTTTTATTATTTTCTGTTATCTTTTCAACTGAGGTTTTACTCTGTTTTATTTTATTATTGACATTGTATTTTGCTTTTGTATATTTTTCAGTATATGAAATCCAGGATAGGTAAATCTATAGAGACAGTTTATTAGGGATTAATACTTTCTTAGAGTTATGACATGGAGGGTTGGTGGGAGGGAACGGGGAGCTAATAATGAATGCAATAAAGAAGAAAATGTTCTAAAATGGACTGTGGTGATGATCGCTCAACTCTTCTAAATATGGTTAAACCATTGAATCATCTGATACATGAATTATATGTTAATAAAACTGTTAAAATTTTAAAAGTGAATCCCAATCAGAATATTTTTATTTGAACATAAAACAGGACATAGTCTTAGATTAAGCCTTATTTTTAAATTGAATTTATCTCATCATTATAAATCTAGATTTAATTGGGGTCAGCTAACGTTTTATTATAGGCATAAGTATAGTGAAAAATTGGCAGCCAGATCCTGAGACGGTAGACACAGTCCGTAAGTGTGGACTGTGGCTTTGACTTTGTCACTCTCTTGCTTGTGGACTTTGACAAGTCACGTGACTCTCCGTGCCTCAATTTCCTCAGCCATAAAATGGTGCCCATTACCATGCCTCCCCAGGATTTTGAGGGATAATAGGGGTAAGCAGACCTTTCAGTTGACTCAGAAGGTATTGGCCTGAGGGGATAAAATGGTGTGTGTGGTTATCATGGCAGCCAACATGTGAAGGCCTAAGAGGCTTGAAAAAAAGGATCTGTTAAAAGTGACCTGATCTGAGCCGTATTTTTCATCCAGTCGTTCAATGATTCATGAAGAGTAAGAGGCAGAGAAGACAAGCAAAAGGCAGATACTAACATGATAAGAAAATAAGCAGATTTACTGGCAATTTCACAGTGCTAAGGACACAAAAGTATACGTTAAACTCCTTGTACACATGTCAGGTATCAGATGAGATACCTAAAGGACTAATCCCCAAAGGAGGGAGAGCCAGGCCTGAATAGACTAGATATTACGAACACTGAACCCTCACCTCGAAAGAGCTTGATCTCCATTCTTATTATCAAAATCTCTTCCTATTCCATCTGCCTTCAAGAACCTTGGGGCATGGAGTGGGGAGGAAGTCCTGGAGGAAGACTCTCTGAATTTTAAAAGCCGATGCTCATAAGCCAATAAAGCATTACATTTACCATGAGACAGAATCATAAGAAAAAACTGACATGAGAACAAAGTATTGGGATTCTCAGATCTATGGATTAAAAAAAAGCAAAGCAAAACAGGAAAACTTACGCTATTTATTTAAGCAAATACATGATTATCACTTATAGCCATGAGTTGATTCCAACTCATAATGACCCTTTAGGACAGGATAGAATTTCCCTATAGGGTGTGGGATTAATTGAAGGGCGGAGAGATAAATGGCTTAGTGAGCCTTGCCTTTCTAGTTCTCGGGTCTCTTGCTCTCTGATGGTCAGACCAGGCTGCAGCTGCCTTAGCCAGTCCCCTGCTTCAGCTTGCAAGGCTCACTTCCTGTGAGACATCCCTAAGGAAAAGCCACATGGACCTACCC
>NW_022103904.1:23712632-23714134 GCF_000313985.2 Echinops telfairi | reverse complement strand
TTGGGTTGCTTTCTGAATGTACACTTACCCTACATATAAAACTCTCTTACACATATATGAGTTTCTGTGGTTTTGTTTCTCCAGTTTACCTAGATTAACACAACTATGTTGGGAGTGACTAATTCAAGAGAAATGGTTTTGTCTTCATTGTTGGGACAGTATTTATACATCTACAAGGAAGAGAAAATGAATTATTCAAATTTATACACCAAACACTAAAGCCAATGATGAAGAAACTGAAGAATTCTACCTAATTCTTCAATCTGAAATTGATGAAGCATGGAATCAAAATGCAATGATAATTACTAGTGATTCGGTGTGAAAGTTGGAAACAAAGAACGGGTCATTGGAAAATATGGTCTTGGTGATAGAAATAAAGCTGGATGTCGTATCACAGTACTTTGGAGGGTCAATGACTTCTTCATTGTTTAAGTACCTTATTCCAGTAATATAAACTGCAACGATAAAAGTGGATCTCCCTCTATGGACTATACAGGAATCAAATTGACTACATCTATAAAAAGAGAAAATATAGAATCTCAGTATTATCAGTCCAAGCAATGCTAGGGGCTGACTATGGAACAGACTATCAGTTACTCTTAGACAAATTAAGGCTGAAGCTAAAGATGACTAAAACAAGTATATGAAAGCCAAAATATGACCCCAAACATCTTACTCCTGAAGTTAGAGAACATCGCAAGAGCAGATTTGACACTTGAAACACTAATGATCAATGAGTTGTGCATGACATCAAGGACATCATGAAGAAAGTCAAAAGACATTAAAAAGACAGGAAATAAAGCAAAGTCCAGATTCCAGAAACTAGAAAACTTGCCCTTGAATCTGGAGTAGTCCAAGGAAGGAGCCCTAGCAGCGTGGTGGTGTAGTGGTTATGCGTTGGGCTGCAATTTCAAGATCAGCGGTTTGAAAATAACAACTCCATAGGAGAATGGTGAGACTTTCTACTCCCATAAACAGTTATAGTCTTGGAAACTCACAGGGGTCCCTATGAGTCAGCATTGACTCAATGGCAGTGAGTGAGTAAAACAACTAGGGAAGGAGCCCTGGGAGCATAGGGGATTACACATTGGGGTGCTAACCACAAGGTCAGCAGTTTAAAACCACCAGTTGCTTCATTGGGGATGGAGGAAGGATTGAGGCTTTCAACTCCTATAAAAATTTACAGTCTAGCAAATAGAGATGGTTCTACTCTGTCCTATTGGTCGCTATGAGTTGGAATAAACTCTATGGCAATAAGAAAGCAAATGAGAGAAATGATCAATAAAGAACTTAACAAAATACAGTGAACCCGCGTTTATAGCGGTTATTCGGTTCTAGACCCTACCGTGATAAATGAAATTCCGCGAAGTAGGGTTCCTTATTTGTAAATCAAATATTTTCGTAGTTAAAGCATAGAGGACATGAAAAAACATGAAAGGACATGAAAAACCATTACATAGACGACATGAAAAACCATTACACTCGTATTCCCAATTTATTAA
>NW_022103904.1:23679273-23712507 GCF_000313985.2 Echinops telfairi | reverse complement strand
ATAAATGTTGCAAAGGAAAGAACATGTGAATTATATCTCAAGCTTAAAGAGCTGAAGAAAAAACTCACATCTTGAGTTCAAAGACTGAAGGATTCTATGACTAACTTTTGAATGATGCAGGAAGTATCAAAAGAAGTTTGAAGTAACACACAAAGTCACTATACCAAAAACAGTAGGTCCACATTCAACCATTTTAAGAGGTGGCAACTGATCAAGGACCAATGGTATTTAAGGAAAAAGTCCAAGCTGCTCTGAAGGTTTTAGAGAAGAACAAGGCTCCAGGAATTTACTGAAAATCAATTGAAATGTTTCAACAAACTGAAGCTGTCCTGAAAAAACTCACTAGTCTTTGCCAAGAAATTTGGAAGACAACTACCTTCCCAGTCAACTGGAAGATATATATATTTGCCCATTCCAAAGAAAGATAGCTGAATCTGAGGTAGAAATTATTGAACAACAGAATTGATACTACATGCAAGTAAAATTATGATGAATTCAAAAATGATACAGCAGTATGTTAACAGGGAGCTGCCAGAAATCCAAGTCAGATTCAAGAGGATGTAGAATAAGGGAAGTCATTGCTGGTGGCTGATAGACCTTGCATGAAAGCAGAAAATACAAGAAAGTTATTTAGTTGTGTTTTATTGACAATGTGAAGACATATAACTGTGTGAATTATTAAATAAAAACCTATGGATAACATTGTGTAGAATGGGAATTATAGAGCACTTAACGATGCTTATGTAAAATTTATGCATATACCAAGGGAATACTGCATAGCTTAAAATCAGAAGATATATGTTTCTGGGTTATATCCTTTCACCATACTTATCAGTCTGTATGTTGAGCAAATAATCTGAAAAGCTGGAATATGAAGAAGAACATACCGTCGAGGTTAGAGGATGGTGCATTTATAACCTCGATATGCAGATGACAACCTTGTTTCCTGAAAATCAAGATGATTTGAAGCCCTTAGTGATGAAGATCAAAGACAGTAGTTTTCAGTATAGTTTACAACTCAATTAAGGAAAACAAAAGTCCTCACCACCAGACCAATAGACAATATCATGATCAATGGAGAAAAGGTGAAAATTGTCAGGGATTTCATTTTGCTTGGATCCATAATCAATGCTTGTGGAAGCAGCGGTCAAGAAATCAAATAACATTGCGTAGGGCAATTTTTATGTACTAGATCTATATAATGGTTAAAAAGAACCATCTGAATTTGAGGACTGAGACGACCCCGTGCCAGGTCATGGTATGCTCTCTTGCCTTCTATGCACATGCAGGTTGGACAGTGGATAGGGGAGATGCAGTAGAAGCGATGGTGTTGTCAAAGAACATTGAAAGTACTGCTAGAAGAACAAATAAATCTGTCCTGGGAGAAGCATAATTAGAATGTTTGTTAGAAGTGAGAATGGCAAGATTTTGTCTCACATACTTTAAAAATGTTATCAGAGAGACTAGTGGCTGCAACAGGACATTGTCCCTGGAAAAGTAGATCAGGGAAAAAGAGACCGCTACTTTCAACAGTCTTTGACAACACCATTATTCAAATGTACCACGTCTGATATCCACTTCCATATCCACTGTCCAACCATGTCTTAGAGTGGGACCATCTTAGCTCTCAAATTCAGGTTTTTTTCTTTTTAATACTTTATATAGATCTAGTGTGTTAAACATGCCCTATGCAATATATGGTTTGATTTCTTGACTGAGGCCTCCAGGAGCGTTGATTATAGACTTCTGCTAACAGATTCTCAGACTTTAAGCCCTGATACTCATGCCTCTCTTCAATTTCGGATTATGTGCTTCACAGTCCTTTGGTGACTGATGATGGTGTGCTTCTTCCATGTGGACTTAGTGGACATCTCACTTTGATGGCTGCTCGTTTGGAGACAGGCCTTTAAGACCCCTTTCTTAATCTTATGTCATTGTTGAGTTTCATCATGCATGTGTTTATCCATTATTCCAGTTCTCATTGTCAGTCTGTTTAGTTCTTCATTTTAAATCACTTTGTTAGCAGGGCTATCTGCTTCTGGCATTTTAATTGTTCATATGAATGAATGAGGGATATTGTTAAAATGTAGAATGTGATTTGATTGATCTGAAGTAGGATCCAAGAATCTCCTTTTATAACAATATTGTCAAGTGGAGGAAAATGATCCTATTTCCCCAAGCAACAATACTTTTTATAGCCTTTTTTAATTTCAGGAAAATTATGAGACTTATAATTCATTCGTTATGTATCTGAAAATGTCTTTCTCTTGCCTTTACATGTAAACAGTGAATGACCTGATTGGGTTTAAAATTCCTGAGACCCAATCATGCATGTTTAAAACTGAAGCATTCTTTTCTCATCACCCTTGGTGTGTGATGCTCACAGACTACTCAGCCTAGCCTTATTGATTGATTAATTTTTGATAGACAACTCCTCTGTTCTACTTGGATGCCTTTGGGATTGTTTCGTTTTCCCTCAAAGTTCAAGAGCTTCACAAGCTATTAGTCTCGTTATATTTTCTCCCCCACCCCCAGGCACATAGGACCCTCTTTGTTGTATACATTTAGACTCTTCTTTAGGGTAGAAAAAACACAACCTCCATAATGCCCTTGTGCATGTTCATTATGGTGCTATACTGAAAGTACCATGGACTGTCAAAAGAACACACATATCTGTCTTGGAAGAAGTACAGCCAGCATGCTCTTTAGGATAGCAAGGTATTGAGACTTCAACTCACATACTTTGGTCATGTTATTGGGAGAAACCAGTCTGTGGAACAGGACCTCATGCTTGGTAAAGTCGAAGAGCAGCAAAGAAGAGGAAGATCTTTGCCAAGATGGATCGACAATGACTGCAACCATGAACTATGAACAGACAACAATTATGAGGACGGCGCAGGACCAGGTGTTTCATTCTGTTGTACACAGGGTCGCTATGAGGCAGAATGGACTTGACCACACCGAACAACATGAACAACAGACAGTCATTCACTGTTGCTTCTTGCCCATCGTACGCTGGCCTCTGTTTCTTTTGGTCTGTCTTCCACATTTGTCATGTTTCCTCTAATCACTTTCATGTTCCTGTGCACTTGGTAGTGATTCATTGTCCTGCAAGCAAACTTTTAAATGACCTATTGATGTGACTCCTAATGAAGTTTACAACGCTGCCACGGCATTATTTGTTGCCTTATATTTCTCCTGTCATTGAACTTTGTCCCCCTTTTTAAAAAAATCATTTCATTGGGGGTTCGTCCAACTCTTATCACAATCCATATAGCTATCCATTGTGTCAAGCACATTTGTACATATGTTGCCATCATTTTCAAAACATATTCTTCCTACTTGAGCCCTTGCTATCAGCTCTTCATTCCTTGTCCCTTTATTGAATCTATTGCTATATAATTTACAACTTACCCTATATATATTTTTAAGTTTTATTTAGTGTGATTTCTGGATATTATTACTTATTCGTCAAGACTTTGCTTCTTAAATAGCCTATTTGACTCGACTTAACTGTGAAGTACCTTCATTGCACTTCCTTGCATAGACTATTTACAAAATAAGTGACACACTAAGTACACTGACTTCACCACACTAATGTATAACATAGTATCTATTGTAACTGGGACCCAAGAATGTTTACTGAACTAGTAAATAAGTAAATGTGTGCTCACTCTCATCCTATATCTTTTGTAGTTGCTCTTCTTTCTGCTTAATCGTTTTCTCTTAATCCTGTCACTCGGAGTCGCTCTGAGACAGCATCAGCTTGGTGGCAGTGAATTATGTATCAGGGGCTTCAAAACATTTGTAGAGAAATTGTATTATCTTTCAATTCCCATTTTCATTTCTCTACAAATCTTTTGCAGCAAATATGTAAATATTAATGTACTAGATTATTTCAATTTTTTCTAATATAAAACACCCGGATAAGCAGGTTAAAACAGGAAATTCTTTAAAATGCAAAGCTTATGCTACAAAAAAAATTAAGTAACATGCACAGGATAAAAAGCAAAGAGAAAACTGGAAACCAGATCAGTGAGTATATAACTGACTCTGTCTTCCTGAAGGTTGAGGGTGAGAATTTCTGAAAATAAAAGGCTGGGGAATTGATACATAATGGATTGCCAGAGATAGAGATACATATTCCACAGTAATAAAAAAATGAGTCCACCAAGAATATATAGCAATCTTAAGTGCAATTCACTCAATAAGAACTGCAAAATACACACAGTGAAGCAGAACTGAAAGGAGAAAGCAACAAATCAATAGCAAATCTAGTTGTGAACTTCAATATCTTTTCTGAACAATTGCTCGAAAACTAGACAAAGAATCAGAACAACACCCTATAGCTGACATTATTGAACAACCATCAATAACATAAAATATATTCTTTGCATGATCCCCCAGATATATATCCTGATAGCCCATATCTTGGGTCATACAGAAAATCTCTACAAATTTGAAAGAATTGAAATCATACAGAATATGGTTTCTGACCAGAATGAAATCAAACTAGAAATCAATAACAAAAATATAAACAAGAAGATCTCAAACACATGGAAAGTGACTAATATACTTCTATGGCTCAGAGAAAGTTTAATGGGAAAACTAAACTAAACTAACATTTAATCAAATGAAAATGAAAACACAACATATACATTTGTCAGATACAGCTAAAGCAGTGCCAAGAGGAAAATTTATAACACCAAATATTTGGATTAGAAAAGAAAAAGGTCTCAAATCAATAGTCTAAGCTCCTATCTCAAGAATTTTTAAAAACAAGAGCAAGGTAAATTGAAAGTGAGCAGAAGGGGGGAATAATAAAGAGCAAAATTCATTGACATAAAAAGGTCATGGAAACAAAGAGCTAGTTCTCTGAAAAGATCAATAAAACCGATAAGCCTCCAGTAAGACTGACCATGGAAAAAACAAAGATGTGAATTACATCTGAGAATAAAACAGGAGCTATCACTGCAGACCCTAAAAATATCAAAAGAATCATAAGTAAATATGAAATATGTGCAAATGTTCCTAAGGAGAGAATATGTTTTAAGATTTGGAACCAACTAAATCTTCAGTAACAATTTAGGATTTTTTTCCCTATAAACATGTAACCAGACTAATAAATAAAATACAGTAACTAGGATAAGCCAGAGAGTATTGTTAAATAGGGTTCCAATTCACAGATGCATATTGCTGCTGTTAAGTACTGTTGAGTTGGTTCTGATTCACAGCGACTCTATGTACAACAGACGAAAACACTGCCCGGTCCTGCGCCATCCTCACAATTGTTCTTAGGTTTGAGCCATTGTTACAGCCACTGTGTTATTCTGTCTCCCAAGGGTATTCCTCTTTTTTTGCCGACCTTCTACTTTACCAAGCATGAAATCCTTTCCCAGAACCTGGTCTCTCTCTTGCTAACATGTCCAAAGCATGTGAGATAAAGTTTCATCATCTTCCCTTCTAAGGAACATTCTTATTCCTTCGAAGACATTCTGTTTGTTAATTTGGAAATCCATAGTACTTTTAATATTCTTTGCTAGCACCATAATGCAAATTCACCATTCCTCTTCAGTCTTCCTTAATCAAAGTATAACTTTCACATGCGTATGAGGCCATTGAAAAAACTGTGCCTCGGGTAAGGTACACCTTAATCCTCCAAATGACATCCTTACTTTTCAACACTTTAAAGAGGTCTTGTGCAGTCGATTTACCAAATGCATTGTGTCACTTGATCTCTTGACAGCTTCTTCCATGAGTATTGACTGTGGATCCAAGCAAGATGAAATCTTTGACAACTTCCATCTTTTCTCAGTCCACCGTGTTACCTGTTGGTCTAGTTGTGAGGGTTTGGTCTCCTTTACTTTGAGTTGAAATACATACTGAAACCTGTAATTCTTGATCTTCATCAGCAATTGTTTTAAGTCCTCATCACTTTCAGCAAGCAAGGCTATGTCATATGCAGATTGCAGGTTGGTAATAAGCCTTTCTCCAAACCCTCTTTATGTAGGCCAGGATCACTAATGATTTACTCAGCACACAGATTGAATAAGTATGGTGATACACATACAGCCTTGATACACATGTGTTAGTCCATGTTGTCTAGAGAAACAAATCCAGAGACATACATATACATATAAGAAAGACCTTAATAACAGAGAGTAATTCTATATTAAGAAAACATCCCAGCCTAGTCCAGATCAAGTCCACATATCTGATATTAGCCCATAAATCCTATACTAGTCCATACGTTTCTCTTCAGTCTCAGGCAGCACTTGCAATGATGGAAAATGCAAGATCACAGGTCGGTTGGTGCAAAGTCTTGTGGAGCTAATGCTAGTGGAAGCACCTCCATGATGGGATGAGTCTCCACATGGCTCCTCCATAGCTCAGAGTGAAGCTCTTCAACAGGAATGTGAAGCAGGGAGAGGCTCCCGAAGCACTCAGCAAGTCTGTGTGGCTTGTCAACCGGAAATACGAAGGCAGAGAGAGAGGCAGTTCCCAGAATCCTCATTCGAAGGCCATGCCCACAAGGAGGCATCATCAGGCTGTGCTCTGATTGACAAGCTAGACTCCATCCCTCACTCTTAATACTCTCAAGTTGACACTAGATTATGTATCTATCACAACACACCTTTCTTGATTTTAAGTCACAAAATACTCCATTGTTCTGTTGAAATCACTGCCTCTTGATCCATGAACAGTTCCACATGAGCACAATGAGGTATTCTGGAATTCCTGGTTTTTTCTTTTTTCTAAATCATTTGATTGGGGCTCGTACAACTCATCACAATCTATACATCCATCCATTGTGTCAAGTACATTTGTTTCCATCATCATTTTCAAAACATTTTCTTTCTACTTGAGCCCTTGGTATCAGCTCCTCATTTTTTCCCCTCCCTCCCTCATGAACCCTTGATAATTTATTGTGTGTTTTTTTTTCATGTCTTACACTGACCAATGTCTCCTTTCACCCACTTTTCTTTTGTCTGTCTCCCAGAGAGGTGGTTATATGTAGATCGTTGTGATCGGTTCCACCCTTCCCCCCCCCCCCCACCTTTCCCTTACCCTCCTGGTATCTCTACTCTCATTATTGGTCCTGAGGGTTTTATCTGGCCTGAATTCCCTGTGTTTCCAGCTCTTATCTGCACCAGTGTATATCCTCTGGTCTAGCCGGATTTGTAAGGTAGAATTGAGAGCGTGATAGTTGGGGGGAGGAAGCAGTAAAGAACTAGAGGAAAGTTGTATGTTTCGTTGGTGCTATACTGCATCCTGACTGGCTCGTCTCCTCCCTGTGACCCTTCTGTAAAGGGATGTCCAGTTGCCTACAAATGGGCTTTGGGTCTCCACTCCCTCTCATTCACAATGATATGATTTTTTGTTCTGTGATGCCTGATACCTGATCCTATTGACATCTCGTGATCACACAGGCTGGTGTGCTTCTTCCATGTGGGCTTTATTGCTTGTGAGCTAGATGGCTGTTTGTCTATCCTCAAGCTTTTAAGACTCCAGACGCTATATCTTTTGATAGCCAGGCACCATCAGCTTTCTTCACCACATTTGCTTATGCATCCACTTTGTCTTCAGCAATTGTGTCAGGAAGGTGAGCATCATAGAATTCCAGGTTAATAGAACAAAGTGTTCTTGCATTGAGGGAGTGCTTGAGTAGAGGCCCGATGTCCATCTGCTACCTTAATTCCCATTTTTTTTCCAATGCTATTCATAGTTGATTATGATCTACAGAGCCATATGCCATTCATAATCAATAAAATACAAGTTAATATTTTTTCTGGTATTCCCCATTGAAGCCACGATCCAATAATACATCTGATGTCAGCAATGACACAGTACATGCCCTTTTCTGAATCTGGCTTGGATTTCTGGAAGCTTCACTGATGAGCAAAATGCCAGGAAAGTCATGCCAAGGAATTTTTACCTATCACAACAACACCCATGTTCATGCTTCAAGACCAGCAAGGGCTGCCCTATAAGGACTTCCCGGAAAACCTTACCCTGTCTACCCTACAGCCTCAATTTTGCCCCTTCCAACTTCTTTTTTATTCCCCAAACTCAAATCAGATTCCTCATAAATGTACTTTGAGTCCCTTGCAGCTGCCAAAACTGCTGTTTGATAGGGTGTAATCCAAAGTGAACAGAATTCTTCAGAGGAGGAGTAGAGAGATGGAAAAGCTGCCTTCAGAGGGTAGAGACTGAGAGAGAGGGCATGTCAAGAAACAGTAGTTTTGCATTTTGATATTTTTGCTTAATAAATACTTCTATGGTTTTGTAGCAATAATTTTTACATTATTCTTGTATCTATAAATTGGAATACTATAGATCTGTTCAAACAAAGGATTTGAAGTTCTATCTGTCAGCGTGGAATTTACAAAACTATGTTGACATAATAAAAATCAAGCTATAGACGGTTATGTACACAAGGCACATACAAAGTTGAGTCCCCCAAAATCAAGCTGTAGAAGGTCATTTACCATATGATACCATTTACTTCATTACCTCTGGGCTGGAATGAAGGGAATAGGAGTGAGGAGGTTTGGCAGAGGGCTTTGACTGTGTTTGTAATTATTTCTTAAAATTAAGTCCAAAGAAAACTTTTAAGAAATTATGACGATTGCTGGTAGGTACTTGACTTGCTATTATTCTCTTTGATTTTGGTGGCCTGTAAATTTTGCATAATCAAATATGCAGGATGATACAATATGTAGGAACACAAATGTCATTCTAATCTAAATATGGTTATTCTATATTTAATCTTCATTCCTGAAGTACATCTGGGTAGTGCTTGATTAACTTTTTTCTTATTTTTTAGGATTTAGGTAGCATTCTTTAGTCTATTGTTATTGATTTTACTCCTTTCTCATAGACCTATGTACAAATAAGCAAAACGTTGCCTAGTCCTGCACATGTATAACTCGATGATCATTGTTTCCCTTATTATGCCAATATATTTTATTGAAAATTTCTATTTTGTTTATTTTTACTGTACCAAAAATGATGTCCTTTTGTAGCAATTAGTTGTTCCTGATGATTTGTCCAACGTCAACAAGACAAAGTCTTTTCCTTAATTCTAAGGAACATTCTGGGTATATTTCTTTTAAGCCTAATTTATTCATCCTGGCAGAACATGGTATGTTCAAATGCCTGTTCCATATAAGGCTTTCATTAGCTCATTATTGGAAATAGATCATGAAGTATTCTTTCTAGTTTGTCTTAGTTTGGAAGTTCTTCCGAGCATCTGTATAAGCCCTTAGTCCACTCACTGACGAAGCTTAGCGATCTTCTGCAATCTGCTCCTACCCTAAGGATCTCCAAATGCCCCTGCTCCTTGAGCTTGTCGAACTTGAACAAATAAAAGCAATAAATCATCTTAAACCAAATGCTAAATAAGAGGGATAGCGTGCTTTACACTAAGATAACATGTAAAGTGATGGGAGTTCTTTTTCCTGTTTGGTTCCTGTCATGGGGTCAGATTGGTGACATGCCCGGGTGTTCCTTGCTTCAGATAAAACAAGGAAATGAACGTCTTTTTTCCTCCCCTGCATAAAGTTGAATTAGATTAAGTCAAAAGCTTCTTTAATACCTTAATGGCTCTGCTCCCTACCTTTGAGGCAGCCCCAAACCTTAATTATCCCTCCCCCTTTCAAAGTCAGAACTTTCACAGCCATTTTGGAAACCCTTCGGCCTTATGAAGAAGGAAGCCGATTTCCGGTGGAAAGTTTGCCAAGTCTCTTTATCCGTGAACAGCCTTAGAGTCTTATCAAACCCTCATCAATACAGAACTCTCGCGGTTTCTTTGTCTTGGAAGAGAAGTAATGAGATTGCTACACACAAAGCCAAGCAGGAAGCACTCCTGTGCACACCGTAAGCATTGCAAGATCTTCTCTTTCCTCAGTATTCTCCTGTAAATGATCATTTGGGGGAAAGAATCATTATTTTATTCACTTATTTCTTTGTGAATAAAGTTATTTCAGAATTTGATTAGATTTAATTAGTAGCCAATTCATTTGTCCTGCAAACTGCATGGCAGGCAGACTGTCTCTTTTCCTTGCAGAAGTTTCAAATTTGATATATTCTAGACAACTGCCGACCATGGGAAACACAGGTTTAACAAATCTTATTTAAAAATTATTATATTTTATTCTTCAAAACACATACTCCTCAATCTTTAAGACATTAATATTTGAGTCAATGTATCAACAAATGAATGTAATAAATTATAGTGCTTTCGACTCCAGGGGAATTTTTATTAATGTTTTTAATGTATCCTCATGTGGAATCAACATATGTTTTTTATATATTCATAAACTTATGACTTCAAAATCTATTTCAGGGTGTTACGAATGTTGTAATGGGTAGAAAATACATAATTGTAAAATGATGTTCTGGGGTTTTCATATACTTCTGATAACTATTAGCTGTTGTGTATAATAATTAGAATGAAATTTAAAACTCAGAAGTGATATTTCTGCAACTCATTTGCTTTGAGCCAAAGGAATTATGTCCAGAATAAGCTGGCAAGTTCCTGCTTAGGGAATTAGGACTCCAGTGTCCTTAATGTTAGAATAACTTGCATTTCATTTTAGGCCCGTTTCATAAAGTGGCCATTCATTTTCGTACTGAATTGTAACAGGAGCATGCCACATCAGTAGAGGCCAGTCAGTGGGTTTAGTGTGTGCTAGGCTCTGCAAAGTGAAGCAGACTGTTAAAACTGTCAGCCAGATGTTTGGGTGAAAAAAACCACCTCACTACTGACTTGTAAAAGTAATTTAGAGATAATCATCCTTGTATCTTTAGATCTACATCCTGGTACCTAGTTGGTTCACCGCACAAATTTGTTGTAGAAGGGAAAAAAAAATCCAAAATTGTGCTTCATCTTTTGTATCATGAAATGAAATGCTCTCTTTTCCCACTTGGCTTTGTGGTGGTTGTAGTGGGATGTGCAGCAGAGATAGACTTGCCTATAGACTTGTCTACTTCCTCCCAGCGAACAACCAGTTGCTGTTGAGTTGACTCGTAGCCATGGCGACTCCCCATGTGTCAGAGTAGAGCGAGGCTTCCAATGGCTGGTTTTGCAGAAGCACAGCACCAAGCTTTTTTTTGCCAAGGTGCCTCTGAGTGTACTCAAACCTTCAACGTTTCCATCAGCAGCTGAGTGTGTTAACTGTTTGTACCATTTAGAGTCTCTTTCTTCTAGATAATTAGCTTATGATCAGGACACAGCAGACGATAGGGAGGGTGCTAACCAAGGCTATACAGTCCATTGAAGACTCTGAGCGACGGTCTTAGCACCATCAGCTGTTCTGTTATTTCCATTCAAGTTTTAAATTTCGTTTCTACAAGACTAGGGGGGAGGGGTTTGCATGAAACATCTGAAATTAAGCAGTTATTAAAAATGCATCTGAGACATTTTTCCTGAAGTGAGCCAGTGCTTTTCGTGAAAAGGCAGACTGAGCGGCGTGCCCATCCCGTGTCTCAGGAGGCCGGGTCGTTACTGGTGCAGGTGGTTATCAGCTTTCCCTCATCTCCCCCCCGTGGTAAGTTCTCCTCGGTGACACGGAGAACTGCGATGACTTGGGATTGGTGGCAATGTATTGGGTTGTTTCAAATGATTTTGACGTCTAGATAAATTAAAATACGCTTTAGATAGTGACTTCGTAATTTACCTGCCCCTTTAAAACCAGAATCACGTGATCTTTAGGGTGTGAAGTCAGAACGACAAAGGCAGATGTTGCCAAGGAGTCCAGGCTTGAAACGGGTGTTTGGAGACTGAGCGTGGTAGCAATTGTGCAGTACCGCTGGGCATGATTGAACCATGGCATGCTTGATGTCTGTATTAACTCCCAACTAAAAATGATTCAAGACACTTTGGTGGTTATCAGTTTCCTAACCTATTAGCCACTTTCTTCAGTTGGGGCTTTCCCAAAATAAGTGAAGTCGTTTAAATGACCCTTTAACTTTTCCTGTTATTTACTTTCTTCTTTGATCCATATGTAAAAGTCAGAAGGAAGCAAGTCATGTATGTGACTGTGCGCATTGCTTGCCGTGTCCCAGAAGGACAGCACCATTTCCACTAGCGAGAGACCACCTTCTTCACCCATTGCGCTTTTCCTTTCTATACCTCATGCCAGTGTAGTTTGAGGCTTCTCGAAGATTTGGAAGTTTCTTGTCAATCATTACGACTTTCATAATGTTGATAGTAATAAAGCAATGACAAGTCACAAAACAAGTGGAGATCTACAGTGATAACCTGGTTCGATGTTCTACTAAAACCACATGTCAAGCGAATTGTATTAAAAAGAGGGCAACTAATTGGTTTCATTGATTGTCTGTAGTTGAGAAACTGATCTCTACTCTTTAGGCAATGTTTTTGGAAGCACCGGTACTGAAGTTCTGTTCATGAAGAAATGTCCTTCTTTCACCAATCCCTTTTAAAAAAAAATAGTTTTATTGGCATATGCTTCACCTATCATACAATGTAATCATTCAAGAGTTGGGCAATCATCACAATCAATTTCAGAACATGTTCTTCTTGTACCCATTGCTGTCAGCTTCATGATTGCCCCATCCTTCCCTGCCGTACCCATAGGTAATTATAAATCTGGTACCTATCCTTGATTTCATATACTGAAAATCATACAAAACACAAACAGGTAGCAAAGAGACCAACAACAATGACTAGACAAAACATAAAGAAAATAAAAGAGAAAGCAGAAAATATTAACACACGAAGCCACTTTAAGGTGAATCAAAAATGATAAGGTATTACATTTTAACCTAACCTCATCTGCCATAATCAACTTTGCAATGCTTTCTATCTGACAGCAATGCTACTCACACCCCTTGACTGTGGTCCAGGGGTGTTCATTAGAGCCTTGATCCATGTGTGGACCTTAGTGGATTTCAAATCTCGGTACTTTTGCTTCTGGAGAATTCAACCTAACACAACAACAAACTCGTAGCTAATATATCCTGCCTACTGCTTTTAACTTCATTTTCCCCTTAAACTGTAACTGCAAGGCAGAGAAACAAAGCTCATGTAATGTACAGGAGAATTAAAATCAGACTTTTCCTCTGCAAGTCTAGATGTTCGTGGTCAATGAAACATGTCAACAGTTCTTAGGAAAAAGTATCATGGAAAAAAATATTATATCTTGCTGCACTGCCTTTCCTAAGGGGAAACAAAGATTTCATAATATGCCAGTCATATACTATTTTAGGGGAAAAGAAAACCAGCAACAATGAAATAATAGCCAACAAAAAAATAAAAACTCTCAAATGAAAAGTCATCATCCTTTAAGAAGGACTGGCATTCACGGAACAAGAACGGAAATAATGAGAAGATTCATGGGCTTGAAGAATGTATGTACCCAATGTCCCTCAACAACTTGGGTAAACATTGTTGAATAGGCACCTACATTGCAGTGTCACCTTCAATGAAAAGACAATAAAATTTTTTTTTAAAAAGGAGTAATATTTATCCTTCACTTCTAGATGTGTTCCTAAATAAATAATTAAAATACTTATGAGTAAGAAAACCTACGGATGGACACAACCACTGAAGACAAAGCGGGTGAATAAGCAAATGTGGTGAAGAAAGCTGATGGTGCCCGGCTATCAAAAAGTATAGCGTCTGGGGTCTTAAAGGCTTGAAGGTAATCAAGCGGCCATCAAGCTCAGAAGCAACAAAGCCCACATGGAAGAAGCACACCAGCCTATGCAACCACGAGGTGTCGAAGGGATCAGGTGTAAGGCATCATCAGAACAAAAAATCTTACCATAGTGAATGATGGGGGGAGTGCGGAGTGGAGATCCAAAGCCCATTAGTAGGCCACTGGAGATCCCCTTGCAGAGGGGTCTCAGGGAGGAGATGAGCCAGTCAGGGTGAGATGCAACAATGATGAAAAATACAACTTTCCTCAGGTTCCTAAATGTTTCCTCCCCTCTCCCACTACCATGACTCGAATTCGACCTTACAAGTCTGGCTAGACCAGAGGAAATACACTGGTACAGATAGGAACTGAAAATCCAGGGAATCCAGGGCGGATGATCCCTTCAGTACCAGTGGTGTGAGTGGCGAAACAGGGAGGGTAGAGGGAGAGTGGGTAGGAAAGAGGGAACCGATTACAAGGAACTATATGTGACCTCCGCCCTGAGGGATGGACAACAGAAAAGTGGGTGAAGGGAGATGTTGGACAGGGCAAGATATGACAAAATAACAATTTATAAACTATCCAGGCTCATGGGAGGGGGGAGCAAGGAGGGAGGGGAAAAATGAGTACCTAAGGCCAGGGGTTTAAGTGGAGAGAAAATGTTTTGAGAATGATGTACAAATGCGCTTTACATAATTGATGTGTGTGTGGATTGTGATAAGAGTTGTATGAGCCCCTAATAAAATGATTTTAAAAAAAGAAAGAAAACCTACGGATGTTTTACAAATTATTACTATATTATATAAAAAGAAGTGGATCCCTCAATCCAATTTGTAGGTCTTCATTTACTCACAAGAAATTGAAACTTAAATCCACACAAAACTCTATTCTGTGACTTTATAGCAGTTTTTGCCTCCTCCACAATTGTCATTCATCTGATGAATGGATGAACAAATATGGTACATCTAAACAATGGGATATGACTCATTTTGTAACAACATGACTGACTGTCTGACCCCCCAGCCGTTGAGTCAATGCTGATTCACAGTGACCCCATAGGACAGGGTAGAGCTGCCCTGTGAGTTTCTGAGAGTGTCAATCTTTACAGGAGTGGAAAGCCTGTCTTTCTCCCGTGGAGCAGCTGGTGGCTTTAAACTGCTGACCTTGCAGTTAGCAGCCCAGTTCTAACCTCTATGTCACCAGGGCTCCTGCAACAACATAAGCCAACCACAAATGCGTTAGCTACATTAAAGAAGGCACACACAAAAGCTGTATAGTGTATGATGCCATTCCTAGGCTATTCTGGCAAAAGGTAAAAGAAAAGGAACAAGAACCAGATCAGTGATCACCACCGCCTAAGGGCGGAAGGAGAGCAACATGAGGGAATTGGGGATGATAAATCATTTTTTATGTGGATTGTGGTAGTGTTTATATGACTATATGTATTTGTCAAAACTCAAAATTTCACACCAAACAAAAATGAATTTTACTGTGTATACATTTTAAAAGTAGCAAAAAGGGAACCATCTCAAAGAACCAGAATAGATAATATTTGTACAATGGATTATTGTGCAGTTACTAAAACAAATGTTCCAATGAATTATTCATGAAGTGCAGAATCCATGGAGCAGTAGTGAATTCTGAAATACAAATACCATATGATTTAAACTTGTAATAAACAGGTAAATCATCCTAGAAACATGGGAACATAAAATACAAAAATCTTCAGAATAAAGGTCTTTGCTGATGGAATGTTGTGATGAATACCCCCTAATACATCTTAGAACTTTACTAGGTCTCAACTCACTGATTTTGTAATCAACAAAAATACAATGATAAAAAAATACATATGTTAGTGGTGCCAACCACACTTATCCACACTTACAGACCCTCTCCCCGCCCCTCTCTAACTCTCTCTCTCTCTCTCTTTTGCCTCTTTTTCTTGTACATCATATTGTTAGTCATCGAAGTACATACAAGAGTAATACTGTTAAGCAATACATACAGTGTTGCAGCACATAATTTACTGTGCTAGCATTCTCAGATATTTACCTGCAGATGTTCAGTTTTATAGTTTATTGTTCAAAACACTGCTTGTTGGGTGTAGTTTAAATGAAATCAGTTAGGGCCGTCAGTTGTTGAATAAATGGGCCCAAACATAAATTGGTTTGCTTAAGTCCATTGACAGATCCAGAAAGCAGTGAGCTGTCGCCAGGGAGGTGGCAATGAAAAGATGGTACAGTGAAGAAAAGGATCACAGACGATCCTCACTGATTTTCTCACTCAACCGTCATTGCTCCGTGAATAACCCGGATGATCCCGAACATTTCACTAGTGGGGTTACTACCCCAACTGACAAAAATGGCAGTGCTGTCTGCTCTTCTTCATTGTTCAAATTAATTTTTATGATTTGTATATATTTTTTGAATAATATTTTTAATTGACATATGTTATTCATTCCAATATATCCCTTCCCTTCCCATACAGCTCTGTTGTTCAATCCTGTCAGGTGGGGCTATACAATCATCAATGCTATCAACTCTCCTCTCACCCTCTTGCTGGCCCCCTCTCACTTCCCGTACCCTCAGGGAACCTTAAGTCCTGTCACTGTCTCTGATGGGTTACCTATCTTGACTACCATGTACTGAATGATCTTAAATGTACAAATGAACATACGCAAGTCTAACATGACCAATGAGGTATATCATGTATGGACCATAATAGTAAGGGGAGGAAGTCTTAAAGCATTAGAGGATAGTTATCTAGCTCATCAGTGCCACACTGCACCCTGGATTCATCCTCCTTTCCATGAGACCCTTCTGAGAGGGACTGTCCAGTTGTCTTGCTGGTGGACTCTGGGTCTCCACTACAGCCATGCTCCTTCATATCAACTTGGATGCAAGGTTTTTGAACTTCTGATACCTCTTCCCATCAACACCTCATGATCACACAGGCTAGTGTGTTTCTTCCATGTGGGCTTTGTTTATTCCCTGCTAGATGGTGACTTGTTTAACTCCAAGCATTTAAGACCAGTTGCTATAGCTTTTGATAGCTGGGCACCATCAACTTTCTTCACTACACTTGCTTATGCACCCATTTTTTCTTCAGCGATCATGTCAGGGAGGTGGGTATCATATAGTGCCACATTATTAGAACTAACGTTATGTATGTATTAAATAGCCTTTGTGGCACAGAGAGTTAAGCTTTGGAACATTAAATGAAAGCTCAGTGGTTCAAATCCACAAGTCTCTCCAAAGAAGAAAGAAGTAGCAGTTTGCTTCCATAAAGATTTACAACCTCAAAATCCTATAGAATGGTTCTTCTGTGTGCTAAAATCGACCACACGTCAGTGGGTTTGGTTGGGGGGGAGGTGTATTAAAATATATATATAGGTTCATGTATAATATTTCCAACCCCCCTCAAACAAATCAAGATCAGCTTTAGAAGGACACTTGTGATAAAAGGTAATAGCAATGAGAAATACAATAAATGAGGCATTCAACTTATGTCAGAAATGGTTTATTATGGAATCATGGAACCTTGTAAGCCAGTGACTACTTGTAATGAGTTATATGTTGCTGAAGTGGGCTCTTAACCTTTATTTCATAGCGACTCACATATTTAAATCATTCCCTCAAAAATGATCTCAGATACACTTTAAATCTTTTCTGTTCATACAAGACTGTTTTAAAACAACATTTGAAATTAGATCTGTTGACTTTTCAAGATGATGATTTAAACCCATGTGTCTAACTTTCTTCCTTCTAAAATTGCTATTGAATTAATTTTGAAAAACGAATCAATCAACTTAAGTGCCATCGAGTCAATTGCATCTCATAGCGACCCTATAGGACAGCGTAGAACTGCCTTGTGAGTTTCTGAGACTGAATCTTGGATGGTGATTCAGAACTGCTGCCCTTGCAGTTAGCCCCCCAAGGCGGAACCTGTTAAACCACCTGGGTGCCTTAAAAAACATAATGAGAACAAGGAATATGACTCCATCAAACAATCACCACTAGTTCTCTGAAGAACCCGGATACCTTTAAGGAGCTTTTGTAAAAGATGGAGCAGCGAGCAGCAAACAGAGGACAGTACCTACCAGATGGATGTTAGAAGAACAAAAGGAAAAGGTAGTTTAGGAAATAAGTGGCAGGATCCCAGAGGAAGTGGCTGGAGGATTGGGCAATCCTTATGGGATGACTCCATCTTATAGGAGCTCTGGTGACATCATGGGTTACATATTAGGTAGCTAACCACAAGGTCAGCAGTTCATCACCACCCCCTCCAGCCTTATCACAGGAAAGAGATGAGACTTTCTACTCTTGCAAAGATTGACACCCTTGGAAGCCACAGGGGACAGTTCTACTCCCTCTATGGGGCTGCTGAGTCAACATTGACTCCATGGCAGTGAGTTTGAATTTTCTCCAGTTTATATATGACATCAGCTCTTCCCAGCATCCATGTAGTATCTCAAGAGAGTGTCCCCCATGCTGATTTCTAGTACCCATTTAGTACAGCCAACGGTGGAAGTAACTGGAAGTGACATATTACATTTGGAGACCAGTACGCTCCAGCTAAGTTGGGTTTGCTTCAGTAGGTGAGAAAGAGGAATTAAGTAGCTCCAGCAGGGAATCGAGGAGAGCTGGTGTGAAGTGTTGAATGCTAACCATGAGGTCAGTGGTTCAAACCCACCAGCCATACTACAGGGAAAAGATGAGGCAGTCTGCTTCTATAATGGTTAAGTCTTCCAAGCCCGATGGAACAGTTCTACTCAGTCCGATAACATCGATACGAGGAGTCTGAACCTTGGCTGTGAGTTTGGTTTGGGGCGTGGGCGAGGAATTGCTACACAAATGCATATATTTGTAGTGTTCCTTTCTTCCTAAGAAGAAAAAAATATATACTTTTGTCCATGCAGATGCGCCTATATGTTAATTTTAGTAGTTATATGGACCCTGGGGTAAAAGCTTTTCTCGTGATTACTGATACTGCATTAGTTGGAGAGAATTTACTCTCTTTAAGTACGATACTATTACATGAGACTTTTTGATCTCCTGATTCTTAAAAGTTATTTCTTAAGATTTAAACTTTGGATCTTTGGAGTAATGTGCACTATTAGGAAACCAGTGCCTTGTTTTTGCTTTTTGTGATGCTTGCCATTTCAATGAAATGATTCTTTTCTTTGTCCCTTGATTAGGAACTGTGAAGGGCAGAATATTCGCTACAAGACATGCAGCAATAATGTAAGTTCCATATAAAAAAGACAGACTCCAATAAAATGTGTTCATGTTTTAAGTTATACTGTCAGATTGGGTGTTAGAAAGCTCATGGTTCCCTGGTACCCTTTGTGGAAAATGTGGATATTTGTTTAATTTACAACAGGTTTGTATATCTAATGCCTTCTGTTTATATTATGAAGTCTTAGGCTATTTCACATTTAGGATCTAATTGGGGAAGTATTGAATAATTCCTGGATTTGTAAAAAAAATGCATATCTGTAAATGTTTTCACATTTCATGGTGTCCTCACACTGTATCTCTAAGATAGAGGCAGCTAAGGTGCGATTAGCTTTCTTTTGCAGCCAAGGGAACTGAGGCTGAGGTACACGTGTGTGTTTTCTGTGCAGATCCCATAGGAAGAGTATTCAAGTGAACTAGACTAGTGCCTCTCTGGAGTCTGGGGGTGTGCTTTCTCTGGATTGGCTGCTCACTGAAAGGTTGGAGCTTTGTGGCCACTCAGGAGTGCTCTGACGAAAGGCCTGGTGATTGCTTCTTTTAAAAAAGTAGGTGCCCTTTGGGCATTTATTAGTTCAAAGGGGACTTTATAACGCTAGCCGAAGCAGGACTGGGGCCAAGGACCTGTGTGGCTGAGAGGCTAGAGACCAGCAAGCGAGGTGCGTGCCCGCCAGCGTGGCTGAGACGATGCGCTGTAGACCAAAGCACACTGGCCTTCCTGTTTTCTGCCCTGACGTCTTGTAACCTGCTAACTTTTGTAGGAAATCGTGCATGGTGTCTATGAGTTTTGTGTGGTCTCCGCAGCAGCTTATCAAACGCAGCAGAGACATAGAATGCCACGCGAGGGAAGATTGGTGTCAGAATAGTAGCGAAGGCTGGAAGTTGGCCATAGGTCTGACCTTGGCCTCACAGAGGTCAACCTTGGGCTGCTGTAGAGTCACATGCTCCCTCCCTTTTGTGTAGCCAGAGTGGGTCAGGTGTGGATTCTGGTGTTAATGGGTGAGATTAACCCCACCACTCTATTAATAATTCAAGTCTTTATTATACAGATGGACTGAGAGTAAGCTAGCACCTGGGAAACCTCTCGATCCAGACCAAAGAAACTCCAAACTTTTCGTAGAGTTCAAAATAACGGGCTGCCTCAAAGGGAGGGACGTTCTAGCCGTTAGACATTCTTATCAGGTTGGAGGGGAATGGGGTTGGTGGGAACAGCACAGCTGCAGGTGCTACATTAGATAGTATATATTTCTTGACAACTGGGCAGCCAGAGTTTGGAGACATCTCAGAAGAGTCAAGGTCTTGTTGGAAGAGCCAAGAGAGGGAGGAGGATAAGAGGGGGCTAGCTGCTAGCAGGGGGTAAAGGCAGTTTGAAACAAGAGCAAGTTCTTCATGTTAAGCTGGGTGACTGTAGTTCCCACATCATCTCCTTACAAGGTAGTGATAATTCTGACATACCTGGTTCACAGGTGATGCTGAATGACAAAGAAAATACCTGGTAAACTATGAAGCACTATCCAGCTGTAAGGTTCTTAATCAGGGACCTGGAAACAGAAATCCATTCAAAGTCCGGTAACTCAAGAGAAATGGAACTTATTGGCTGGATGGTTCAGTATTTCATGACATTTAAATAGAAACTGCTCTTAAGTGCCTGGATCCAGGAATCAAAAAGGGAGGGACCCTGCTTACTCATCCCCCCTTAAAATGCGTGAGTTCTGATCTCTCCTTCTCCCTTCATGCCTGACTAATTTATTTTCTCGGCTGTGGAAACTGATTTGTTCAACAACTTTTCAAGACCCTGCTAGGCCCATATTGATGGGACTTCTCCGCTCCAGTCTGAAGACTAACCACTGAAAGCTTCTGTAGCCATTCTAAATGCCTGGCAAAGACTGACTTGTGTGGATGAGGTATGTACTGCGTCTAAGGCTGCTGGGTCACACATACAAACCTGGCCGCCTGTCAGCAAGGACTGAGGCTAAATTGTCAGACCAGACGGGTTCCTGCAAAGACACTCCTGCTAATTTTGTGACCCTTCATTGGTTTATAGCACTTAAGGCAGGCAGTTAGATAGCTGGCATGTTCTGTCCCTAGTGAGTGCTGGCCACATCTGTGAATCTAATGCAAGGGAAGTCCTTTGCTTATACTTTCTTGCTTTGATTTCAAAAAGTCACAGAGAAAACACCATGGCTGTGTGCAGAGGGAAAAGTACAATTTTATCATTAATGATTAGCCCGGTGGTGCAGTAGTTCAGTACTCAGTTGCTGACCAGAAGATTGGAAGTTCAAGCCCACCGCCTGCTCTGTAGGAGAAAGACCCGACAGTCTGCTTCCATAAAGACTCACAGACTTGGAAGTCCTCTGGGGCAGTCCTACTCTGTGCTATATGGTTTCTGTGGGGCAGAATCTGTAAGATAGAGTGGGGTTTTGTTGGTTTGTTTCACAGGGGATTATTTCTGTGGCTGGACTGAGGACCCAGTCCTTATCCAACAGAGAAAGGTGGTCCATTATCCGTTCTCTTCAAATCGTTTGTTGATTTGAAAAGTGTTCTGGGTTAAGATTTAATCTTTCAAGACAATGAAAATGTGGATGCAATATAGGATTAATAACAAAGGCAATAACAAAGGGGGTAGATACATATTTAATTGGGGGCAGGGGGAGGTGAGAATAAACAAATAAAGTGTTGTTGGTGAAAATAACAAAGTGGCCAACTCCATGGAAACAAACAACAAAGACCTCTGATGTAATGCAGTGGGGTGGAAAGGCCATTTCTTTATGCACTGGTGTTGTTAGGTGAGGTCTCGTCTGCTGCAGCCCATGGCAACCCTGTGTACAACAGAATGACACTGCACAGCACTGGGCCATCCTCGCATCTGTTACGTTTGGGCCCATTATTGGGGACGCTGTGTTAATCCAGCTCATCAGGGTTCTTCTTCTTCTCTGACCCCCTGCTTTATTAAGAACAGTGATCTACATATAACCCCTTCCCAGGGGACGGACAGCAGAAAAGTGGGTGAAGGGAGACATTGGTCAGTGTAAGACATGGAAAATAATAATAATTTATAAATTATCAAGGGTTCATGATGGAGGGAGGGTGGAGGAGGGAGGGAAAAGTGAGGAGCTGATAGCAAGGGCTCAAGTAGAAAGGAAATGTTTTGAGAAAGATGTTGGCAACATCTGTACAAATGTGCTTGACGCAATAGATGGATGGATGGATTGTGATAAGAGCTGTACGAGCCCCCGGTAAAATGATAAAAAGAAAAGAATCATGTCTTCTTCCAGGGACTGGCCTCTCCTGATAACATGTTCAAAGTACATGGGACCAAGTCTTGCCTGCAAGGAGCATTCTTACTGTGCTTCCTTCATGACAGGTTCAGTTGTTCTGGCAGTTCATGGTACTTTCAGTGTTCTTCACCAAATAAATGGATTCTTCAGTGGTCTTCCCTATTCACTGACCAGCTTCCACATGCATCTGAGGCCCCTGAGAATGCGACAGCTTGGGCCAGGTGCACCTTTGCCCTCTAAAAGACATTCTTGCTTTTTATATTTTACTGATCTTGGGCAGCAGATTTACCTAGTGAACTATGTTATTTGGTTTCTTAACTGTTGCTTCCATGAACTTTGATTGTGGATCCAAGCAAAATGAAATCCTTGACATCTTCAGGGTGGTCTCAGTATATCATGACATTGCCTGTTGGGTCACTTGTGAGTATTTTGCCTTCCTTACATTGTAATCCATACTGAGATCTATAATCTTTGATCTTCATCAGTAGGTGCTTTGAGTTCTCTTCACTGTCAGCAAGCAATGTTACCTATTGTTTGCTATGATCCACGCAGTCTAATATCTTTGCATGGTCAATACAACGCCAGTGAACATCTTTTAACTATTCTCTGCTTTCAGCCAAAGTTCATCTACCGTCAGCATTGATATTCTTCATTCCATGACCTCTCCTGAATCCAGCTTGGATTGCTGGCAACTCCCTGTCAGTGTACTGCTGCAACCATTTGAAAATTATCTTCAGCAGAACCACTTGCATGTGACATTAATGATATTGTTGATAATATCTATATACTGTTAGGATACCATTCTTTGGAATGGGCACCAATATGGATCCCTTCTTGGCCAAGTAGCCCAAACCAAAAACTAAACTCAGTATCATCAGTCAATTCCGACTCATAGTGACCCTGCTTAGGGTCTCTAAGGCTGTAACTATTGATCAGCTGCATCTTTACCCTTAGGGCAAGGGTGGGTTTGAATTCCCAGCCTTGCAGTAAGCAGTCCAGCACTTGACAGTGACAGTCTTCCAAATTTCATAATACTAGTGAGTTCTTCCAGAACTACATCAGGTTGTTGAAACATTGCAATTGCTATTCCGTCGGTTCCTGGAGCCTGTTTTTTACTCTTTCAGTGCACCGTGGACCTCCTCCCTCCCCACCGTCGGTTCTTGATCACATGCTACCTCTTGAAATGGTTGAATGTCAGACAATTCTTGATACAGCGATTCTTCATTCCTTCTGTCTTCTTTTGATGCTTCTTATAGCATCCAATGTTTTGCCCACAGAATTCTTTAATATTAAAACTTGGAGCTTGAATTTTTTCTTCGTTTCTTCCGGCTTGAGTTGTGCTGAATGTGCGCCTCCCTTTTGGTTTCCCAGTCCCACGCGTTTGCACATTTCTTTATACTGATTGACTTTGTCTTCTCCAGCTGCCTTTTCGAAGCTTCTGCTGAGCTCCTTTTCTCCATTCCTTCTTCCATTTGCTTTAGCTCCTCTCTGATCAAGAGCAAGCTTCAGAGTCTTTGTTGACATCCGCGTTGGTCTTTTCTTTCTCTCGTGTCTTTTTAATGGTCTTTCACTTACTGTGTGCTGCTGCTCCTGATCACGCAGCTCATCTGGTGTCCGGTCATTCATGTTCAACGTGCCAAATCTTGTCTTGACATGGTCTCTGAATGCAGATGGGATATGCTCAGTGCTGCCGTTTCACACTTGTTTTCATTTTCTTCAGCTCCAACCTGAACTTGCAGATGAGCACATGATGCTGTGCGTCACAGTTGACCGCTGGCCTGGTTTGGGCTGATGATACCGAGCTTTTCCGCCATCTCGTCCCACAGATGTAGTCCACTTGATTCTTGTGGATTCCATCTGGCGAGGTTGCCATTTATGTTGTACAAGGAGGAATATTTGAAAAGAAGTTGTTTTCTTGCAAAACTCGTTTCTATTATCAAGGCCATATTTATCAACTATTGTTCCTCCCTCTTTGCTTCCAGCTTTTGCATTTCAATACCAATCATTACCAGTGCCTCTTGATTGAATGATGCTAAATTTCAGATTGAAGGAACTGATAGAATCTTTCAATTTCATCACAAAAATGTGGTGTTCCATTCTTTTTGAATTTGTCCTTTCCAGTATAATAAGCCATATCATTATCTCATTCAAAATGGCCAATTCCAGTCCATCTTTATTCATTAATGCCTGGGATATTACTTATTTGTTCCATTTCATTCTGACAACCTCTAATTTTCCTAGAGTTATAGTTCATATATTCCGCATTCCAATTATTAATGGATACTTTTTTTCTCATTTTGAATCATGCCACATCAGCAATGAAGGCCCCTGAAGCTTGGCTGCCTCCGCGTTATTAGGTTGGCCCTACTTTAAGGAGGCAATTCTTCCCAGTCATGTACTGAGTGCCTTCCAACCTGAGGGGTCTGTTCCCCATGTGCTGCTGCTGCTGCTGCTAAGGTTTTACGTAGCTAGGTTTCTTTCAGATGTAGAACACCTGTTCATTCTTCCTTGTCTGTTCTTAGTCTGCAAGCTCTGCGGGAAGCTGCCCTACTATGCACTAACGCTGGGAATAAAGAGGCCCCCGCTTCATTCCTTTCTGTGTTCCTTTCTTGTACATACGTACCCTCCCCACCCCAGCCCAAAGCAAAGGAAATGAGAATTTAAAAGGGATTATTCTAAATGCTTCCTTTGCACTGCATGAAACACCCTTTCAAGTGTTATATTTTGAAAACTATGAAGTTATTTCATATCTATGAGAAAGTTTCAAAAATTCATGGAAAAATTCTATTGTCTTCCATGTCCAATTTTTCCAAGAACTTTTTGAAGGACTCTGTGTTTATGAAACACCGAAAAGTCAAATATCTTGCAAGAGTCCAAAAGAATGTTGATATTTGGCTTCTTTCACTCAGCATTTGTTATTCATCCATATTGCTGCATTTATCAAAAGTTCTCTTCTATTTTATGGATAGATAATAATGTACTGACTCACTTATGTGCTGATAGACTTTTGGGGTGTTTTGAGTTTGGAGCTGTTATAAATGAACATTTGTGCATCAATATTTGTGTAGTTAGGGTTTCATATTGCATGGGGGACAGTAAAAGTGGGATGCCTGGGTTGCATATAGGTGGGATCATTAAAAAGTGGATCCTCAATTACTTTTAAGTTATTAATAGCTATTTCAGACAGTGTTTTCCCCTCACCATACATCAAAACGAGTCCGAACCATCCAAAGAGTTAAATATGGTTGCTTAATTATAAAAGAACTAAAAGACACATTTACATATTGATCTGTGTTCAGGGTGTTAAAAGCCTTTCTAAGCTTTGCCCTATCTCCAAACCTCATTGTTTGTGTAGATAGTGTCCAGTCAGTCACCTAAACTGTTAATCTGTAGAAATCAATAATCCATGTAATTTGGCCTAAAAACTGTCCTATACATGTGTACTTTCTTTTTCTCAACAGTATTTTAAATTTTATACCATTGGCTAAATTGGCTGTAATATCAATAGAACTACCATATGCCATGCCTCGTGGGGATAATTTATAATGTCCTTTAACAAAATAATAATGATGTCTTTAAAGTGAATCAGGGACCATGTGTAAACCATACCAGTTGTAGTCTTGATCTAAGAGCAATTAGTTCTTATGGCATGACTTTACTCAATACCTGAAGTGATCCCTGAAGATATGGATGCTATAATAACGTGAGGTAAAGAAAGCAGATGATGCCTGGCTATCAGAAAGAACAGCGTCTGGGGTCTCAAAGGCTTGTCTTTAAAAGAAACAGTCATTTACAGGAGGCTTCAATGGAGACGCACACCAGCCTCTGTGATCGAAGAACTGTAAATAATAGAAGCCTAATCTGGAGGAGGAATTGGTATTAGAGCTTAAATTATTAGTACCCGATCTGTAGAAGGCTATGGCTGACAGTGAAATCCCCAAACCTTTTTCAGCGTCCCCCTCTGGTGAATGCCCTCTGATTATGGACCAGGGATAGAAGAGACCTTGTTATCTGGCAGCGTACATCGTAGGGTGAATTATTCCAGTTGTAATTAGGTCAAAGCGTGACATCTTGTCATTTTAGCTCCTTCTAGATCCAATGTATAATTGTTCCAATTTTTAATATTGTCTGCTTTGTTTTGGATTGAAGGTTTAATCTATGTCATTCAGTTGATGTTGGGCTTTTGTGTTTTGATTTAAATTTGTATGTTTTTCTGTATATGAAACCAAGGATAAGTAAACCTATAGAGACAACTGGATGAATAGTTTCAAAGGGATATAGCAGGGGAGGTGGGCAGGAAATGGAGAGCAACCATCGAGTATAAGAAAGGAAAAATATCCTGGAATTGGTTACACAACTCTTATGAATGTAGTTGAGCTCTTGAAGTGTATGATATGTGAATTATTATGTCTATGAAACGGTTAAAAATAAATAAAATAATTAATTAAAAAAACTTTTCTAAACCCTCTGAAAATAAAGGGAAATATAATAGAGTTGACTACGTAAAAATGTGACTTTTCTAAGTATCAAAAATAAAATCAAATAGGAAAAATTGGTCCAACATAGATGATACAAGTTGATAACTTGACTGTGCACAGATCTGTTAAAAAAGATAATAAAATACACCCATCAATAAATGAATAAAGGAAATGATAAAAGAATGTTTTGAAGAATTAATATTGAACATGAAAAGATATAGAAACTAAGAAATAAAAAACTAAATGTAGCTTGTGAATTGATATGCTTTGCCTCAACAACAGCAACAACAAAAAATAAAAATGTTAAATCAATGCCAATTAATACAGTGAAATTCTATCTAACACGTATGATTAACAGCTTAGAAAATTAAAGCACCTACACCTGGGAGATAAAAGGACACCCATGTAACCTGATAATAATATTACCTTTCAACTCACAACAGTTTGCAAAGCCCATGACACCTTCAGATCCTTTGACTGAGAAATTTTGTTTTCAGAAATTTGTCCTAGGGAACTCACTGATGATTTGTGTAAAGATTTTGAAACAAAAATTTTATTTTTTAATATAAACTATTTCCCAAAAAACGTATAATGAGCATTTATTATATTAATAATAAGAGAAAATATATGAAACTATTTTCTTTAATTAGGAATTTTGTAAACCAAAGGTAGATTTTGAATGGTAAAGTAGCACTTTTGTCATCTAGCATCTTTAATTCTTCAGAAATATCTGGTGGCAGGAATCAAGACTTATAAAAACACTTTCTTTTTTCTTCTCTATGATCATGAGAACTCTCTAGAGAATTTACTCAGACTTTATTTACTCTTCTTTTAGACAGAATTTAAGCAATCTAAGTGATCTGCTGCAGTCGATTGGAACCAAGTACTTGGTGCCAGCAGAGAATGGTGGTGGGGGCTTGATAACAGAGAGACAAAGTAAATAAATTATGTAGACAACAGCTGTGTTAGGCTGGGTTAACTAAAGAAACAAACCCAGTGACACTCATATATATGTGTGAGAGAGAGTTTTGTATCAAGAAGTAATTATGTATCAATGAAACATCCAGCCCCATGCAACTCAAGTCCACAAGCCTGAAACTAGTCCATAAGTCCCTCTTCAAACTAACACAGCCATGTGCAATGATACAGAATGCAGGAAGATCACAGGCCAGTGGGTGCAAAGTCTTGTGGATCCAATGGGAATGGAAGGATCTCCAGGGCTCTCACAGGTTTCAGAGTGGTGGCTCTTCAATAGGAAGGTGAAAGCAGAAAGAGAGAGGGGAGGTTCTCAGGATCCTCCGTATGAGAAGGCCATGCCCACTAGGAAGTACCCTCAGGCTGTGACCTGATTGGCAGGCTAGACTTCACCCCTACACTTATATATTTTCAAGTTGACACGAAATTATGTAACTACCTGTGTTAGACTGGGTTGACTAGAGAAACAAATCAAGAGACATTCATATATGTATAAGAATGAGCTTTATCAAAAGGAAATAGAGGAAAGAACTAGGAGGCAAAGGACATTTATAGAGGTCTAAATACAGGCATATACATATGTAAATATATTTATATATAATGATAGGAAATAGATCTATGTGCTTATATTTATATGTTAAGTATTAAGGTAGCAGATGGACATTGGGCCTTGACTCAAGTACTCCCTCAACACAAGAACACTTTGTTCTAACGATGTGGCATTCTGCGATGCTCACCTTCCTGACATGATCTCTGAAGACAAAATGGGTGCATAAACAAATGTGGGGAAGAAAGCTGATGGTGCCCGGCTATCAAAAAATATAGCATCTGGAGTCTTAAAGGCTTGAAGATAAACAAGCAGCCATCTAGCTGAGAGGCAACAAAGTCCACATGGAAGAAGCACAGCAGCCTGTGTGATCATGAGGTGTCGATGGGATCAGGTATCAGACATCTAAGACCCAGGACAAAATCATACCAATGTTAATGGTGTGTGTGTATGGGGTGGGGTGAGGGTGGGGGAAAATGGAGTGGAGACACAAAGCCCATCTGTAGACAATTGGACATCCCCTTACAGAAGGATCACAAGAACAAGACGAGCCAGTCAGGGTGCAGTATAGCACCAATGAAACATACAGCTTTCCTCTAGTTCTTTAATTCTTCCTCCTCCTCCACTACCATGACCTCAATTCTACCTTATAAATCTGAGAAGACCAGAACATGTACACTGCTACAGATAAGAGCCCACAACACAGGGAATCCAGGACAGACAAACCCCTCAGGATCAACAATGAGAATAGAGATACCAGGAGGATAAGGGGAAGGTGGGGGAAGAAAGGAGGAATCGATCACAAGGATCGATCTATAACCCACTCCCAGGAGGGCGAACAACAGAAAAGTGGGTGAAGGGAGACAGAGGATGATGTAATATATGAAAATAATAATCTATAATTTATCCAGGGTTCATGTGAAGGGAGGGGAGGGGAGGGAGGGAAAAATGAGGAGCTGATATCAAGGGCTCAAGTAGAAAATGTTTTGAATGATGATGGCAAATGTGTTTGACACATCGGATGAATGTATGGATTGTGATAAGAGCTATAAGAGCCCTTAATAAAAGTATTTAATAAAAAAAGAGAAAGAGCTTTATATCAAAGAGTAATTGTATATTAAGAAAACATCCCAGCTAGTCCAGATTAAGACCATAAATCTGATATTAAGCCCTAAGTACAATATCAGTCAATAAATCCCTCTTCAAATGCACGCAGCACATGCAATGATGCAAAATGCAAGAAGATCACAGGCCAGTGGGCACAAAGTCTTGTGGATCCAGTGGCGGTGGAAGCATCTCCAGGTATCTTGCAGATCTCAGTGTGGTTCTACAAGGCTTGTCAAAAAGAAGGTGAAAGCAGAGGGGAGGAGGGTGGGGGTCTCCAGTGAGCCATTTATCTCTGTTGCTCGCCAATCAATCTGTGATCTGATTGATAGGCTAAACTCCACCCACATATTCCTATGAGAGCCATGTTGACACTAAAAAACTCTCACATTACCACAACAGCCAAGGCATAGACACACAATTTCACAAAACATAGTTGTTTTAGGCCACGTACAGTAGAGATGGGAGTCCCTTTTGGGTGCTCACTGAAAGGTTGGAGACTCCAGTCCAACCAGGGGTGCCCTAGAAGAAAAGACTGCAATGTACTTCTGGAAAAAACAAATAAAAAGGTTTGTTGAAAATACTGTGGAACATAGTTCTACTCTGACACCAACCTGCTCCCTGTGAGGTAGAATCAACTGGATGGTGACATTGTCTCCAAACTAAGCCCACTGCCATCGAGGCAATCCCAAGTCATAGAGACCCTATGTAGGGTTTCCAAGAAGGTAAAATTGATGGGAACAGACAGACACATCTTTCTTCCCTGGAGGGACTGGCAGGTCTGAAGCACTGACGTTGGTGCCATTGAAGCTCCTTGTTGACTGGTGAATTAGAGGAAAATATCCTTTAACTTGAAATCCTTAGAAAGACATGAGTCACCTAGGAAAAAAGGCAAAACATTCCATTTTCCATGTTTCAAATGTAAGAGGGACTGTAATGCACATGAAGATTTATATCCAAGATGGCTTAAATAGAGCAAAATTTGACGCCCAAATATGGTAAGCTTGAATCATCTGGAAGAATGCCTGAGTGAAGAGATGTGTAGATCGCACCGTGGAGGTGTCAGGTGAATTCTGCAGCTGTAGGGTTGGTCTTGAATTAGAAGAAACATGAACGAATGAGGTGACTTCCCGGAGAGAGGCAAGTAGGGTCTGGTCTTGTGGGATTCTGGTAAACTCTTTCAGCCTTTCTGTGGCTCAGCTCATTAAGTGATATATGTTGTGGTCCTTTTTCTCTGTCTCCAGGACTGCCCCCCGGATGCAGAGGACTTCAGAGCTCAGCAGTGTTCTGCCTACAATGATGTCCAGTATCAGGGCCGCTATTATGAATGGCTTCCTCGGTATAATGACCCAGCTGCCCCTTGTGCACTCAAGTGTCATGCTCGGGGACAAAACTTGGTAGTGGAATTGGCCCCCAAAGTACTGGATGGCACTCGTTGCAATGCAGACTCCCTGGACATGTGTATCAGTGGCATCTGTCAGGTAAGCCACACCTGCTTCCTGTTGCCATGCCCATTCTTAATAAAGAATGCTTTTCTTCTATGCTTTTGCTCATGATGAACTATTGTCTTAGATAATTATAATATAAAAAGAGTTTTAGAGAATATCTCTGAACTTCATGAATGGTGGTTCAGTTATTTAAAACCAGGCACCTGTATCTCTCCGTGGCATAGGAGATCAGTACTTGGTTGGTAAATATGAGGTTGACACTTTGTGCCCACCTGGTGGAGCTGTGGAAGAAATGCCTGGTGATCTGCATTTGTAAAGATGACGTGGATCGGCTCTATCCTGTACTACCTGTGTCTCCATGAGTCCTCATGGACTCAAAGGCAATGGTACGGACGCATTTTGTCTGTATCAACTGAAAAGATGGCGTGCATGGCTTCCTGTGGTTCCTTGAGACATCTTGAACGTGCACAAGCCTTGTTATAAACAGAATTCTGGGCCCCACCCCCAAGCTTTCGGATTCAGTAGGGCTGAGATAAGGTCAAGTATTGCATTTCTAACACCTTCCCTACTTTCGCCAGTGCTTGTGGCCCACGCCCTGTACTTGGAGAACCATTTCTCTGAAAGGGTAATACTGTTAATAATAATGCTTCTGTGAGATTCCATTAAATTTAACTTAGCTTTGGGCCTCTGAGAAAGATTACTGATTATTTACTGAAAAGTTAGTATGAGTACATCCCAGCAGATTTGTCAGAGTTCATTTCTGGAGGTCTGATGAGTATTCAGGAGGCATAAATCCCAGTGTCCTGTAATGGGTCTGGGCAATTAAGAGGAATTAGGACAGGTGCTGAAGAGTGTGGGCATGGGAGGAAAAGGACAGGATTGCATTTCCACTCTTCATTGCTGAAAGAAATGTCAGTAATAAATATTCAGTTATTCTACCAAGGCTATTCTTACATCCATTAGCAACCCAACCACCTACTAGCACGTAGTTCCACCAGGAACTACCAGATGTTTCCAACTTAACATGCTCAGAAGTACACCTGGATTTTATTCCTCAAACAGGTTTCTCCTTCCTCCAACCCTACTCTAGGCAATGGGCCGTAGGGTACCTGATCTCTTTGAATCATTCTTGATTCTTCTCTCTCGGTGGACCCATCACATCCATTGCCAAGTCCTCGCAATCATTTCCCTAGAGTTGATTTTGACCCCACCACTTCTTTCCACCTCCATTGACTTCTCTCCTAATCTGAGCCCCCCCACCATACTTGTCTAGACTATAGTTATGGCCACCTGTCTGATGTCTCAGTTTTCACCATTGTCCCCTGAAACCTGTTCTTCACACAGCAACCAAAGTGATTGTATACTACTTATCATGCTCCATCTCAGAACCACCGCGAGTGGCTCATTGTGATCTTGATGGTGAAATCCAAAGTCCTGCCTGCCTTTTCAGGCGCTTCTTGTTCTCTTCCCTCTTGGAACTGCTTTGCCCTCTCTGCCAAAATGCCAGACTCTTTCCTGCTGCCAAGCCCTACACGTGCTGCTTATACTTCTTTGTATTCATGCTTGTGGCTGCCCTTGTTAATCTTTAATGTAGAAGTTTCACATCATTAATGTGAAAGTCTTTTTTGATATCTTCACCTAAGTTAGATTTCCTGGTTCTATTGCAGTACCCTTATATTGTGCTTGTAGGAGCCCTGGTAGTGTAGTGGTTATGCACTGGGCTGCGGTCCCCATGGTTGGCAGTTCAATACCACCAGCAGCTCTGTGGGAGAAAGAGGAGGCTTTTTAGACTCCTGTCAACAGTTACAGCCTCGGAAACCCATAGGGGAGTCTCTATGCGTCAGCAGTGAGTTTTGTATACATACATATGCAAAATGCTTGTAACATTTTATATATTTGTGTGATTATTTGATTTATGACTGCCTTCCACACAAGATTTTCAATCCTCTGAGGGCTGGGATTGTGAATGTGGTACTCGCCGCGGAATCCCAGCACCTCTGTGGTACCTGGTCTCATCGACATTCCTTAGTGAACACTGGCTGAACAAATGAATCTTACCTACCTGTAAATGCAGATGCTATTTAGTTCTCCTGGTGCTTCCTGCTCTTGCAACTTCCACTTCTGAGTTTTCCAAGGCATGCTTGGCATCACCTCTAGGGGACCCCATGGACCTTCCAATTCAGCCTGTCTGCTAGATAAACTGGATACCGTCTTCCTCAGATCCATTCCTTCTTCCATATTGGATTCCTATTCATTGCTCTTTATGAGCCCACAGTTCCCAGTGCCACTTTCCTGAATCACATGCGTGTTACAGTCTGCTCATGTGTGCTCGCTGTCCAGGTCCCTTTGTCAGGCCTTTCACATTCCAGTCTTCTTTTCTCTCTCACTGACATCTTTCTTTTTTTTTTTTTTAGTTTTTATTTTTTTATTATTATTATTTTTAACATTTTATTAGGGGCTCATACAACTGTTATCCCAATCCATACACACATCAATTGTGTAA
>NW_022103904.1:23658513-23677851 GCF_000313985.2 Echinops telfairi | reverse complement strand
CCAGAACTCACTAACATCTTTCACCCCAACAGTAGACTCGCCAATTTCTTGTGTGTTGCCTAGCTAGTTGGTCTTCCTTTCTCTCCCACCCTTGCTCCCCCAAATTTGATACTGCCTGGTGACTGATGCTCCCAAAGCTCAAGGCTTCCAACTCCATTCTACTAGTTTACACACTGCTAGTGATTTCCCGTTACAGTCACCAGCTTTGCTTTAAGCTCTTCTACTACATGTTAGCACTTATCAATAGGATGATCCGTTTTAGTTGTGGCTTTACAAGTTTTTGACGATGAGCATTTATAATTACATGCACACCTAGTTGCCATTAAACAAAATTATTCTGGGGGTCAGAGAGAACTCCCTGGACAAGGAATCGCTTTGACGCAGAGGTTTTGAAAAGTTGAGAAGGAGTTCGTTACACAGAGACGAGGAAAGGAATCCTGAGCAAAGGATTAATAGCCCGGTGTGTTTCCGGATCTATGACTCCATCTATGGAGCTGAGGTGGAAATGTGTACTGTGGGACATTAGTAGATGTTAAGGCTAGAGGCATAGTCAGAAGAAAACCAAAAACGAAGTCAGCTCCATGATAAAAATAATAGCAACCAATACCTACAAATTAGGGTCAGGGAGACGGCTCAGGAGAGGGCAGCATTTCCCTGGGTTGTACAGAAGGAATCCATGAGTTGGTGTCCACTCAACACCAACAACAACACCTACTGGGCACTGACTATCCATCAGTCATTTTCTAAACTCTTCCTGTCTTGCCCTTGGGCATCCTAGAGATTACCGACAGTCATTATCTCCATTTTATTTGTAAGGACATGGAAACTTGAAGAGGGCAAGTAATTGTTCCAGGTTGCCTAACTAGAACATGAGTGAGCTGGATTTTGACCTCAAGCAACCTAACTCCAAAATCTATTTTCTTAGTCATTAAACTATACAGATGTTCCTTTTTGTGTTGTTATACGGGTCACTGAAATTTGCAATTAAATTTTTTTAAGTGTTTCTGGTAAAGATAGTCCAGGCAATAAAAGAACCATACCTAGGCATCTTAGAACCAAGGTTGGAACTCAAATGTTTCTACATGGCCCAGAGGGGAAGCTGCTGGAGTGTGGTGACAGGGAGGGACGAGGGACATTGTGAACTGGAAAGTGCTCATCCATGTTCATTGTGAAGGCATCAACCATGGACAAAGGTGACAGCACTCTTATTTGTCAGCAGAAGCTCATAAGTTGGATTTTAACATGAAATTTCTAATTAGTAAAGAATATCTTGCTATATGAATGCCCATGCTTTGTCCTTAACGGCTCGTTTGTTCTCCTGTATGGATAAGGAACCCTAGTGACCCCACGGCTGAGTGCTCTGCTCCAAGCGGCTCCGTGGGAGAAAGACCTGGTGATCTCTTCCCATGGAGATAACAGCCTAGGAAACCCCATCAGGCAGTTCTGCTTCCGACACGTGGGCTACTATGAATCAGAATCAACTTGATGGCATACAAAGGTGATATAGGTTAGGTTTCTCCATAGTCCTAGATCTCTAGATGGCACAAATGGTTTGCCTGCTGAATCTGCCGACCAGCACCTCGGAAAAAAGACTTGGTGATCGCTTTAGAAAAGATCACAGCCAGGAAAACTCCGGGTCATCGTTCTATGTTGTACCACATGGGTTTGCCAGGGGTTGGAATGGACTCGGTGGAAATGGGTTTGGATTCTTCTTCTTCTTCTTTTTTTCTTGTAGTAACCCAATACCAAAATGTGTTCCTACTGAGTCACTTTGGATTCGTATTGAATATAGGACAGAGTAGAACTGCCCATGCTATTGGTGAATATGATGAGAAAGGCAAAGTTTAGTGAAAATGAGGGCATTTTCAAGATCCATTCTGTTTTATATCCTATGAATCACAAGGCAACTAGACTTCATTTTCAGATATGATTTCCCCATGATATTTTCATATGCCTTATTTGGCTGCAAGATTTGGATGAAATGTAACTTTAAAAATACTATGAAACCAATATAAGAGCTCAGGGAGGTATTCAATTGCCCAAGATCTTATAAGGGCCCTAAACACGCTTCAAAACAAGCCCATCCTAGCTCTTAAGCCCACACCCTTCCCGGATGATCAGATAAAGGGCGAATCTCATTCTCATGAAATGCTAAGTGCTCAGGGACATGAATGTGTGAGGACAGAACTTGGCCCAGGCACAGGATCGCTATAATTTAATGGTAGAATTACTCCCCTGGTAGAAAGATACACAGACACAAGTTATTCTTTGAATCCCAACCATGCAAGTGTGTGTCCAAAATCACTCTCTTAAGTTATTCCACATGCACTTGTGAACATTAATATCATGGCTTCTGCAATTGGATTCTTCACTGTCCAGCTGCTGGGGCTAAAGGTGAAGAAGGCAGAACATTTGGGTTAAGATTCTGGTGACCTGGGATTCAGTCCCATTACTAGCACAATATACCAGGAGGCTTCAAAAAGTTTGTGGACAAATTTAATTCTCTTGTAAAAATTGTTGTACTGTGAAGTAGATGATCATCCGTTTTATATTCAACAGTTTCATACACATTTTGTTTCCAGTCCTCCATAGCATTCCGGTCAGTGCCCATCACTTGTCCCCTCTTCTCTCTGGTTCCGCCCTCCTGCTTCCCTAACCTTTCTAAACATGGTGCTTGGGTCAATGCTGCCCTGTTGATCCCGAATGATTGGTTAATCCACGGTGTGTGGAAGGCATCAGTGCTCTTGTCCGCTTACAGACCTTTCTAACCTTGAATTTGTTTGAACTCCTGCCGTACCGGTTCATTGTGTGTAATACAGAGACCAAAGATATTGCCAGCATCCTAGGATTGAGGAGACACGGAGTTGAGATTGGCCTGACATGGACTTGGCATCATGCCCGGCACAGAGTAAGCATTCACTAAAAATCGGCTGTTAGTACTCACGTGGATTCCTAGCTTTGTAAGATTTTACTTCATCTTCAGGGGAAAAGAGCTGCAAATTAGATGGATTCAGCTACTAATTATTTCAGTCCCCGCTACAATTTTTCTGCCCAAATGTCTCCTAGCCCATGATTGAATACTTATTGGATAACTGTGACTTTTCAAACTTCCTCATTTTAAGCTAAATTATGCTGAAATCTGTAGTTCTTGACATTTGGAAAAACGCAGAACAAATCTAAACCCTTTCCTCATAACAGCCCTTTGTGGATTTGAAAATAACTCTATTGACAGGTTAAATGTCCTCAACTTTTTAAACTTCCTTGGGAGTTTTCGGACCACTCCCTGAAGCTTTCATTTGATCTTTTCCTTCCTGTTAACACTAACGTTTTGTGAATAATCCCCTTTAAATGTGGCTTCTCCTTCCTCCCATTTGATTTCCTTGTCAACACCTTGAATATAGAGTCTGCTTCAGTCACTTCCCAAACTAAAGCTCAGAGGCTCTTCCCAGGAGTCAAAACAAAATGAAAATCAGATCATTAAAATGGACCCATATTTATTGAACAGTTTGCTATCTTCTGACCACTGTACTAGGAACATTACATGCATTTTTCTCATTTAATCCACACTAGAACCCTATTCTAAGGAGCCTTGCTTGTGTAGTGGCTACTCGTTGGGCTGCTAAACGCAAGGTCAGCAGTTCGAATCACTTGTGTAGTGGCTACTCGCTGGACTGCTAAACGCAAGGTCCGCAGTTCAAAATCACCAGCTATTCCTCAGGAGAAGAGTGAGGCTTTCTACTCCCATGATGAGTTATAGTCTCGGAGACCCACAGGGCAGTTCTACCCTGACACACAGGGTCACTAGGACTTGGAATCGACTAGATGGCAGTGAGTTTGTTTTGGTTTTTAAGCAATATCCTACAAGAAGTATAACATAATATCTCCATTTTGCTCTTGAGAAATAATGAAGTTCCTAGAGTTTGAGTGGGTCAAGAACTTGCCTATAAAAAGTGGCAATGGAACAGGGAGGGTCCAGGAGCATTGGATTTAGAAGTGGGCTGTTTATTTCCCATGTATCTGAATGCTAGGTATATAAATACCTGGGTGGTGAAAATGGTTAATGACCTTTGATGCTAATCAAAAGGTCGGTGGTTCAGTCCACCCACAGGAACATTGGAAGAAAGGGCTGGTGATGTATTTCCAAAGAAGTAGCCTGCAAACGATGACCCTTCAAGGCACAATTCTACTCTGGCACCCATGAGTGTTCCCAGGAATCAGGATTGACTAGACAGCAACTGGTTACAGGGGTACAGATGCGTGAATGGGGAGCAAGATTAAATAATCCGTTCAGTTCATATACCTGGGCAAAATCACGTCAAAGATGCATACATTAAAAGGAAAGTATGTAATGAGGCTAGTAGTCTAGCATATATATTATAAAAGTCTATTATATGTGTGTGTATGTATTATGCATATATATAGAAAATAATTCACAAGACATAGAAAGATAGCATATTTCATATGAGACATCCTCTTCATTAGTTTCTTATATTTATTAAATTGCCTATAAAATAGATGTATTTAGACATATTGATAAATGATCAAGCTATGTAAGTATAGGTACAGATGATAGAGATAGCAAAGAGATATAAACAGGGAATTATAAAGAAAAGGATAGAGAGATATAGGTGTACTGGGGTAGAGATAGAAATAGAGAGGGAAAATTAAAGGAAAACTATGGCCCAGAATGCTAGACACCAAGTTCAGGATAATGGTTGTGTCTAGGAGGAAATGAGAGACAAAGACTAGTGTGTGTGTTTGTGTGGGTGGTCGTAGAAGGGGGGGAAATTACTGACCCACAGTGACTCCTGTCTTAGAAAGTAGGATTGCCCCACAGGGCTTCTTGGCTGTCTGCTTTATGGAAGATCACCTTGTTGCCCCGGGTGATTTGAAACACCAGAACCAGGTCTGTAGTGGAGCACAAACCATTTGCACTATCTAGAGTGATAGAGGGAGCCCTGGTGGCATAGTGGTTATGAGTTGACTGCTAATAGTGAGGTCAGAAAGATGAGGCTTCCTTCGCCTGTGAAGAATGACAGTCTTAGAAACCCTCCTGGGCAGTTCTACCCTGTCCTACAGGGTCACGATGAGTCACAATTGACTAAATAGCAGTGAGAGGGAAGTCGAAGGAAGGGACTTCAATTGTATATACAATTTCTTCTTTAATTTCTGTACTTATACAAGTTATATCTGAATAAAAATATAAGTAAGAGAAGGAGAATGGGGGTACAGTGAATCCTCGCCACTTCGCGCTTCGACTTCCGCGGCTTCACTCTTATCGCGGTTTTTGCGTAACAGCGCATGCTCTGTCATTACTGCCACTGATTGGCTCATACTGTACACGCTTGATGCCATAAATAATATAATAAATAATAAATGATCATTGTAACGTCCAAAATGTTTTACTGCATTTCCCCTTTTTCGTTTAATAAATTGGGTAATACGAGTGTAATGGTGACTAAAGGGTGTTTTTTCATGTCCTCTATGCTCTAACTACGAAAATATTTGATTTACAAATAAGGAATCCTACTTTGCGGAATTTCATTTATCACGGTAGGGTCTAGAACCGATTAACCGCGATAAACGAGGGTTCACTACATAGAGGAAGAGTTCACGTCAGTGACATTTCTTTTCTTTTAAAATGATCTGTGCCTTGCATAAGAAGCTTATAAATTATAGTATACTGTAAATGTTATATCGTTCGACCTTATACTGTGTTCTCATAAAATAGGACTAATTCACATCCACGTCTTTAAGAAAGATAATAATAGTCATAAGCTTCCTGAAATAGCTCGTGCTTCGCCTCCCCTGTATCCCTGTCCACTCTGACCACCATGCTTCTCTCGGCAGGCAGTGGGCTGTGATCGTCAACTGGGCAGTAAGGCCAAGGAAGACAGTTGTGGGCTCTGTGCTGGCGATGGCTCCACCTGTAGACTCGTGCGGGGACAAGCCAAGTCTCATGTTTCTCCTGAAAAAAGTAGGTCGAACACCCAACACTTGGTTACCATAGAACAGAGCATGCCTTAGATTGTCAGTTATAAGGACACCATTTCCCTACTACTAAGCTTTTTAGTTGGAAAGACCCTTTGACCAGTTTTCCGAGTCACATCTCTTACAGAGTGCATATGGGATTTTTGTTCCTGTGACCGCTGCGTAAGACCGCCTGTTTCTTAAAAAATTTGCCATTTCAGGGTATTACTGTTTTTTAAGTATGTGTCAGTTTGTTCCATAAACCATGAATAACAATTTCTTTAAATTGGCTTCCTGTGATTGCTGACAAGATGGAAGCGATTGTCTTCTGTGGATGGGCCATGTACGAGTTGCATGTTTCAAGGAAGTATTGAGACAATGTACCCATTTTCCTGGTTAGAAATGGCTGTTTCCCTTACTGACTGAGTTTTCAATAGATTGAGAATGTTAACTCTTTGTTACACTTATTAAGGTTGCCGTTTGACTTTCAATTTTGTTTGTGTGCTTGAGAACTAATAAGGTTCTGAGTTTAAAGTTTTTTGAATATTTCTGTGTGTGCTGAGAATTGCTGCATTGAAAAAATTATTTAATGTAGTATTAAACTGTTTCTGAAAAGGGGCAGAGAACCAGTCTTGTAGGCTTTGGAAGCTATGTTGTCTCTGTCCCAATTACTCAACACTGCCTATGTAGGTAAAAGCAACTACAGATAATATGTCAACAAATGGGTGGGGCTGTATTCCAATAAAACTTTTAAATAGTCTGCAGGCTATATATGGCCTTAGGTGGCAATTTGTTGACCTTTGCTTTAAAGGGAAAAAATGATTCACCTATGTTTTCTGCCAGTACTTATTTTCCTCCTGTAATTCATTCTAATTCACTTTGATGTAACCAGGAGAGGTAGAGTGTGGAGATGGATTTTCAGGCAGAGGAAAACAGGATATTCAAAAGTCTTTTGGAAGACATACTAGTATGTTGCCCAGGCTTGAATGAACATTATATGTAGTAGAGAACACAGAATGGCATGCAGAAGCCAAGCATGTTCCATGTTTTGCTTCAAATTTCAGGTTAAATTCAGGAATCATTAAAGCAATTTAGGCAGTGGAGTGACTTGATTAAATTTGTGTTGCAGTAAAATAATTCTAATTGTAAGTGAAGGTCAGATGACCTGTGCTGTAAGCCTGGAAGGAGGGAGTACAATTAGGAATCTTCCCTCCTCCCCACCTCACTGCCAATCTGGATGGTTTGGAATGATGAAACACTGGCCCGTGGCTTTATGGAAGGCGATGAACCGATGAACAGTGTGCTAGTGTGGGTAGACTAAAGAAACAAAATTCATAAAAAATCTTATTTTATAAGAGAGTTTTATATAAAGGGTAATTATACATTAAGCATCCCAACCAAGCCCAGTCCAAGCCCGTAAGTCCGACATTAGCCCATGTGTCCGACACTGACCTACAAAGTCCTCCTCAAACTCACAAAAAACATGAAAAACACGCAATGACGCTGACTGCAGGAGGAAAGCCTATTCAGTGAGCATGTAAGCATCTCAGCGCTGGCAGGGGTCTCCACGCAGCTGCTCCAGCACCCAGGGCTGCATCGGGGTAGGTCCATGTGGCTTCTCCTCAGGGATGTCTCACAGGAAGTGAGCCTTGCTGGCTGAGGCAGTCACACAGTGGTCGGACCCTCAGAGCGCAAGAGACCAGAGAACTAGAAAGGCAAGGCTCACGGAGCCATTTATCTCTGCGCCCTTCAATTAATCCCACATGTGTTTATCAGCCAGGTTGCCACAATAAGCCCTAACTATCACAAACAGGAATAGACAGGCTGAAGAAAGATATAGGTGGAATCAACACAATTGTAACTCTTTGAAACAAGATTATAATATTAAACAGTTCATCAAAAACAAACTCATTGCCATCGAGTCGAGGCTGACTCCTAGTGACCAGTGGACCACCCCCCACCCTCACCGTTGATTTCCAAGACTGTAGCTGCATAGGGAAGTGGACTAATGCAAGTTTTCCAGCTAGAGGAGCTGAGTGGACATGTTTGCTGTCCATTTGGATAAGGCATTCCTAAAGAGGAAATACATATCAAAGGTAAGAGCACTCTGAATTTCCATACTCTCCAAAAGTTTGGCCTCATGAATTCTCAGCACCTTGATGGCTTTCTAATACCTTTAAACAGATTTTGAAGGGCATCTTGTTTGTGATTGGAGGACTGGTCACGGATTGCTGGTAGCAGAGCCCTCTGTTGGCGCTATTTTGTTATGCATGTGTAAAAGTGCATGTGTAGAGTCTATCAGGAGAAGAACGCCTGAAACAAGGTAGTGAGCCAAGGAGGAAGTCAACAAAGGACTGCTGAGGAGGAATGGGAGCAGTAAGTAGCAGTAAGTAGAAGCAGTCGGATCAAAACTTCATACAAGATATCATAGACACCAAAGCAATACATAATTTCTAAAAGGAGCTAATGGCCGGTGAATGTTGTGAGGTCAACATGAATACAGGGTCTAATTGTTTCTCGACCATAACGTGAGTGCTTTCAATGATTTGCAATGTGTTGATGAATAAACAGAAGGTGAGAATAGAAGGGAGGATTTGACCCAGACAAGAAGGGACATACCAACACCCTGTCAATAGTTGGATACCTGGACAACAAACGCAGTTGGGGTTGATGCAGAGAAATTAAGTGAATCCCAGACTCTTGGCTTTGACTGTCTCTCTTAATTCAGATGAAGCCCTGGTTGCAGCTAACCACAAGGTCAGCAGTTCTAAACCATCTGCCGCTCCTTGGGAAAATGATGAGACTTTCTACTCCTGTAAAGATATACAGTCTCAGAAATGCACAGGGGCAGTTCTATGCCATCTTATCCGGTTCCTGTCAATTGGGATTGACTGGACGGCAGTGAGTTGGGTTTGGGGTTTGGATCATCAGGAAGGAGAGTGGGACTGAGGAGAATGTTATTAATGAGAAAAGGAGTGGAAGGACGCCAACAAGAGCGTGACAGTTTAGAGAAGCACTGGCAAGAGGCTGGCTCAGACAGGCGTCTGTGAACTCATAGAAGGTTGAATCTCTGGATTTCATAGGGGAGGAAACTTTGAATGTTGGTGTATTAGTAAGGAATGTATCCTATTGAAAATACAAATATCCCAACGTATAAAGTAGTCTGCTGTCTTTTTTAAAAAGAAGTCTGGAGTAGGCAGGCGAAGGCTAGGAAACCATTCTATATCTTTAAGGGACCAGAATCTTCTTTCTTCTTCAAGGGTGGCTTTCATCCCTGTGATTGGAATATCACCATGGATTGATTATTCATGCCTCACCGCTGCATCTCCCAGGCAATGAAGAAGATAGTGCAAAACACAGTGTTTTGATCTTATATTCTCTTTGTTCAGGGAGCGAAGCCCTCCCCAGGGAATTTTGCTTCACTGGCCAAAACTGTGGCACATGATATCCTAGATTCTAGGGCAACAAGGAACCAAATATTTAAGGTCCCACCCATTCTGTTATTGCTAATATTAATTGAATGCTTGGCCAGTCAAAAGAATTCTCTTCAGCTATCTAGCTTTACTTCACCAGCAACTTGCATTGTGCAATTTTGTTTTGTCAAATCAGTTTTACAGATGAGGAAGGCAGGACAGGAGACATTAAAAAATATTGTTCATCATTGATTATGGAGGGAAGTTGTTAGGAGCTCAGTTTGGGACCAGGTTGCCTGCATTTACCTTCCAGGTCTATTGCTTCCTGACTAGGAAAGCAGGGCAAGTTAGATAACGTGCTCATGCCACGGGCGCTCTCAGTTTGAACTGAGAAACAATAGAGCTTCCTTTGTAGAGTCGCTTTTAGGATTATATAACTCAACTCAACTCCAAGTAGTCTCTGACACCCAGAGAGGGCTCACTACTGGCTTTGTCATTATGAGAAATATTATTTATTTGGGTTCCTAAAGATGTCACACCTCTTACACACGTTGAATGTAAATGTGGGCCTTTGTAAACAGATTTTTAACTCAATCCTTGAATCAATCAAAAGCTTCTTGTAAAGAGAGCTACAAGTGGGTAGGGGTGCTATGGGTTGGCACGGACTTGGTGGCAGTGAGACTAATGAGGATGGAGGACACTGTGGACATGTCAGAGAGGAGTCACTTCTCCCCATGGCAACCGAGCCCGTGCCAACTCATACCGACCCCGTAAGGCAGAGCAGAACTGATCCGGAGGGTTTCCGAGGCTATACATCCTTACAGGAGCGGATTGCCTCACTGTGCTCTGAGCCGCTGGTGGGTTTGAATGGCTGACCTTGTGGTTAACTGTAGCTTAACCCTTAACCCACTCCATTGCCAGGACTCCTTGAGTAAATCATGGGGGAAGACGATTTAAAGAGATGGACTCTCTTGGGAAGGGTTAATTCAGGAAGGTTTTTGGATCTAGAAGATTAAAAGAGAGAGAGGGGAAAAAGCTAGCTTCGGGTGTTGGGGAAATGCCCGGAGCTAGAATTGGCCTACAACATTTTGGAAAGCTCAGCAGAAAAAAATCTTGTTTTGTTAGGGTCCAAGAGAGATTAGAACTGGAGATAATTTTAATTGAACCAACATAGAAGTCGAGTGAAAATGTGTCAAGAAATCCGTCTTTTTCGGAGACAGACGAGGCCCTGAGATGAGAAGGGGTAGGACGGGCTGATCTCTTTGCACTTGGTAATTCTTCCCTCGCTGGGAAGGTAGTTCCTAGTGTCGCTCTCTTTTCCCCTTTCTCTTTCTTTGTTGATCCATTTTTGAGCAATAGATCATTTTGAGACGGTGTTGAAAGCTTGGCAGATCCTCTCCAGGAAAAAGCTCATGTGCACACGGGCCGCCATTTTGGTTTATTTGGGGCGACCACAGTGTGTCCCAGCCCCTGATGCCAAGTCAAGACTTTCCAAGCTAAGAACTCTCAAAATACCTATGTTTTAGATCATTGTCTAAAAAGAAAGGGACACTGAAGGCCCCATCAGATCACTGAGCACAGCGGGGAGCAAGGAGCAGGGGCATGGGGAAGCCAGGGGCGTCTGCACATTCCTGATCTCTCAGCAGACTCTATCTCTAAGTATTTGGGCTAAAGCTCCAGCTAATGAAGATTCATGCCTCCACAAAAGCATGGTATTCCTCAGTCTTGATTTTCCTTTTGGCCTCTTTAGGTCTGCTGCCGCTCCGAAGCTGGCCAGCTGAAAGCCAGTTTTGGCTGGGTTTGTCCATAGACCATATGGAAGCACTTCCATATAATCATGCTTTGTGTGAAAGAAATGTGGGAATTGAAGCCATGTCCCCCCTGAGTGTGCATCACTGGGCCTGCGGAGCCCACACAGCTCCTATGTCCACAGCTTGCCAAGCAATCATTTCCTACCTTCTCTGGGACGCACACTGAATCAGGTCATGGCAGTGAAACGCTGTTGGCACAGCTCTGCTCTGGAGAAAGCGCACAAGGGTGCACGCAGGATATCACTGCTATCATGCAGCGAGGCTGAGTCAAGGTGGAAGAGCCTGCAGCCAAAACCTTTGCTATGAGGAAAATAAGGACGTAATCCAGATACAACACACACGTTTCCTGTTCAGAGGGAGGAGGAGAGGCTGAACTCTCAACTGGCATAAATAGCTTTGCATGTTGGGAAAGGGAACTGGCGGCCCCTCAAGCTTTTAAGAGAGAAAACTAAAAACAGCAACAAAGGAGCAAACATGTCTATTTGGAGAGTCTTGACCTGGCCTTGAGCCCTGGTGGCATAGTAGTAAAGCTCTTGGCTGCTAAACAAAAGGCTGGTAGTTCGAACTCCCAGTCACCCCACTGGAAAGAGATGTGGCAGTCAGCTTCCATAAAGATTAGTAAAAACTCAAACCAAATTTTTAGCCAGTGAACTGATTCTAACTCATAGTGACCCGGTAGGGTAGACGCTATAGAACTGCCCTCTAGAGTTTCCGGGGCTGTAAATCTATTCTGGAGTAGTCTGCTCATCGTTCTCCCATGGTGGGACTGGTGGGTCCAAACTGTCAACCATTCTTGATACAAAGGTCTTTCTTTCACATATATGAGTGTCTCTGGATTTGTTTCTCTAGTCAACCCAGTCTGACACATGTACAATGGAATACTGCCTTATTAAAGAATAATGGTGAAAATGTGAAACACATCATAGCATATTTTTGAAATTTCACTTTTGATTTCTTTTTTGACCCAGTAGCTTTTTAATAATATTTTATTTTCACATACTTATTTGTTCATTTTCTCATTCTTCCTGTTACTGATTTCTAGCATCATATCTTTAGGGCAGAAAAGATGCTTTGTATGATTTCAGCTATTTTTTAATTTGTTGAAGTTAGCTTTGTGATCTAACATAGATATAGGTCTTTTTTTTAAGCTAGAATACAGGTCCGTTTTTCTGTAGAATGTTTCATGTGCATTGGAGAAAACTTTGTATTGTTCTTCTGTTTGGTGATTTGTTCTGTAGATGTCTGTTAAGTCCAGTTGGTTAACAGTGTTGTTCAGGTCTTCTATATATATGCTGGTTTTCTTTATAATTGTTCCGTTCGTTGTTGAAAGGGTGTGTTGAAATGCCTTATTATTATTGCTGATGTGTCCATTTTCTCCTTAGTCCTGTAAGAGTTTAATTTATAAACTTTCAAATTCTGACATAAGAGTTTAATTTATAAACTTTCAAATTCTGACATTTTGGTTTATGCCTTCTTTTTAACATTTAATTAATTGCTTTAATTGTTTAATATAAACCTTAAAGACATGTCTTTTTTTCTCTTTTTATTTGTTTTTATGAAATCACTTTATTGGGGGCTCTTACAAGTCTTGTTACAAACCATACATCCATTGTATCTGACATATTCATACATATATTACATCATTCTTTTCTAGACATTTACTTTCCATTGAGCCCTTGGGATCAGCTCATCTTTTTTTCCCTCCTTCCCCAACCCACCTTCCCAACCAAACCCTCATGGCCCCTTGATAGGTTGTAGACTATTAATTATTTTCACATCTCACACTGACCGCTATCTCCCTTCCCCTCTGGTTTCTGTTGTTCTTCCCCCTGGATGAGGGTGTGTGGTTCTGTGCCATTCATTGTGATCGGTGCCCCCCTCCCTCCCCACCTCTACCCCCATTCCCCCTACCCTTTTGATATTTCTATTCCCGTTCCTGTTCCTGGGTTCCATGTGTTGTGAGTTCTATCTCTTGCCTATACCTAGGTACTTGCTCCCGTCTAGTCTAGATTGGGAAGCAGCACTGAGATCACGATAGCAGGAGGGTAGCAGGGGGGTAGGGGGGAGGAGGCCTCCAGGGATCAGAGGTATATTGTGTGACCCATTAGTGCTCTACTGCACCCTGATTGACTCACCCCCTCCCTGCAACCCCTCTGTGGGGGGATGTATCATTGTCCATAGATGGGCTGTGGGTCTCCTCTCCAACCCCCCCTGCATTCTTACCAATGCATTTTTGTTTGTTTGTATGTTTACTGTTTGTTGTGAGCCTCTGATGCCCGTTGCCCAGTCTCCACACCTCACAATTGCACCGGCTGGTGTGCTTCTTCCATGTGGGCTTGTTGCTTCACTGTTGGATGGCCGCTTGTTTAACTTCAAGCCTATAAGACCCCAGACACTATATCTTTTAATAGCCGGGCACCATCCTCTGTTTTCACCACATCTGCTTATTTACCCATTTTGTCTTCAGTGTGGGGGTGGGTTGGGGATGAGCATCACAGCATGCCAGTTTGTTAGAACAAAGTGTTCTTGTATTGAGGGAAGGTGTGAGCCGAGGCCCGTCTGCAGCTTCATTGTATTGTCCTATAAATATATGTACATAGGCCAATACTACTATTATTATGCCTTCTTGTTGAATTTTCCTTTTATCATTGTACAATGTCTTTCTCTCTTATAATTGACTTTGACTTAAGTTCTGTTTTGTCAGATTTAATATCGCCTCTCCTGCTTTTTCAGATTACGATTTCCTTTATACTTTTCCTCCATCTTTTGATTTTTAACCTACTTATATTTTTGTCTCAGGATTATATGACTGGTACATATAATCCATTTATATCACACATGATTATCAATAAGGATGAATTTATTACAGCTAAATAGTTTCTCTTTTTTACTTTCTGTATAGATCTTTTGTGTATAGATTTTCTTTTCCTTTCATTTATTATTGTTTTTTATGAATTTATTGATTCTTTTTCATTTTCTACTTCTATGATTTGATTAATAGATTACATTTCTTTGTGCTGACTGTGTAACCTACATTTAACATCTTACACTTAAAACAGCTTGCTTTGTCTTGCAATTGCCTTTAACGTCTCCTTAAATGTGAGTTCTATGTCATTCTCCACTTTTGTTTTGATGTTTATGTGTCTGATAATAGAAAAATGATATGCAGACACTGTTCAAAAGGAATATCATTGATTCTGTTTTCCACAAAGCAGTGGAATTGGCCAAGAATTATGTAGCTTAAAAATCCTTTACAGATTCTCTTTATTCTTAGGCTAGAGTCCAAACACCTTCCGATCACTTTTTAATCCCTGTATCATCTGCTACTTATGCCACCTCTTAGACTGCCATTCTGCCCCTCGTTCACTAGTCTTCAGTCACATTGGCAATTGTGTAAGTCCGGGTAGACTAGAGAAACAAATTCATAAACACTCATATGTGTATAGAAAAGAGCTTTGTTTACAAGAGGAATTGGATATTGAGAAAACATCCCAGCCAAGTCCAAACCAAGTCTGTAAGTCCACTATTAGCCCATATGTCTGATACCAATCTATGAAGTCCTCTTCAAACTCATTAAACACATGCAATGATGTGGAATGCAGGATGATCACAGGCCAGTGGGGTTGTAAGCATCTCAGCACTGGCAGGGGTCTCCATGTAGCTCCTCCCGCTCCCAGGACTCTGGCTGCATCAGGGTAGCTCCATGTGGCTTCTTGTCAGGGATGTCTCTCAGGGAGTGAGTGAGTATCCCGCCTCTAGTGGGCTATTTATTTCCTTAGTGCCTCCAAATGAGGTCATCAAGCTGTGATTTGATTGACAGGTAAACTCCACCCCTTCACTCATAAATCTCAAATTGACAACAGATTATGTAGCTACCACAGCAATCTAGAAGATTCTAGAATGAAAAATGCTTCCCCCTTCACCCATGAAATTTGCATCAACCATTCCTTGAGCCTGGAACTCTCTTCCCAGCATTTAACGGGACTGCTTCATTCTCATCCCTAAGCTCAATTATTATCTGCTCAGAGAATTTTACTTAGACCAATCTGCCTAAAATAGAATCTTATCTTTTCTATTTATTCTCTGCCTTGCCTTTATTACAAAAAATATTTATTTCATGTATTTATTTTGTTATTTCATTAATAAAGCTTTGCAAAGATCCCATCAAGTCTATCATGTTACCACTTCTTAGTATTTGCCCAATACGGATCACACCATATTAGTTCAACAACAGTTGAATGAATGAATACAGACTCTTTGCCAGAGATAATTCTGCTTTCCATTATAGTTTCAGTGGGACTAGAAGATGTTGTGAAATAAAAATCAATTGGAAGCCAGAGTCTGGGGCAATAACCTTAACTTGGCCACTAACTAACTGTGACATTAGGCAGCACTCTTAACTTACTCAAATGTTGAATTTTCATCTCCATAATAACGGTGTTAGCCTAGATTTCTAAAACGTTTCTAGCTCTAAAACTATATTTAGTATGCTAGGATAATCAATGTATATTACTATTAAAGTCCCAGTTCATACATACATGGACTTATTTAAAATAAAACACGTTTAAACATAGCTCTGCAGTCAGTGGACAGCTAAAATCCAACTCTGTCAGTAAACTGCTGGTCACAGTCTTGCTATGATACCTTCAGAGAAAAATCCCAACCAAAGGACGGGCTCCAAGGAGCTCCACTAGACTAGTTGAGTTCAAGACAGAGAACTCAGCTCAGAAAGTTCAGGTACCTGTTTTGTCGGATTTCAAAGTGCTAATATTCATAAGTTATCTCAACAAACCCAGGACAATAATGGGAACTTATTAGGTAGAAGTCTTCAGAAATTTGAAAACTGCTTTCGTGAGAAAAAGGCTAGGAACTGCACCAGGGATTTTTTTTCTTCACCACAACATTGTACCTACTCATTCTTCATACATAGCCAGGGAGGACCTAAAAGAATTTTGTTGGGAAGCCATACGCCATCCACCCTATAGCCTGGATTGTACCCTCTCGGACATCTTTTTGTTTCCCAAACTCCAAGAACCTTCCAAAGGAGCAGAGCTCGAGTTCCAGGAGGGTGCCAAAACTCAGTGTAAATCAATGAGGGTAGATTCTTCAGGGGAATTTAGAAAAATGGAAATATAACCTTCGGAAGCGTATAGACCTACATAGAGTATAGGTCAAGAAACAATAATTTGACATTTTAATATTTTTATTTAATGAGGTTTGTATAATTTTGTGACAACATGTTTGGCTTACCCTCATATTCACCATTTATTTGTTTTTTAAAATGCATATCATAGAATTGAATGGAAGTCAGTATCTAATATGAAGATATTTTTCAACGTTACAATGAAGAGTTTGGGCAGAGAAAGCTGCTCTTCATTTTTAATGGGTCCAGGACATGTTACTTGTGTTTGTCAAAATGGCACAAGGGTGAGTTGGTGTGGGGTCTTCTCTCTAACACCTGGGTCCCTTTTCCTGTCACCTCCTGTATGGGAGGGTTGGTGGGGGTTCAGTGACTCCTTCATTCGCGTGTGCTCGCCTCAAGTCTTTCTTGCACCTGACCTGGGACATGCTACCTTCTCAGTGAAGCTGTGTTGACCTGACCGGAAAGGAATTAAAGAGCTCACATGAACTAACCTCTCAAGCGTAGTTCTTGAGCACACTGTGCATTAAACATGGAAGCAGCCTGTTGGCACCTAAACCCTGCACCATCCAGAGTGACCCAGGTGACACCCACTGACCACATGAGAACGCACTGACCACATGAGAGCTCTGGGATTATTTATAACAATAGGTATCAAGATGACAATGATAATATTAGCAGCTTCCACCGAGTGCATGCGTATTATACATCAGGCACTGTGCTGAGTATTTTTCGTGCATTTATTCCTTACTATAGCCCTACAGGGTAGTTACTATCATTACTCCCTACCCCTATTCAACAAATGCATACATTACCTTGATGAAATTAAGCACCTTCTTCGGGGTCTCATGACCCAGCTGGTCCAGAGTCTGTTGGTTTAACCACATGTTCAAACTGTCTTCTGATGGTGGTTAGAGGAGTATGAGGTGAAATGCTCTCAGAGTGATGGGGCTAGAAATAAGGTGTTATAAAATTCAAAATGAAAATGGAGCATAGGTTGTCTAGATTTGGTTCCTTATTGTGTCCTTAAAGCAAAACATACCTATTAATGCCTACCTCCAGCAGGACATTAGGGTCACCCACGGAGCTCACTCACCATTGTTGATGCATGTCTCGGAGGAGTGCTGATGGCTTAAGTGCTTGGTGCTAACTGAAGGTCATCCGTGTTTACCCCCTGGAAGCCCCGCAGCTGAAAGATGTAGCAGCCTGTTTCTGCACACCTTGGAGACCTGAAGGGGCAATTCTGCTGTGCCCTACAGGGTCACCAGGAGCTGACATTGACTCCTGGGCACATAACAGACTTTCCAGTTGATTCTAATAGGCACTTCTAATTTCCAGCCTTTGATTATGACTATCAGAAGACAAATGACAATTTTATCTGTTCCTGTTTCTTAAATGCAGTATAAAATGCAGAGAACAGGAGTTGCATCATTTTATTTTAGAGCAGTGGTCTCAACCTTCCTAAGGCCACGACCCTTTCATATAGTTCCTCATGTTATAGTGACTCCCCCCAACCATCAAATTATTTTCGTTGCTACTTTATCACTGTAATTTGGCTGCTGTTATGAATTGAGTGACCCCTGTGAAAGGGTCGTTTGACCCCCAAAGGGGTTGCAACCCACAGGTTGAGAACTGCTGCTATAAGTCGTTAGACGCTGTGTGTAATGTAGCCTCCCTTTTGCTAAAGGTTATCCAAAGCAAGCCAAGGAATCAAGCACAAAACCAGCATTCTGCGGCAGCCAGCTGCTTGGCATGCCTTTCCCTCCTTCTTCTAAACGTTACTGACTGTGTCCTTGTTGTTGGAAATATCCTAGTAAAACACGCACCAATCCATCAGTTCCTACCGGTACCATTCAAGTGACATGAGCGATAGTCTTTGGGTGGAGAAACCGTTCTCACCCCCTTTTCCTGAGTTGGTCCTCCCTCGTGAACATAATCACACTGCCTCCCAAGGTTTTTGCTTCATCTCTCAAATCACTGTGGTTAATTTGAGCCCATCTTGGTCGTTCTCCAAAAATGCAATGCTCGAGATAGACCTTATTAGTCGTTATGCTAAACTGTTGTTCTATTTAGAGTTGAAACAGACTCAATAACAGTGAGTTATTGTTCCTTTTTTTTTTATTGTTCCATTTTAAGATGACTTCAGGGAGTATTTTTGATTTAAGATCTAAAGATGACCCCTAGGCTAATACTTTCAGCGGTGCATCCACCCTTCACGACTCCAGAAACCTAGAGTTCGTAAGTCTTTAACATTCGATTCTACACTTCCCCCTTTTCCTCAGTGTTTTCTATGGAATTTTAAATGAAAGTGTTTAGTAATGGGAGCCAGACACCAACCAGTTCTTCTAGTTCCATGGCAGCGGAGGTTCCAGTTGTTCGTGGGGGCCATTCACCACACATTCCATTCCCTCCTCCATTTCCTGACTCTTCTTCCTCTGTTGCTCCACGTGAATAGAAACCACCAGTCACTGAGCCTTAAAGACCCCGGCCACTCTGCAGTGGTAGAACAGAACTCCCTGCCACAAACGGATGCCGACTCATAGCAACTCGTTAGGACAGGGTAGAGCTGCCCCTGTGGATTTCTGCAACTCTGGACAGGAGTAGAAAGTCTTGTCTCTCTCCTGGGGGATGCCTGGTGGTTTCAAACTGCTGACCTTGCTGTTAGCAACTCAACACATAAGCACTACACCATCAGAGCTCCCAAGCGTCTATTTTCAGGCAAATTAACGGGAATGCCCGTGAAACCATGGCCCTAAACCTCCAAACCGAGGAACCAAATCCTATGAGATGTTTCCTTTTATATAGGGAGCCTCAGCAGCTATTCTCCCCCACCCCCATTCTTTTTCTAGATATAGTTATCACATAGTTTTTACCAAATTTAACTTTTTGCAGGTATACAATTTTTTGACAGCAATTAAAATAATTGAATTGCAACCCTGCCCGCAATCATTGAAATATTGCCATAATTGTTAGCCCCCATTCCCCCTGCCACCCAACTCTCATA
>NW_022103904.1:23652948-23654932 GCF_000313985.2 Echinops telfairi | reverse complement strand
AGTTTTCATGTCCCTGGTTAGATTTATTCCTAGGCATGTTATTCTCTTTCCTAACTTTCCTTTCAGATCTGTCATGGCCGGTATAGAGACATCTGACTGATTTTAATTTGTTGACCTGGCACCCTATTAGTTGCTAAATTTCTCTATTACCTCTGGATGTTTCTTGTAGACTCTTTGGGATTTTTCTACATAGAGAATCAAATCAGCCATGAATAGGGACAATATTACTTCTTTTACAATTTGGATCATTTTTAGTTCCTTATTTTATTTATTTTACTGCTTTGGCTTCTAAAACAACATTGAATACGTGTGGTGGGACTGGACATTCTTATCTTTTCCCCGATTTTCAGGGGGGAGAAGCAACACAGTCTTTCTTCATACGTATAATTTAGCTATTGGATTTTTATATAAAAGTAAGTTAAAAAGTATTACTAGAAAATCATAGATAAACAAAAGAACCCATGCATGAAGTTATTGTTTCCTGATATATCCTCTACCTGCTGAAGGTGATCTTTCCATCTCTGCAACCCTTTTCAAAGAATTCTGTGCTCTTCCATTTACATCATATCAACATGGCAGTTGGGTCATTTTCTACAGACTCAGACCATGTTTCTTTTAAATTGTCTCTGTGTGTGTGTAACTGTAGGGAAAAACCAGGGCTGCTGGAAGGAGAGGGTAAGGTTTCCCAACCAAATTCCTGTAGGACGGCCCTTGTTAACCTTAAAGAATGAGCCAGGTTTGTACAGTAGAACTGGGGTCATGATAGTGGGGGGAAGGAGCATTAAAGAACTAGAGGAAAGTTGTATGCTTCATTGGTGCTATACTGCACCCAGACTGGCTCCTCTCTTCCTTGTGACCTTTCTGTGAGGAGATGTCCATGTGTCTACAGATGGGCTTTGGGTTTCCACTCCATGTCCCCCCTTCCCCCATTCACCTTGGGTATGATTTTGTTCTGGGTCTTAGATGCCTCATACCTGATCCCATCCATACCTCATGATCACACAGGCTGGTGCACTTCTACCTTGTGGATTTTGTTGCTTTTAAGCTAGATGGCTGCTTGTTTATCTTCAAGCCATTAAGGCCCAGACAGCCAGGCACCATCAGCTTTCTTCATCACATTTACTTATGCACCCATTTTGTCTTCAGCAATCATGGACCTCAATTCTACCTTACAAATCAGATTAGACCAGAACATGTGTACTGCTACAGATAGAGCCCGCAACACAGGGAATCCAGGATAGATTAACTTGGATCAAACTTCACTACCCTTGTCTTGAAAAGTTGCTAGCCCCTGTCCCGCACGAAACTACCCAAGATATCTCTTTACTCTAAATGATACCAAATGGTTTAGGTTGTATATATTGTTGCTGTTAAGTGCCATCAAGTCACTTCTGACCCACAGTGTGCAACAGAATGAAACACCGGCCCTGCACCATCCTCACTATTGTCCCCATGCCCACGCCCATTGTTTCAGCTACAGTGTCAAGCCTCTAATTGGGAGCCTTCTTTTTTGCTGCCCTCTACTTTACCAAGTATGATGTCCTTCTCCATGGACTGGTCCCTCCTGACAATATGCCCAGAGTATGTAAGGCCAAGTCTTGCCACCTTTGCCTCTAAGGAGCACTCTGGCCTTATGTCTTCCAAGACAGATTTGCCTGCCCTTTGAGTGGTCCATGGCACCTTGAATACTCTTCTCCAGCACCACGTGGAAAGAATATACAGAGTCACTGTACCAAAGAGAGCTAGTTAACATTCCATTTCAGAAAGAGAACAGGAGCAAGAACCAATGGTGCTGAAGGAAGAAGTTCAAGGTGCACTGAAAGCATTATCCAAAAACAAGGCTCCAGTAATTGGTGGAATACCAACTGAAATGTTTCAACAAGCTGCTGAAACACTGGAAGCACACACTCATCTCTGCCAGGTTGTATAAGAGCATTAATGCTAAATATGCCTCCTCCCTTTTGTTTCTTTTTTTCTTTTTTCT
>NW_022103904.1:23646808-23650606 GCF_000313985.2 Echinops telfairi | reverse complement strand
TGATTTTTTGTTCTGATGATGCTTTATACCTGATCCCTTCAACACCTCGTGATTGCACAGGCTAGTGTGCTTCTTCCATGTGGGCTTTGTTGTTTCTGAGCTAGATGGCCGCTTGTTTACCTTCAAGCCTTTAAGACCCCAGATGCTATATCTTTTGATAGCCAGGTACCATCACCTTTCTTCGCCACATTTGCTTATACACACATTTGTCTTCAGCGATCGTATCAGGGAGGTGATTAGCTCCTCCCTCATGAACCCTTGATAATTTCCCTCCCTCATGAACCCTTGATAATTCATAAATTATTATTATTATTATTATTATTATTATTTTGTGTCATCTTACACTGTCTGATGTCTCCGTTCGCAAGGCTGGGATATTTTGTAAGCTGGTTGCCAGGCCTGTCTTCTGAGGCACCTCTGGGTGTGTTCAAACCATTTGTGCCACCCAGGGACTTACAAAACCCCAAAGAAGTGGGCGATAAATGTAGAATCAAGAAAAGAAGCATGAGCAATACTTGACAGAACAACTGCTGATTTCTAGGGGTTTGTTTCTAAAGAAAAAGAAAGAAGCCAAGATCTCAAAGAAACTAGTTTGCAATTTAATACTCTGCAGTCATAAATCATGACCTCATCTACCTTGCTACCAGAAGAACTAGATGGTGCCCATCTACCATGATGTATTGGCCCAACCAAAGACACACTAGATGGTCCCAGATAGGATGGGAAAACGTGTAGGACAAAATTCCAATTCCTTAAAGAAAGGCCAGCCTTAGCAGTTGAGTCTATAAGAATACCCTAGACTATTGCCCTGGGACACCCTTTAAATTTGGAACTCAAATCGCTGCTGGAAGTCACTTATCAGTGGCTCATCCATAGGGTCATCTAAGAGGACCACACGCCCTCAAATAAAATCTCCAGTCTTTCTCCCAACTGCAGACATTTGGGATCGCAGCCCAGCACATGGACACTATGCCACCTGGGCTCCTTAGCATTTACACCAGACCCGTGCTCAGAAGGGAAATGAGGACAGGGAGGCTAGTCTGATGGACACTGAACAGCCAGAAGGGAAACCATGGGAACACTGGCACCTTATAAACCATAATCAATGTCACTGAATGGTACGTGTAGACATTTTTAAATGACAACCTAATTTGCTATGCAGATTTTCTCCAAAATAGGAAATCTATATAAAAGTTTTGTTGGGGAAGGGGGGAAAGACTAGAAAAGTGTGTGTGTGTGTGGGGGGGGCGGATATTGTCAGAGCAAGCATAGCTAAAACATCCTCTTCCTTGTATTGCCTTAGACTGTATAGATTTACTTCCATGCAGTTCAATTTGAGTTTTTTATCCTGAAAGTAAATGATCTGATGTAAATTATAGTCCTTCTGCACTGAAACTGATGTTTATTGATTAGTTAGTATTGTGGAGACAATGTGTTTCCTGTACATCTTGCTACTTAGCAAGGCTGTGATCTGCAGCAGGAAATGAGGCATAGAAAAATGTGATAGAGCAGCTGGGTTTGAGCACTAGTGTGTGGGAGGCAATCAGTGGAAGCGAACTGAATGAATGGATCCTCAAGTCAGCACAGCGACTGCAAAATCAAACAAGTGAAGCCGATAAAGGACCAGTCTGTAATGGACATCCTGTGGTGGTTCAATTTTGGCTCACCATGTGGCCTCATAGATCAAGAGCAAAAAGTCCTTTTGGGTTCAGACCCTGAGTCTACAGCTTAGGAACTCAATGATCAGGGACATGTCATTAAACTTGCTAAGCTCCAGTTTCCTTCATTGTAGAAATTGGCTTTTTATTAGACTGAATGAGGTAATTTGTCTCAAGTGGCTTAGCATAGTGCCTGGGAGCATAATAAATACTTGACATGGTTTTAATAATAGCTCACATTTACGCAGCCCCTACTGTGTGCCAGATTCTCTTGTCAGCGCTTTGCAGATACTGATTTTGTTGAACCCTTACACCAGTCTGGTGTGGTGGGTGTTCTTACTGCTGTCATGTTACAGCTGTAACTGAGGCACAGCAAGGTTAAGCAACTAGCCCCCAAACACACAGCGAGCCTAAGTAGCAGTGCTGGTATACCAACCTAGGTAATTTAGCTCCAGAATCAATCGTCTTAAGCACTTTTCTGTATTGCCACTCTTCAGTGTTTTCTAGAGTAAAAGTAATGGACACAGTATTTTCAAAGGCTGCAACAGTACCTACATAGTGAGTAGCAGCAACAAGATTCTCCTACTCCCAATTTTAATGAAAGTAGCTGGGGAAAAGTCCAAGCAGTGGACATGTGCAGCAGAAACTAGTCACCATAGTAATACCATAGTCACCATAGTAATACCATAGTCAACATAGTAATACCATAGTCAACATAGTAATACCATAGTCACCATAGTAATGCCATAGTCACCATAGTAATGCCATAGTCACCATAGTAATACCGTAGTCACCATAGTAATACCATAGTCACCATGGTAAAACCATAGTCAACATAGTAATACTGTAGTCACCATAGTAATGCCGTAGTCACCATAGTAATGCCATAGTCACCATAGTAATACCATAGTCACCATAGTAATACCGTAGTCACCATAGTAATGCCGTAGTCACCATAGTAATGCCGTAGTCACCATAGTAATGCCGTAGTCACCATAGTAATACCGTAGTCACCATAGTAATACCATAGTCACCATAGTAATACCGTAGTCACCATAGTAATGCCATAGTCACCATAGTAATGCCATATCACCGTAGTAATACCGTAGTCACCATAGTAATGCCATAGTCACCATAGTAATGCCATATCACCGTAGTAATACCATGGTCACTGTAGTAATACCGTGGTCACAGTAGTAATGCCGTGGTCACCGTAGTAATGCCATAGTCACACTGTCACTGACCAAGCTGGCTGTTTCCAGACCTACACCTACTTCCGCCAACACTGAAGGGCAGGGTGGAAAAGAATCATCCCTCCATCTGAACCTTTCTCTAAACCAATGGATCTACAGCGTGTGAGTGAATAGTATTTTTAAGTAGCCTTGCATCACACCTGCCTGGCAGTCCCATATAATAGGAGAGGTTAAGGTTCATAGGTTGCTTCTCCTGAAGCACAGGTAGCAGTCACTACTACTGTATTTACAACTGAATCCTCCTTCTATTAAAGACCCCTGGTGCCCTGGAGGGTTATGAAAGAGATAGGCTGCTAACCACGAGGTCAGCAGTTTGAACCCACCAGCTGCTCCACAGGAGAAAGGTGAGGCTTTTTGCTCCTATAAAACTTCATGTCAGTGAGGTGTTTTTCTTTAATTGTTTCTCTTCCTTCTTTCAAAATTTCTAATGCTTATGAGATCACTACTATAAGCATAAAAGCTAATACAAAGACTTACGTACCAAAGGGAGTAGCCATTCGAGGTTGTGGTGGGCGGAGGGCAGGGGAAAGAAGACTAGAGAGTTGTGGATGTTGACTTGGTGAAAGGGAAGATGGACAAGAGGGGGCAGAGAAATCAGAGGGAGCTGTTAAGTAGAATGGGGGGCGTGGGCTGTTGATGGGTGATGAGTGGTTTGAATTGCTGAATGCAGAATTGATGGTTTAAAATGTAAACCCCTCACTGAACTAGCAACTGTTTTATAAAGGTCTCTAGCTTTGAGTGTAACTCTAAATGAAGAGAGATTTTTGCTAGCAGCCCATTTGACTGGGATGATAACAAGCAAGCAAAAGCCAGTATGGGTAGTGGTGGTGGTGGTAGTAATGGTGATGGTGATGGTGGTGATGATGGTGGTGGTGGTGGTGGTGGTG
>NW_022103904.1:23643428-23645281 GCF_000313985.2 Echinops telfairi | reverse complement strand
GGTGGTGGTGGTGTTAGTTGCCATCCAGTCCATTCTGACTCACAGAGACCCTGTGGGTTGCCGAGTAGAACTGCCCCAGGGGTCTTCCTTAAATGCTATCTTTATGGAAGCAGATTGCCAAGTCTCTCTCCGTTGGAGACTCTTGGTGGGTTTGAACAACTAACCTTTGGTTAACAACTGAGCATTTAACATTTAGTTATGTGTTGGGCTTTCTGTTCTCATGAAGGATTTGAAACCTTTGAAACCGAGCGAAGTTCTCTTCTGTCTTATGGGGTTTCTATTAGTTAGAACTGACTTGATAGCAGAGGGTTTGGTTTGGGGTTAGGCGGCGCAATAGGAAAGAAAATATCTAGTGATCCGCTCTCATAAACGTCACACCGTAGGCAACCCTTTGGGGCGGTTCTAGTTCTATGTCAGCCTATCCGGTGGCTGTGAGTCAGAATTGACTCAGAGGCACACAGCAACAAGAAATTAAAAGTAGGAAAGGTACAATGAAAGACTGTAGCACACTTCAGTTAGTAAACATCACATGTAAAATCTGTGCTATGTAATTAATGATGTTACATTAAGAAGCACGTATTGAGCATTACCTTTTTAAGGGAATTTCAAGCACTTATGGCCCATTTGCAAAAGCTCTTTTTTTGCAAGGCTCCCAAGATTACACACATGTCCATGCGAGCGCGCGCGCACACACACACACACACACACACACACACCCTCAATAAAACAGAATCCATCAGAAAGGAGCTTGCCCCGCAGCTGCACCCATCTGTTCCTACTCCCTCCCTTACAGAGGCGCAAGTGTCTGTCTCCCTTTCCAAGGATAATGAATCCTTCCATCTGTGTGCTGGCTGCCAGCCCCTCCGCTTCCTCAGAGTTCTCACTCCATCCATCATCCCCTCTCCAGTGTCCCCCACCCTGCTCCCTTGCCCCCACCCCTCTCTCTCTTTCACTCTCGCCTTTTTTTCCATAATAATTAAACATGACCAGGCCTCTCCCAGCTTACATCAAAATATCAATAATGCTTGCATATTTAACAAACTCTTCCTTGATTGTCCACTGCTTCTGCTACTACCCCAATATTTCACCTACTTACCAAACCAGCATCCGTCTCTCAGTTTGTCAGACTATAGTGCTTGCCTGGTGTTGCTCTGATGCTGGAAGTTATGTCACCAGTGTTTCAAATACCCACAACATCACTCATGGTGAACAGATTTCAGCAGAACTTCCAGCAGAAGAAATGCCTGGTGACCTTCTGATAATCAGGAAATGGAAAATTCTGGATCACAACAGAATATTGTCCAATAGAGATGGGAAGACACTAAATTTTACAGCGGCCACATCCGTGAACTCAAACGTGCCGGTGCTCATGAAGTTGGTGCAGGACAACGTTTCCATCGGTTGCACATTAGGTCTCCGTGAGCCAGTGCCAACTTAATGGCACAAAGGTTTGGGGTGAATGGTTCACATTTGCCATCTCTGCTTTTTCACGGTCGTTTACTCTGCTGATTACAGCTCCCCATGCCTTTGACTCGATGCCCACGGTTTTTCAAAGCTCAGTATCATCTCTTTACTGCTTCATCTTAAAATTAAACAACAAAGAACTTTTTTTTCATGTCACTCATTTTATTTACCTTTTTTCTTTTTTTAATTTAAATCATTTTATTCGGGGCTTGTACAACTCTCAGCACAATCCACACATACATCCATTGTGTCAAGCACTTTTGTATATTTGTTTCCCTCATCATTCTGAAAACATTTGCTTTCTATTTTAGCCCTGGAGTCAGCTTCTCATTTTTCCCCCTCCCTCCTTCCCCACGAACCCTTGATAATTTATAAATTATTATTATTTT